>NC_072010.1:107854341-108179706 GCF_027791375.1 Indicator indicator | reverse complement strand
AAAAAAACCATCAAAACCAATCAAACAAAAATACCAAAACAAACATAAAACTTCTCTGTTTGACACTTCAGCCTTCTTGGAGTAGTATACCTGATAAAAAAGTACTGGTATTTACCTACCTTCATTATTGAGGAAGGTGGAAAAGAGAGGGAAAACCAGTAACTATTTAATTATATCACATTTAAACTTGAAACATACTTTAATGTTCCGTCCTATAAATACATAACCTTAAGTTTACTCTTTTTACGCTAAACACTCACCAAGTGGCATCTGTTATTTAAGTAAGCTTTTAACTCTGTACAACTGTTTCTTCACTGAATACAGGAAAAATGCACACAATTTAGATCTTAAAATATATGACATAAAGCTGTCATATACAGCATTCTGTATATAATCATTTCTATGAAAAGTATTCCAATCCTACATCAGAATTTAGGACCACTGAATTTTGTTTTCTGTGAAAACCTCTCAGCACAAATACATACAATAAAGTCACAAAATTCTAATGCAAAAGGAAACCTAAACCCCGATGGATTGGTAAAAATTAGTAACTAAGACCACTTAGCTATCTCTCAAGTAATTTCTAACACCGAAAATTATAGCTTCAATATACCTTTACAAAAAGTTCTGAAGATACTAGTAAACATGCTGCATTACCTAATAACATTCTTTGCAGGGAAATCTTGGGAATATTATAATCCAGTTTACTTAAAATAATTCTAATTTCTGATTTTTAATTTCTGATAGACAAAGCACTTGTACCTATATACTACTTACATATGCCATATAGTTGCATATATATATATAAACCAAATACTTTGCATGAGACAATATCAGCATTATTTACTTACGGATTAGTGGCTTCTTTTTAAAAACAAACCATATGTAGTACAATGGTAAATCTATATTATTCATACCTAAAAAGTACATATGCTTCAGCAGTTTTATTTCTGATTTCACCCTGATTAAAAATATTGTCCTAAGAAGTTCCATTTACAACTGTAAGAAGACATGCTGAAACAGCCTGTGACTATGAATCACAGACAGTAGTAAATACTGTAATAGTGATTCATCAAGAGCTGCCCTCCTAAGCACTAAGGTAGCTCTATACAACCACGAGTAGTAGTAAACAGGTATTTGAGAAAAATGTTTTCTTTGTCCTTCCTTATCATATGTTATAAACATACAATAGAAGCCAAATTCCTTCTTAGTACTTTCTCCTTGCACAATGCAAAGTGTCTTTCTGTGAAAGTATATTGACCTCTGGCTGTAACAAAACATTCACAGTTTCCTCACCATGATTTTCTGAATTAGATCAGATTCACTTAGCTTAATTTTCTCTTTCCAGTAACAGGTTATTAGAAGCATATATGAAAAAGAGAGAAAAAAAATTAAACACATATATTCCAAATGGTAATGTTTTATTGTCTCACAAACAAACATGACTACTATAAAAAGAGTTAAATAAATTATAATCCTCACTAAAGTCACTAGAGGTATTTATATAGAATTATAAAATTTGCAGTGCTATATTGTATCTGTTCACAAAAGAAAACTTTGTTAGTTCAATACTAATCTCAAATATTTATTCACACATGAGTGATGTAATACAACTCAGATTTATAGTTTGGGGAAAAAAAACCCAAACACAACCTAATAAATGCTCTGAATGATAGGAGATGTTTGCATAACCATATCATCTATTATCAGCATCAAATATATGGTAGGAAGCATTTTGAGAGGGATCTATTAGGTTAAGCAGACTGCTAACCAAAACCAAAACTCATAGCAATTGTAGGCAAGAAAATTTGGTCCAAATTACCATAAAAATACATATTTAATGAAGCTAATTTTTACTTTAAAAAAAATCTAGAAATGTTTACAACAGTCTCTCTGAATTTGCTTATAAAATGATGTAAAATACATGATGTTTCCTGCTGCATTGTTCAGCATGTGTATTATTATACTGTGGCTCCTTCATGAACAGTTACAAGAAGTCTTGCTCTCTAGTCCTATTGTGCAGATGGATTAGAGTCCAACTCCATTATTTTTTTCTGCAAACATGGTACCACAACTGATTAAAAATATGATTAAAAATATAAGTATGGCCGTCATTCCTGAGTATATAAATAAGTCACAGGAAACAAGAATGCAAATATAAACCATGAAAATTCCATTAATAAATACATTTTAAAAATAAGTAAAAGAAAATGTACTGAAGCAGATGCCTGTGTGTAGAGATGATTCCCAGAATATTTTGAGTTAATGGATGCAAATAAAAAATGCTAGATACTATGACAAATTTTCACAAGGACTTAAAAAGTATTATTGCAGTTGGAATATATTGTGCCATAGTGTAACTCAGTTAATAGAGATCTGGGAAAGTGAGTCAAGAACATAATGTGTTAACACACAAAAAGAGCAATAACAGTGCCGTCATGCTGAAGCACAGGTAGGAACAAACATTAGGAACACAGCTGAGACACAGAAGTTTTAGTTTTTGGAACAAAATTGCATAATGCAGTGTTAGCTCACAGTAAAAATTAAAACTATGCAAGTTATATTTTCCTGTTCTTGTAAGGGCTATTATTGAAACTGAAATGTACCAACAATGCCAAATTCTGTGTTCTTACTACCCATAACATCAGTCGTCTCCTTTAGCTTTGAACAGCAAATACAGAGTCTCAAATGGGAGCAGCACTAACCTTGGGATCTGCACCCACCAGACATTTATAACCCTTGGTAAAATCTTTCTGAAGCTTATTTCCCTCCTGCACTAAGTATGGAGAGCATACATTAGCACCATGTGTGGCACTGTAATACAAGAAAACAGGAAGGCACAGCAGACATGGGAATACAAAGTACACTGCACCAGCCTAGTAGTCCTCAGTAGAACTCCTCATTTAGAAAAAAAGTATTGGAGCTGCCACTGGTGACAAATCAAAATCTCAATCTAATCTCTACAAATTAATAATGCCAGAGTCTCTCAGGTCTGCCTGAACTAATAATGGACACCTAATAAATTGGAATATTATTTTTTTTTTCACCTTTCAAATGTTAAAGTGGAAGAAATGTAAAATACATACTATGGTGTTTTCTGCTAGATTAAGTACATGTGCTTTTATTTCTTAGTATTAATAGAGTATAAAAAATAGACATCACAAAACCCTAAACAATCAGAACAGTATCTGTGAATCAATACTCATGATTTCTTTTCACCTGTATTACACATATCAATGTGAAGCATAAATAGTGAAGTCTGAAAAACATACGTATTCAACACAGTTTCATACAGATGAGTAAACAGGTATGTTAACAGTTGTTTATACTTGAAGATGTTGGAAGACTAATTTCAATAAGCAGAGAATTTTATGTTCTGAAAATGGCAAAGAGACAAAGTTATCGTTTTACAGCATTTTGGAAATAATAATAAAATAATAAGAAATCAAATGAAGATGGGATTTGGGGAGGTTTGATGGTAGCTTTTTTTCCCTCATAACCTCATCACCAGCATCACTTGAGTATAATTCTACAGATTACATAAAATTAAATATAGACATTTTACTCTGATAAAATCCTTGTCATGCTATATATTTTATTCTACTATCCGATGTTTTCTGTCTTGCTTCCCAAATTTCTCACATGAGTTGGAGTTCCACACATGAATATTTCCAAAGTCCTGACTGGCTGATGGTGACCTGACTGGTTGATGCACAGCTCCATATCCATGTTCCAGTGCTCTCAAGGAAGAACTAGAATGACAGTAACTGCATTTCAGGGGTTCCATGTGCAAAAAGATTATGGATGTGATGAGATTAGAACATCCACAAAGAAAAAAGAACAGTTTCTGGGACAGAATAGCCTATTTAAGTACCATGGAATATTCAATCTGTGCAATTCCCTTGCCATTGTAGTTAAAAAAAAAACAAAACCAAACAAACAAAAAACAGTGTTCAGAATGGGAGAATTAGCTCACTATATGATGCTTAGAAATACTCATTCTTTTTCATGTATAGAAAGTTGCATCTGGGGAGAGGTGGATGGTGTGATTAGTGCCCAAGTTTTATTTATCAATCAATTCTCCAGCTCTCACTGAGGAACTGTAGCACCAAATGAGATGAAGTTGTATGGCTGCCAAAATGAGCATTTTGAGTTGGCTGAAAGCAGGAGTGGGAAGTGAGAACAGATGCAGAAATTTGTGACTTGTCTGTAGGTGGCAATATTACTTGGTTGGTTACAGCAGCTGTGACTTCATGTTGACTATCTTCCCACTTAGAGAGTTTACTGTTTGGCAGACTCCTTCATCCCTTGAAGTCCAGGTTAAAGACTGTAAGCAAAAAATCCTTGCATTTTAAATCTAGACATGCAGAAATAGCTTTGCTTTTCCTGTAATGTTTAAAGCTTATTTGTGGTCAAATTGCTGTTACTGACCATAGACTGCTGCAGGTAAGTTTTGCTTGTCACATGTTTACCAAACGTCTTCTGACACCTTGTGTTCTTTAGGGATATTTTCAATATGCATTGCATGTGTTAACAACAGAAAAGATGAAGAAACAGTGGCTTAGAACTGAGAGTGTTGCTTCTTTTGTAAAATATGGTGCAACATACTTAAGAACAGTCACTCTGAGAACATACAACTTGAGTTAAAATTGTAGCACTTTTTGAAGTTCCTCCGAAGGAGCTGCTGCAGATGTACATGGTAGAAGATCCTCACATTGCTGGGGCAGAATGGGGGATAAGGGGAGGATGGTAAAAAACCCCAAAACACTGTATTTCTTTGAATTTTATGCCTAGCTCTTCATTCTTCACATAAAATTGACAAAAAGTTGCCAATTTATTATGTTATCTTGGTCAAGTTCCAAGTATGCATCACTGAATTTTCAAGGGGAACAAAAATACTGAGTAACAGAATCATCTTTGGAATTTCATGAATAATAATTTTTGAGGAAGCTTTCTGATTTCAAGTTGTGCTGATATTCATGAGAGGAAAACTTCAGATCACATACTTCAGGCTGACGTTCCTTATACATGAGATTTTAGCAGATTGTAATTGCTCATGAAACCATTCCTTGAAGCACCATGAAAGAACTTTAGCAACCTGACATGGTGATACTAAATAAAGATAAAATTCCAGAAATCTATTAAATGTAAGTGACCAGCAATTCCTAGTCTGAAAATCTACCTTTGATGATGAGAAAGGGCTGTTAGTCACAACAGCCATCATCGTGTAGAAGCTGATGGAAGCTCCCTTCTGGATTATAGATGATATATTCAGAATATTTCCCATTCTCTTCAGGTAAATGTATTCTATCCATGCACCTGTTGGAGACAGCAGAAAATTCCAGAGTATTGCTACGTGCATATGCCTTAATGTCCAGTGAATCAGAATAATGCTACAGCAGTGTCTTGGGCTTCAGCGATTTTTATAGGAGACCTTGTGATTCTTTTAGAACTGCAGCTCATTAAATATTTATTGTCAGCGTGCTGCAAATTCCTGAATTTGTTAGGAATCTGTTTTCCACAAGGAAGAAATTATTGAAGAACCTATTGTTTGTAGATCTATAGTGTAACACTAGGGAAGTCACAAAAATTAATCTTGAAGAAAAAGAAGTATCGTTGTTTTGATTTTCTGTTCATCTGCAGACAGACCAGTTAATTTTACAGAATTCAGATTGGAAATAGTAGAGGGTTATATGCAGGTCGTTAACAGCATGTATAATCTCAGGAACAACGTATTCTTGAAAGCTTCATACAACTTTTAGCAATTACGATGTGATATTTGATTGATTTATGCTGGCATTTCTTTCAAACTGAAGTTGTTAAGTAATGAGATGACACAGGATGCCCAATACAACAAAACTACTTACTAAGACATGAAACAGAGAACTGAACTTCTCTCCTTGATTGGCTTTTACTCACAAAAGAGTATGAAAGAAAAATAATAAAGGGAGAAAATACGATGATCAGCCATTCAAGATTACTTCTGCTGAAGATGCAAATCACAAGAAAGTAATGGTTAATGATTACTGGCAGAAATATTATCATCATATGAAAAAGCTTGCAGAGGAAAACAAGCATTAATGTCAGCCATAAAAAAATCACAACAGTAACCACTAATGAGTGTTTATAACAGAAACATTACAACTGTAATGTACCTTGCAATTAGGAATTCTGATTCACTCGCACTATTTTTAACAGTTTTAGTCCTACAAATTTTGCTGATCTCAATCTACTCCAACACTGCTTTAAATCCATTAACATAGGTGACTTGGACTCAGAATAGTAAAATTGTCAAGCACAAGACCATTAAATACGATGTTCTTATCCAATACACAGCTCAGATAAAACAGCCACTAAAAATCATGATTCACTGCACAGTTACATCATACTTCAGATAATCAAATTTTATTGTAACAATACTTTGAGGAAATGAAAATGAGACATAGGTGACTGTCCCTCATATTTTCAAATCTTTAAAATGTTTGTGAAGCATTTGTAACTTCAGTGCAAACTGGAGTCACAAGATCTTGAAAAGGATGAGTAAGGGATAACTCTGGCATAAGTACACAGTTCCAAAAATGTATCTATTCTGGGATCTAGGACTGCTCAGATGTAAAACACTAACAGATTGCCAGACTTTATTCTGCAGCAATTACTCAATCTCTGTGCATCTGAACAAGAATAATCACTATTAATTGTATAAAACATCAGCCAGATCAGCCTGGGACAATGTGGCAAACCCTCCTTCCTGGCAATCTGCCGTGCCAGCGCGGTACAAGAGCACAACCAAATAATTGAACCTGTGAATACTAGTAAATAAGTTATGGTGGTGTTTGAAGACACCACTGCCCAAGATATTAAATTATAAAATATATAAAAATATAAATTTTTATTACAGCAGATTTAGTTGCCAAGCTGCTTTCCATCATATTTGAAAAGTCATGGCAATCTGGTGAAGTTCCCACTGACTGGAAAAGGAAACACAACCCCCATTACTAAAAAGCAAAAAAAGGAAGACCCAGGGAACTACAGGCCAGTCTCACCTCTGTGAGAAGCTCTCATAACTGTGGTCTTAAATAACATTGTGTGTTCCATACTGTAATTCTTACATGTTTAATTGTAAGACATGCTAATTCTTCCTCCCCTTTCCTACATTTAAATGTTCTAAATGAAGAAACTGTAGTTTCTGATGAGATTCTGTAGTGACTTTCACATTTTCTTTCACATTTTCTAAACTAAAGCTCAGGAAATAAATTTTTGTCAACTTCAAATGAGGCTTCTGAAATGTGCAAAATATTATTTATTCAGTTTGGAACTCTAAGTTTTCACAAAATTGTATTCTTAATTCAAATTTCTATATTAAATATGCACTCCCGTATACTGACTTAAGAAGACGAACATTTAGACTGTATTAATTCAATAATTTTTTATCAAGTAATATAGCCCTGAGAGCTTTAACATTGTGTATCAGCTACACATAGACATATTAAAGTACACTAGATGGTCTACCTGCAGTAATATAAAGGAATATGTGGGGTTTGAACAGTATACTAAGGACATTAATAAACTACTAAGAACAATTTCTTAGACAGAGCTTAGGTAATTTGTTAAAGAAAAAAAAACAGATTGATAAACTAAATCTAGGCAACTTGCTTTCACCTTGGTTTTGCTAAAAGTCTAAATACTTATTTTCTACTATTGTATACAAGGGTATTGAAACTGCTTTTCATGTCAGGAAAAACACTGACAAGTTTTAAGAGTATAAAACAAGTTTTTCCAGCTGCTGATCATGCCATTGGGATAATTTCCTATGAGTTTCCACAGCACACAGAAAAATGTAACATTTCTGAAATCTATTGAGAATGTCTTATAGTAGTACAGCAGTGAACACTACCAATGACACCAGTCTGTAAAGTGTGGATGTATCATCAGATGCAGGATCTCTACTGCATCAGGCAAGTAACTGCTATTTGAAAGTTATTAAACTGTTAGTAGATAATACAACTGATACATAGAAAGAAGGTCATGAAATGATCTTTTGTGTAGTGGAAGGAAGGAATGAATGAATATTCAAGTCCAAGCTGTGCTGGTTGTGTGGGAAATATTGGTCCATAAAAAGATCCTGATAATTTCAGTCTTAATTAGTGTAACAGATGAACAGATGACTAAATAGAAAAATCTAGTACTGGAAGGGAAAAAATGCTACATCCAAGTAATTGTGCCACTACAACCCACACAAGTGGGAGACGATTTTTAAGTTTGAAATATAAATTAGATAGAAATAAGATTATCCATTTACAGAATGGATTAAAAAAACTGTATTTTATTTAAAGCGTCATTTTAAACAATTGATTAAATTAGTGATGTTCCTAAAAAGCCCTTCTTGCCACAGGTTGTTTAAGCTTTTGATACAGAAGAGGTATTGAATTTTACATTTTATTGGCTTTTTGTCGTCTTTAAAGAACCAAAAACTTTGTTTACATAATTGTGTCCCAGTGGAAAATGATCTTAAAGTTTTACTGAAAGGAAAAATTTGCATAAATGAGATAATTCTGAGCTAGTGTGATATTAGTACTGTCTCTGACATAACAGGAATAGGGATCATAGAATGTGTGTATGCAAAGCCACTCACTTCTACTCTGGGTAACACAGCATTAAATTTCTCTTGTAGAAGATGAACTGCCCTCTGGCCATGTGGCTGAGGCTCAGTATTGAGTTATCAACATAATAATATGGTATATCAAATGAATTTTTAACCAGTTTTGGCTTCATTTATGTATCAATGCAGATACTGTTACCTAAAGAAGCATGTGGAACTCAGATGAGTGACTGAGCTACTTAAGGACTTTGAAATATCTATATCTGGCATGCAGCTTTCCTACTGTAATGCTTCACCAGCTGACCCTTACTATCTCAAAAGAAAGGCGACACCATTTGCAGGCCCTGTAACACTACTTCGTTTTGTGTAGTAAAAGCAGCATACACAAGGAGTCAAAACATTTTCAGATTCTTTTTATTAACATTTGTAATAGATTAAGTGGAGTTAGCAGGGCTGGGGAAAAAGTGGAGTTGACTTTTCAAAGAAAAAACACAAAACAAACCCTAAACTCTTTACCTTTCCCTATTGTCTGATTATGAAAACTACGAAAAACTCTAAACCTCCAAATAGTTTTGATTTGCATGTGTCATGGTAGGATGCCAATATAAAATTAATTCAAACTTGGAAAAATATATATTATTGGTCTTAGCCATGCATTATTTAGAAACAGTGCCACAGGAAATTCCATGGGAACACACAGATTATTATTGCAATGGTAGGTAAATGGAATGAAGCAGAACTCAATCTCTCTCTGTAGTCCTCAATATGAAGTTAAAAATCAGTGATTTTTTTTTTTAACTTATGGATCACAAGAAAAATAGTGTAACGTATTTCCAGGCAAATATATTATTATTTCACATATCTTAAATCCATTTTGCAATGCAAATTACCTCTCTCTTGTTTTCCTTTGTTTATTTTGTTTATTTTGCTTTCTTTAATAACCAGTTACCGCACACATGAGGCATTAGCAAAACTGAATATTAGATACTGGACTGTGACCTCTCTGCACTGACTTTTTTAATTCATTTGACATATATTTATCATATAATTCTTCAGAGTAAGGATTGCCTCTCTGGACACAATCTGCATACAGTGGTGTTACTGTCTCATCTGAAGCCCCATCTGTTATTGTCATTCTTATTTGAGGAATCTAATAAAGTTCAACAATGGCAAATATACAGTCTGCACATAGAGAGGAATAAACCCATGCATCAGTACGGGTTAGGAGTGGATCTCTTGGAAAGCAGCCCTGTGGAGAAGGACCTGACAGTCCTGATGGACAACAAGTTAAACAGGAGCCAGCACTGTGCTCTTGCGGCCAAGAAGGTAAACTTACCCCAGGGTGAATTAGGAAGAGTACAGTCAGCAGATCAAGGGAGGTTTTCTTCCCCCTCTATTCTACACTAGTGAAGCTACATCTGGAGTACTGTGTCCAGTTCTGGGATCCACAGCTCAAGAGAGACAAAGAATAACTGGAGAGAGCCCAGCAGCGAGCTACAAAGATGATGAGGGAACTGGAGTATCTTTTTTTGCAAGGAGATCAGAAGAGATCTGGGGTTCTTTATCATGGAGAAGACTGAGAGAGGATCTTCTCAAGGTTCATAAATATCTAAAGAGTAAGTGTAAGCACCAAGAAGATGGGGACAATCTTTATTTAGTGGTGATAGGCTGCCCAGAAAGACTGTGGAGCCGCCTTCTCTGGAGATACTCAAAACCTGCCTGAGTATGGCCCTGTACAACCTGCTCTAGGTGAAATTGCTTTAGCAGGGGCGTTGGACTAGATGATCTCCAGAGGTCCCTTCCAACCTCAACCATTCTTTGATTCTGTGTGATTCCAAAACAAGACTTGAAATGGTAATTGCAAATAGCATCAGTAAGCTTTCACTTCTGTACTAGAATTAGATTCTAGGACATTCTGCCCTCATAGTTCTGCAATGCATACAGAAATCAAGAATCTAGAATCAAGAATCAAGAAGGTTGGAAGAGACCTCAAGGATCATCGAGTCCAACCTGTCACCCTACACCTCATGACTATCTAAACCATGGCACCAAGTGCCACGTCCAATCCCCTCTTGAACACCTCCAGGGATGGTGACTCCACCACCTCCCTGGGCAGCACATTCCAATGGCCAACCACTCTCTCTGTGAAGAACTTTCTCCTCACCTCCAGCCTAAACCTCCCCTGGCGCAGCTTGAGACTATGTCCTCTTGTTCTGGTGCTGGTTGCCTGGGAGAAGAGACCAAACCCCTCCTGGCTACAACCTCCCTTCAGGTAGTTGTAGACAGCAATGAGGTCTCCCCTGAGCCTTCTCTTCTCCAGGCTAAACAGTCCCAGCTCCCTCAGACTCTCCTCATAGGGCTTGTGCTCAAGGCCTCTCCCCAGCCTCGTTGCCCTTCTCTGGACATGCTCCAGCAATTCAACATCTTTCCTAAACTGAGGGGCCCAGAACTGGACACAGTACTCAAGGTGTGGCCTAACCAGTGCTGTGTACAGGGGTACAATGACCTCCCTGCTCCTGCTGGCCACACTATTCCTGATGCAGGCCAGGATGCCATTGGCTCTCTTGGCCACCTGGGCACACTGCTGGCTCATGTTCAGGCACCTGTCAACCAGTACCCCCAGGTCCCTTTCCACCTGGCTGCTCTCCAGCCACTCTGACCCCAACCTGTAGCTCTGCATGGGGTTGTTGTGGCCAAAGTGCAGCACCTGGCACTTGGATTTGTTGAATGCCATCATGTTGGACTCTGCCCATCTGTCCAGCCTGTCAAGGTCCCTCTGCAGAGCCCTTCTACCTTCTAACAGATCAACACCTGCTCCCAGCTTGGTGTCATCTGCAAATTTACTGATGATGGACTCAATCCCCTCATCCAGATCATCAATAAAGATATTGAACAGGATGGGGCCCAGCACTGATCCCTGGGGGACACCACTAGTGACAGGCTGCCAGCTGGATGTGGCACCATTCACCACCACTCTCTGGGCTCGGCCCTCCAGCCAGTTCCTAACCCAGCGCAGAGTGCTGCTGTCCAAGCCACAAGCTGCCAGTTTGGCCAAGAGTTTGCTGTGGGGGACAGTGTCAAAGGCCTTGCTGAAGTCCAGGTAGACTACATCCACAGCCTTTCCCACGTCCACCAGGCGGGTCACCTGATCATAGAAGGAGATCAGGTTGGTGAGGCAGGACCTGCCCTTCCTAAATCCATGTTGGCTGGGCCTGATTCCTTGGCTATCCTTCAGGTATGCAGTGATTGCCCCCAAGACAATCTGCTCCATGATTTTCCCTGGCACTGAGGTCAGGCTGACAGGCCTGTAGTTCCCAGGTTCTTCTGTTCGTCCCTTCTTGTGGATGGGCGTCACATTGGCCAGTTTCCAGTCTTCTGGGACCTCTCCAGTGAGCCAGGACTGGTGGAAAATGATGGAGAGAGGCTTGGCCAGCTCATCTGCCAGCTCTTTCAGCACCCTAGGATGAATCCCATCAGGTCCCATGGACTTGTGAATATCCAAGTGACTCAACAAGTCTCGAACTAATTCCACATGGATTTCAGGAGTACAACACTGCTCCTTGACCCCATCAACCAGCTCAGGAGGCCAGTTATCCTGAAGTCCTCCTGCCTTACTGTTGAAAATGGAGGCAAAGAAGGTATTTAGAATCTCAGCCTTCTCCTCATCCTTAGTTACAATGTTACCCTCCACGTCCAATAAAGAGTGGAGGCTCCTCTTGCCCCTCTTTTTAGCATTAATATATTTATAAAAATGCTTTTTGTTGTCTTTCACAGAAGCGGCCAGTTTAATTTCTAACTGTGCTTTTGCCTCTCTAATTTTTCTTCTACATGATCTAGCAACATCCTTAAACATATCACTAGTTGCCTCCCCCCCTCTTCAAAGGCGATAAACCCTCTTTTTTTCCCTTAAATCCTTCAGGAGCTGCTTGCTCATCCAGGCCGGCCGTCTTCCCCGCCGGCTCGTCTTATGGCATGTGGGAACTGCCAGTTCCTGTGCCTTTAAGAGCTCCTGTTTGAAGTAGGTGCATTTTTGTATCAGGACATGCTCTCCTTCAGGGATATGTGTAGATACGTATGTGCATGTCCAAATCCATTTTAAAAGTGATTACAGCAAATTCAATCCAATCACTATCCTTCCTTCTGTTCTACAAAACTAAACTCTATTCCTGCCTCCTCTTTTTGCTGGGAAAAGGGCCAGGCCTGCTAGATACACAGAGGTCTGTAGGAACATGACATTTTTAATCACAGCTGAAAGGAGCACGGCCAGGTTGGCAAATGAGTGAAAGGACATGCAATGCTGAGGTGTCAGGAACTAGAATTACAGTTGCAGAGTGCATTCACTAAGCAGAGAATTTTGGATTGACTGTGCAGCAGCAGCTGAAGGTCTTGGATGAAACCTCCATTTCCACTTTCCAATCCTTAAGGGTGAGCCAAATGCCTTCAGTCATGCATGGGAATTCATTTACTCAGGATTACTCACTGTCATGTTTTTATGGCTAATAAAAGGCCATAAAAGCATTACAGAGGTCACCCAATGTTACCACCTGGAAAACTTTCCATTTAAAATTCCAAGAGAGTTCACAGGAACAGGAAGGATCCCTTTATTTCAAATTCTCAATAAAAGAGGGACCACACACAGTGTTAAGATTGTTCCAAAGTCTAACTGATAAAAAGGAGAAAGGAAAAGCTTTCTCTGCTTCTGGTTTGAACTCACTTGGCTTCAACTTTCAAATACACACTTCTGATATACTTAAAATCTTTTTTCAAAGCCATATTTTCCTATCAGATAATTATAGACCCTCTTACTCATTAACATTATCCTACTTAAGCCCAGCAGGGTTACTTCTTTGATCTATGACTTTGGTACATCTTTTCTATTCTTTTGGACATAATAATTTAAAAACTCCGAAGAGCCTATGTCTACCTTATAAGATCTATCTATCATTTGAAAGAAAACACTTAGAATCCATTCAGGCTAAGAATGATCTCACATTCAGTCTTCCTTATCCATGTGAGTATACTTGTATTTGAGGAACTATATACTGAAAGTCAAAGAACTGCAATTAAAAATTAAGAACACTTTCTGTGAATTTTGATCAAGTATTACAGTTAGAACAGTCCTTCCACCTTTTAAGGAAAAAAAATTGTCCCTGTCATGGATTTTGTTGAATTCTCTCAAGATATTCTTAAATAAAAATGATAGATATAGTGCAGTCTACATCAATACATGCTTAAAAATGGTAAAAAATTCCAAGGATTAATTCACTGGATGTTTGATAATTTTTATGTTTATGCAAACGTGTCTGGTGATTGGATATTACTTGAAAAGTTACTATACATAAGCAATAAAAATTCAATTTAGAAGTATGTAACAAACTCCTCCCTTGCCCCGATTTCTTCAGTTCACCTTTTCTGTGTCTTTCTCTGTGCAAAAAATTGCTATAATATTCAACGATTATTCAGTAATTTAATCACTGCCAGTTTTGTTCCCTATTCACCTAATTTGGTATGAAAGCAAAAGCCAAGGCTTCATTGGCATCCTAGAGCTGGTGAACTACAGAGCAAATAAAGCAGCATATTTTATAGCTCAAAAACACAGACAACATTTCAAAACATTTATTCAACATTCTGCAAAAACTTGCCCATGAGCAAAATACATAGAGTTATTTCATTGGCAAGAACAAAAGAGAACTGTATAACTGCATTTATACTCGTTCTTTTTATCTTCCACACACAGTATGTCAGCACACTAGTAGAAAGTTTTAGTTTGGTTGTAAATATTGTTCAGCTGAATCAGAGTTCAGAGAATGCTACAGCAACAGGTCTAGATAGTTTAACCATCTGTAGATTGAATTAAGAATGCAATACTGTCCTATATAAGCAATAATAATAAATTTCATTTTTCAACTGCACCAACATTTTAAAACTTGTTTCTGTGACTAGCTCTCACTTTCAATTTTGGATATAACAAAGTTACTTTAGGAACATTCCAAACTTAAGTGAAAGATTCTCCGCTTGCAGCCTTTGAACCAAGTGTAGTCTTCGCTGGTCAGAAAGATGAGCTTTCACTTGAAATATTTAAGGAGAAGAGAAACTGTTTTGGCTTAATGTAACTATTGGTAAAAAAATATTACATAAGTACTATTATGTTGCTCAAAAATGGAAATCACAGACCAGGAAAATGGTAGACAGAGTCTCACATAAACTATGTCAATTCCAGAAGAGTTCAAATCAAAGACCACACCAGATGAGACATTCTACTTCAGAACACAAATAATGGAAGCACATAATTTCTCAATGTTCTCTATAAAACAATTCCCTATAGAATGAGTGATTTACTATCTATCTGAATCAGTGTCATGACTGTGTTATAGGTCTGCCATTTTTAAGCACAGCTATGAATATGCAAACATCTGTAAGAAGACTGTATTTTGCTATTTGATTATCTGGAGTAAAAATTCTGAATTAGCCATACAGAAAGATAGTGTCTCAAACTTCAAAAAGCAAAGAGAAACTCTGCAGATTGTGTAATGAAATTGAGAATACTAGCTCAAATACTAAAAGAAAATTATTTTTTAAAAGGGAAAGAAAAAACGTACGTAGAAACAATCAGTTGCTTTCATCATTCCATCTAATTACAGCTCTTATTCCTACGGTAACTGACTTGTCAAACTGTAACCTTTCCCTGCTAAACTTACTTTTGTAACAAAACACAAAAATGGAAAAACTAAATGGGAAAATAGGCTCACTTTGTAGTTACAAACTACTTGTTCTTTGTGAGGAAAAATAAATGAAAATGGAAAAAGGGGGGAAAAACATTAGAGGTGGGAAATAAAGAACTCCCAAATATTTTTTTTCCAGATTTCTATAAATTCCACTGTGTTTTGAGAAAAACTAGACAGCCCAAACATAGTCAAAAGGGCTACTGGCAGCCATTATGGTCAAGATGAAATTGAAACCCTTAGCAGGGATTGTGTATGAAAATTTATGCCCGATAAGATTAATTGCTTTAATTGCTTTTTCTTCAGATTATTTTTAATTTAAAATTTAGAATCTCCCCATCTTTCTTATCACCTTGGAAAGCAGCAATTCCTTTAAATTACATAAGAATCTAGAAATAATCTATCTCTAAATTAATTTTCTCCTTACAAAAAGATTAGACACAGAATATATATTTAGTTATTTTAGACATTAAAGGCTGATTTACCTTGTCACCTTCAGAGAAAGTTACTCCATCAATGGCCCTTTTCCATGTAATCTCTGGGATAGGTTCTCCTTCTGCTTCACAGATGAGCATGGCTTTCCCATTCTCAAACGTGGTTTCATTTTTAAGTTGTATTATTTGAGGCTGTACTGTTGAAAATACAAATTACATTACTCATTCTGCACAAAGAATGTCATGTCAAAATTTAGCCTTTAAATAACTTTTTGTTGTTGTTGCTGTTGTTGTTAAAGCATATCCATGTTGGCTTTTTTAATTTTTATTTAGGATTAACATAACCACTATACCACAATAAACTTTTCTGACTTCAAGTTGCACAGCCATCATTTCTGTATGTCTGATAACCTGGATTCCTGGCTCAGCAAAGCTGACAGCATCAGCGCTGACTGCTCCCTCACTGGGGTAGTGTGAGATGAATCCCAGCTGTAGAAGCTCTTGCCCTGGTAGCTGTCTTTGTGTGCTTTCACCCTAGCTTGCTGTCTCTTATTGACCAGCCAGCCCTTGCACCTCTTAGTCACTTCAGAAATTAAGCAAAGATTCAGTGATGATGATCCTGCACCTCGGCAGGAATAACCATGCTCCAGGGCAGGTTGCCTAGAGAGCACCTCTGCAGAGAGGGCCCAGGGAGTCCTGATGGGCAAGATGATGACTCAACAATTCATTCTTGAGTAGAAAAGGCTGCAGGAATCTCAGTCATGTGTATAAACACCTCACAGATGTAAGAACAAATACTGACAGAATCTTCTCAGTGGCACCATGTGACAGGACAACAGGCAATGGGCATAAATTGAAACACATGAAGAGCAAAACATTTTTTACTGACAGGGTGTCTAAAGAATAGAACAAGCTGACCAGGATACTATGGAGTCTTCTTCCTTGGAGTTATTAAAAACCTAGCTAGACATGGTCCTGAGACACCTGCTCTGGCTGACCCTGCTCTGAGAAGGGGATTGGACTAGATGATCTCCAGAAGTGCCTTCCTGCCTCAAGCATTCTTTGATACCATGATACTGTGTGTTTGTCTTCAAATACAAATTATTTGGGGGAAAAAAGTATTCCTGAATTTTGATTTTTAACAATATCTAATGGCCTTGCATGAATTACTGATTTTAACAAACTCCTCTGAGGATGAACATATTTTACTGGTATTAACACTATTAAGAACTAAAAAGTCCTCTGATACAAAGCTATTAATCCATACTTCTTGAGTAAATTTATGGTAAATTACAATAAAAATCCAGATACTGTTTACATTCTTCAAATCATTCCACTTTATAGCCACAAGTACACAGCAAGTACAGCTCTCAATCTACACTGTACCTTGTCAGGTTATTTACATATGTGATACTATTTCTGTTACATGTGAATAATTTGGAAGACTTATCTGTACAATATCATTAGAAAAACTGTTGTAGAACTATGCATAGAATATTACTCTTTTCCATGGCATTGAAGTATCTTCGAAAAAGACGTTTTGGTCCTATATATTCACTGGGTATAACTATTAATAAGTTTTCTTTGAATCTATTCACTTTACACATTGAGATGCTCATCCCACTGAAAAATCTAGCATGTAACGAGAATATGATTCCATATGCTTGGACCCAGAAGCAGTAAATTAAGTTTACATGATTCAATTAAATTTTGGAAGCTCTTAACATTGATTTTGTCAACATCAGCTACATTTGTGGAAAATAATGTATTTTCTCTGTAGTATTCCAGAATGTTGCTTTTGAAGAAGTATTACTTTAATATATTCTATGTGAAGCAGGGAGATAACCTAATTCTAATGGGGTTACTAAAGTATATGCTATGAAGAAGTCTAATATTGGCTTATGTTAGTGGATCAAAAGAGGATCCCTTCAGGTTGGAAGGGACCCTAGGAGGTCATTTTGATCAACTTCCTCATCAACACAGAATCAACAAATCCTGTTCAGACTGCTCAGGGATTTGTTGAGCACCTGTTGTGGTAGGGCCAAACTGGCCCAACACAAACCCAGACAGGTTCTGCTATGTCTAGACATGGTCTCCCCCTCCCTCCTGCAGGAGTCAGGGTAACACGGGAAAAGGGACAAAAGGACAGGCCCCAACATGTCTGGTAAACAGAGTCTCCTTTTGGGGCAAGAGCACATGTACTGGCCACCTCTTCTCCCAGACCAGGCCTATATTTCTGCCTTTTATGGCCACAGCCTGGCAGAGACCCTTTTCATTGGGTAACTGTTTGCTGGCTTTGGTTGCCCTATTGGCACAATCGAATCTCGGGCAAGTGATAAATACAGGCTGATTTGCATTCGCCTTGCCTGCTTGGACCTGCTTTGCCTGAATTGCCTTGCCTCGAGTTGCCTGGTCCAAGACCTGGGATAGAATCCACGAACCCTACTCACTGCAAGCCAAGAAGCCATGAGCCTTAGGATCCAAGCTTTGCTTCCCCTTGCAAACAGAATTCACACCGTGCCTCAGTTTACCCAGAATGACACAAGAGCCCTTCGCTGAACGTATCATAAAGCCTGCTGTCCTGCTGGAGCCAGACCAGCCATCAAAGACCATGTGGCACTCCTGCCGGCAAGCAGCCGTGCTTGACGCACCAGAACACCCCAAAAAGCCTCAGCGGCTAATACAGCAGCAGCACCCCCGTATTTGGGGTAGAACCCTTCGTGACTAGTCAGTTTATTGCCTCCTGTGTTAACGGTTCTTGTCAAGTCCCCACCCCCACCCAGTGGTCGAGTGCCATTTTGCACCGAGGGATTCTCTCTTTTCCTGTTATTCCTCATGGTTTGCGTAAAATTGTTAAAATTGTTATATTGCCTAAATATTGTACGTTCCCACTGTAAATACATATTCCAGCTGTACATCAAACCTATTTAATCTGGTTTTGCCAATTTTTCATATTAATAAAAATATATTAGCATTTTTATTAATATTCACATTTTCCATAATAATTTTCATAAATTCTACAACACCACCATCTTGAAAAATGCCAAGAACAGAGACTGCATAGCCTCCCTCATCATCCTGTTACAGTGCCTGGCTGTCCTCATGGTACAAAGCATTTTCCTTATGTCTAGTCTCCTTTCTCATTTTATGGCCACTATTTCATTTATGGCCATTGTCTCACTGATGCTGCGTGCATCACCAAGAAAATAAAATCAGGTTCACACTTGCTATATCCAGAGAAATCATCTGCCTCTCTTTTATTATTTTTTACCACACCATTCTTGGTCTCACTTCTAATTCCTTATCTCTACACTTCACACTTCTGTTGCTTGTCTACTATCTGTTAGCCTTTGACTATTACAAATATTTGTGTATCGACTGCATAGAGATTAAAACCAAGTAATATTTTACCTAACAAGGCACTGAACTAACATTCTGCATCATTAACATATAATCTATGCTCAGTGAAATCGCATGCTGGAAGAAAACACTCTCAGTGATCTGAGGCTTTTGAAATGTCAAATACATCCAGCTTTACTGGACACAGTAGAAGATAGTAAGCAAAGCACTACACCATGACATCATTTTGGATGAAGCAAGCTGGAACTCTTCTCAGTGGTAAAACAAGGGAAGTCAGTTGAAAGAATTGCAAAAAAGAATCTGAGATAAAAGAAAACTATGTTAAACTTGAAAATAACTTCAGTTATTACTCTCGCTTTCAGGATCATCCAAAACCTATGAAATATTTTTCCGTGGCAGTCAGTACTTTATTTCTTTAGCGCTGACTCCTGGTTACAGTATTATCTGTTCTTTCCTTCCTTTCCTTTTCTATAATAGAACACCTGGAAACAAGGAAAAAGCTGTGGCAGATATGCCACTCATAAACAAAATAAAATAAAAAGTATCATAAATAGTATTATAAATATTATTTTATGTCAGAAATTTGCAAAATTTGGAATAACATTATTTCTGTCAGAACAAACAATATGACTGACTCAGTATGATGTATGTTCTAAAATATGTAACTAATATTTTTAAATTTTTAATCCTAGCCCCTTATTTTAAGTTTTTTAGTCCTCATTCAAATGGATCACTACAAGAGAAAAAGTTTTAGCGTGACATTTTAGTCATGAGTAGCTGACATTTAACGGAATAAGCACAGATTAATTGTCAAATATATGTAGCTGATAGTTATTACTAGGAAGAAGAGGGCATGTGTTGGGGATGTTATTTAACTCTCTCAGTTTCATAGATCTCCACTCATAACTTGCCACTGACTAGAAGTTTTTACACTGTCAACTTGATTACGATATTTTTGATACTAAACAATATTAAAACATTTTTGTACATGCAAATAGCAGTATTTACTTCAATATGGCAAGACTATTATTGACAGAAATACTGAAAAAGTCGGTCCACTCTTCCTCCAATTCTTTAACTGTTCTTTCTAAACTGACAAGGACATTATTAAAGTGCATTAATATTTGCTTGATGTCCCTAGCAAATATAAAACAAATGAAAAAACAGGGTCTTGGAATGTAAATCTAGGAAACCTCTAGGTCTTTCTCAGTTTCTTCAGTCATAAATATTGAAATATTTGTATTACAATGTACTTAAAAAATTGTAAACTGAATGACCTGACTAAAATTAAGAAACACTTGAATATAGAAAGGAGTTATGCTTATGCTTCATTAGAATTATTTTATTTGGAAGATAAGAAACTGCATTTTTTAATATTAATAATGATACTGCCACATAAATAACATTTACTGGTTGGAAAGATTGTTCTCTGAGCAGATAAGGTTGGTGTTATGTTCTGTAACATGTCCTCAATGAACAAGTTTCTCTCAGATGCTTTCCTTAGTCTCTTCTGGATTTGTCTCAGACAAGGGCTAAACCCATTCTTCTTTACCTGTAGCATCCCCAAAAAGAGCAACATGGATAGCTGTCTGAGTTTCTAGATTTGTTATTGATTGCTTACAAACAATTTCTTGGAAAAGGTACACAATTCATTGAATTCACAGAGCTCTACCCATACCTTTGACAGAAGAGTTTCATCAGACTTGGGAAGTGGCACATGCATAAACCCTGAGATAGTCTTGGTTATATTTCATCAAAAGAACTGCTGTGAACTTTACCAACATGGATTTACTGGTGAAAGGCGTAGTATGTGTCTGTATCGCTGCCTGATAGGATCTCTTGATTAATAGGAAACACAAGGAATCATGTTCTTATGCTATCTGCCTGTACAGCCACATATGAATCGGGCAACAAAACTACAACTCCATCCACCTGGAAAATGCTGGTATGATTTGAATTTAGTAAACAAGTCAGAGCCCAACAGGAAATAGCTAAGAAATACAACTCCTGATACTTGATTCCTGACATTGTAAGGATTCACACACACCACTATGAAGTGTTGACTTGGTTTAGTGCATGACAAACCTGAGTCTTTGTACATGTTAAAATGGAATTACAACTTCACATTCAAGGGCATTTAAGACTTGTCTTCTGAGAGAACTGGCATCATTGTGTTTATAGAGTGCATAATTTTTATTTTAAAAAGTAGAGAGTTGTTTCAAACAGGTGAGAAGAGAGGAAGAAGGAACAAAGAAAATGTATGAATTTTTTGACACTACATCTTTAATTGACAAATAGCAATTTGTGAAGCTGCAGTTGAAATATTTTGTAATACCTGGGATGTACAGTCACTGATAGTTCCATACACAGGTCCATAGGATTCCCTTTCTAGAGATATCAGTAAATTTTAACTGAAGAGCTTCCACTTACCTATTGAATAGTATCTTAGGACAAAAAAAATCACAAAGAACTAAAACCATATCAAAATACATATTAATCTACTTATTGAGCTCAAAGGGAAACTAATTATGTGTACTATAGGCACTATAAATATAAAAATTTAAATATAAAATTTAAATATAAAATTAAACTTGAAAATAATGGAAAAATTTAGGCAACCTCTCACCTCAGTCTCATTATAGACTCACTACAGACTCTTTGTTTCCAAGATGCATGGGTTTTGAGGGCCTAAATTAACCTAAATGTTTTGAATTTTAACATTTGTGAAACATCTAAGAGGGACAGAACAGGAGAGGTCCATTACAATTCCTCTCATCTGTTTGATGACAGATAATAATAATAATATATATGTTTTTCTCAATAGCCAGTAAAAGTTACAATGACTATAGCTGCAAAAACCTTCCTGCTACACAAGATTATACTTCAAAAGATATCTAGAAAATAAAAATAGTATGTGGTTATACCATGCAATAATTATAAATCTTCTTTTGTAATGTTTCTTGAGATATTCTTCCCTCATTTGACTTTCATGAAATTGTCAGAAACTACTGAAGTACCTATGACATGCTTGTTATAAATTCAGACTACCTTCTCATGGATTACGTAGGTAAACATCTACAGTCTAGAGAACTTGAAATTAACTTATGCTAGAAGTCCTTCCAATATTTTTATGAATTCTGAACAGATACAGAAATTATCAGACATAGAAACATCTCTTTTTGTGGCATGTTTACAAAAGAGAGAAAATTTCTTGAAAATTTCAACTGTTTCTGCATTACTGAATAGCAGAATCAGGCATTTGATTGACTAAGGACTGGAAATGAGCAACTAAAGAACAAACAAAATGACAATATAACAGGTATCCACAGAACACAAGTGCTATTCTTATAAAGCATGAATATGTCTTTAATTAAACCTAATTTTGTTTCATTTAGCTTGATTAGATATCTTTATTATAAGGTGAAGTAACATTACTTCCATCACTCTGGGGAAGGAATGATGAAGAAATGAAACTTCAGGTATCAGAAAGTAAGGCAATGTATGAAGGCTTTAAGGCATTGAATTTTCCTACATGCTCTTAAGTAAATCACTTGTTATTATGTTATTTTATAATATAATAGTATAATTTTATAATAATGTAATAGTTGTAACAACCCATAACTTGAAAAATATGTCATTTCATAATTCAAGATGCTAATTAACATGTATCTAAACACACAAACACACACGTATATGACTTATTACTTCTCAAAAATAATCAAAGATAACAATGAAACTGAATAGTGTGGGTGAACCAGATACAAAAAGTCAGATACCAAGCAGGGACAAGTACTAAAACCAGAGTTTTGCTCTGGAGCACTAGCGATATCACAGCATGCAGGCATATGAAGAGTTTCTCAAACAGAAAGGACAACAGAATGAACACAGACACAGCTAACCTATTCCCCTGACACCATGGCTTCAGCCTCAGGCTCCCAGTTTACAGTATTATCCAACCCAACAGCTTTGCTCTTCCAGTGCAAATGATCAGATTACCCTCTCCTGTTAGACTTGTTTCACTTTGTATAAATTACTGTTAGTTTTATCTGGGATGTAAAAATTCATTTCCTATGGTCCTGAGTACATGCTTTAAGCTGTTCAAACATAATGGTCATTGTCTCTACAAACAAGCCAAACCAAACCAAACCAAACCAAACCAAACCAAACCAAACCAAACCAAACCACATTGCTCTTTTGCAGGTTTTTCATAAGTAAGATACAACCTTGATCCTGTGTAATGATTCTGAGTAAGGTTTTCTACATTCTCACAGATGTCTAAATGCCGGCTCTCGCTAGGTTACAGCTATACAAAGCTTCAAAGAAATTACCAGTTATGTGTAGAGAATAACGAGCACTGATTGGGTGGTAGAGCATTGAAAGAGAAATGAGTTTTCATGTTATTACTTTAATCCTTTGAATCTCAGATCAAATGATATTTTTGTGACTACATTTGCAATCATGCACTTAAAAAATAAAAATCAAGAAAGAAAAACAAATTAAAAAAACAGGAACGCCTCTGCATAGTGTCTTCTTATAAAGGAAAAACACTGCTTAGAAGTCCAAATAACCTGTTTTTTTTTCCCTTTCAGAATTTTCCCCTCTTTCTCTTCTTTGTTTTCTTGCAAGCAGTCAAATTTTAAACAAAAAGCAGAGTGAATTAACAATTTAACACCCCATTGTACTTTATCTGAATAGCAGAAAAGCAAATGCTGAGAATAGTCTTTTCAAAATTAAATTCAGGTCTAAAGTAGCCATCAGGGAGGAAAAAGCTGTAAACTTATACGGAGTGGTTTGCTGCAACAGTAGATACCTTGCATGAATACTGCTCCACTGAAAATTGTGAATTATCACCTCAGTTCCCCATTTTAAAAAGGAAGGAGATCATACTATGCAGTACTTACCAAAAACTTGGAGAAAGGTCTGCTTTTTATCAATTCCTGCTTTGTTTTTAGCATTACAGATATAAGGCCCTGCATCAATGTTTTTTATATCTCTTATTGTTAGTTCTGTATTGCTTCCTCTCAGTATATATTTTTCATTTTCTTCAATAACTTTACCATTCCTATAAAAATAAGAACAATGTATGAATCAACCAGTAAGTTCAAAACTCTGTTACAATGTGCTATGGAAGCACATCTTTATGTGCTTTATGTTGAAAATAATCTTTGAAGGAGGAGACTGCTATTATGCTGTCCTGAAAACCACATTAACTCATGGGGCATAAATGTTCAGTATGTACAGAAGGGACTTGGTTTTAACATGACAAAAACTGTTCTGCAGGATCATATTTTAGGCACAAGCAAAACATTCTGAACTGAATTTTGATGTTCAAGACCCCAGATTAAAAATTGTATTGTTAGGTTCTAAAATATATATGTATTAAAAATACTCTAATACATGTATTCTAAAAGGCTCAGTATTGACTTAATGTTAGAAGAAAATCAGGTAGTCAAATACATATTTGTATGTGACAAACAGTTAAAAGCATATTTTCAAAGTATAATGTTGCAGTTTACCTTAGTAACAATGCAGCAACTTATAAACAATATTTTAAATTGCAAACACGTAGAGCCTACTGGCAGATAAAGAACCCTTCCAAATTATTTCCTCTCAGTTGTTGTTGGCTAGTCAAAACTTCGTAAGCAGGCATGTCTCTAGATGTTACAATAAGCTCTGACCAGATGACACAGAAATAATAAACCTGAGGGCTGTCCATTTGAGCACCTAGACATACACACAGTTATCAGAACAGCTTCTTTTCCAAGAATACTTTTAGCATCTTTTTTTTCTTTTTAATTTATTCTTTTTCTGCCTACTTTGCTGCAGGATTCTTTTGATCTTATTTCTGTTGAATCATCAGCAGCCCCTTTTCGCAAGCACTGTCTGATTTTCGTAAGCATTGATAATTCCTCTAACAATGCCGACTTCTTAAAAACAATCTATTTGTAAAATTAAACCAATCTTCATTATTGAAATACTCTATTGTATTCTCTTTGGCTAGTTTAGGACATCTAGTTATATTTCAAGACTCACACAAGAATAGTTTTCACTTTCTCCTCACATAATGCTGTTAAATCTATGTATTTCATATTTTCCAAAATACTATTTTCCCTAAAAGTGATAACACTACTTCTTTCTTGGCAACATTAACATCTGTTAATAGGATCCCCTGGCATCTACATAGCTGGCATTTCAGTAACATTTTTTTTAAATAACTTTAGTCCATTTTGCTGTCCTCTTCAAGGTGCTCTTGTGATACTTTTCTCCTCCTTTTCTAAGCAAACCATAGAGATTGTGTTGCAGAACAGAAAAGGTCAAATTTTCTACACGGGTGGTTTCATCTAAATAAAATAGTCTCTTAGGAGACAAAAGTCTATATTCAAGGTCAGAAATAGTTTCCAAATGTCTGTTATAAAAATCACATATATCTATGAAAATTTCTAAGCAGAAATGAGAGTATGAGCCTTTCTCTGGACCCTCTAGTGAACAGCAGAAATTCAGGTTGATGCTGATATCTGAGAACAGGAAAACATGACTATCACATTAAAAGAGGATTATTTCTTTTGTCAGATAATTCTAAATCCTGTCAGTAAAGATAAGAGGATTGATCCATCTTTATCAGTGTAAACGATCTTCACGGATGTAAATGATCATCATGTTTTCAGTAGGATTATTCACACAAGTAAAAATTTCCAGTTCCTGACCTGGACATTTAGCTCTTTATCTTTCAGTCCTGGCTAATTTCATTTGGTGAGGGTATTGCTTTTCTGAAGGTTATGTTTTACAATAACATGATACCAGAGTCAATAGAGGTGTCAGTTAAGTGGTGAAAGAAATATATTTTCTCAGTCCATGAAATATCAATAAAGTATATATGTATATTAAATACAGCAGCAATTTAAACCTTCCTGATCTTTCTTCTTGACTAGATATTTCTGTTCCTTCCATTTTAATTTGACAAATTCTTAAAAAATGTTAGCACCCAGAAACAACAAAGGTTGATGTAAACAGTTAAATGTTTTGCCATATTAGCTACTGTCTTAAAGAGTTTAAAGCTTGAAACTACTGTTTTCTCCAGCACCTTGCTTACAGTCAATAGTTTCAATCACTCTAGACTTTTTCTCCTTAGCCTACCTATGTATTCAGAAAACAGACTTCCATTAAGTCATTTCATTACACACTAATCTGATGTAAATTAAATAAATTACTGTATGCACATCAATAAATGGTATAGTTGGGAATAAAACTGACTATATGATTCTTATAATTGCTGTAACTAAAGGCTCTAATCCTTCCAAAATCAGCATTAGCACTTAATCGAATTCAAGATGTAATTTCACTTGTTTATTAAAAAATAAACACTTACGTAAAACTGAGTTTAATATCGATTTACATTCAACATCAAAAATACTCTGAACAGGATGAAATTAGGACTATAACTCTATGGGTCTCAGTTCTGATACATGGTTTCAATTAAGTTCTCAATTTATTACAAGTGTGTTAATACCGGAGAAATCAGTTCTGATAGGCTTTCCTACCACCAAAAATGCATTCTAGCTTTTCATCAAAATCAAGAAGGATTATGTTGATCTAGTTTTTTTATGCTCAGTCTAATTTCTGAGAACAAGTATCTGAAGTAGTCTAAAAAACTAAGGTCTTTATCTTGATATATTTTTGAGATGAGGACATGGAGAATATACCAGCTGATTCTGAACCCTTTCAAATGGCTATCTATATGTGAGTGCAAAGTGACCTGAACAGTTCAAGAAAGACATTTCAGAAATTTGATGCTCAAATGTAGCACTGAAAAACAACACATAATGAATTTTCCTTTTTCTAGAAAAAAATAATATACATCCTGTTACAGAGATCAGAGGCCTTTTCCATCTACCACTGTAAAACATCTCCCTGTAAGTAAATAGTAAAGCAATAATATTTTCTACTACCAAAAATTTATAGCCTAGTAAGACAAAATAAGAAGGGGATGGAAGAAAAAAAAAAGCAAAGGGAAGCGCGTAAGTCAATATTCTTCACTACGAGAGTTTCTGAAACAGGAACAGAACAGAAGCTCCCACATTTAAGATTTAGTATGCAATACATAAGACTACAGAGCTTTTGCAAAATCTTTGTAAAAGATATGTAATGAATGGTTTAAAAAAGTCAGTTGCCCCAGGGGCTGACAAACCAATGGAAAAATCCTTCACACATTCTCAACAGTAGACAAAGTCGTAAGTGTCTCTGCAAGACACTTAACCTGTGTACTTCCTGTAATATTTATAAAATATTTAAACCCCCCAAAAAATACAAAACAAAAAAACCCCAAACCAAACCAAAACCAAAACCAAGCACAAAAACAAAAAAAAAAAGAAAACAAACCAAAGAGATATCCACAAGTTGAGGAAGCTTACATATTCTTTCTTAACAACATAGAACATCAGTGTTGGTTGTCTTAAAACAAGCCAATTTAGGTAAAATACCTAAGATTTCAGAAAGCTCTTAAGAATTTCAGTCAGATAAGATAGAAAATATAAAGATTACTTTAAAGACATTAAATAACTTACGCAATACTCAATAATATTCAAACTTAGTTTGAATTCAGTATCCGGCCTTTAATGTTGTTTTTCTTCTTTTTCCCTCTTCACTAGATTTTAAATTCTATGCCACATAAGGAATTAAGTTGAAATTCTGTTTATATACATTTCCTGAGTCTGAAATTGCCCAAGAGAAAATATTAAATCTGCATTTGACTTATGGAATGTTATGATAAAGGTGTTAGTCAAAGTAAACTAACATTTTAAATTAATCTAACATTGTTCAAAGATTTCAAAGAAGATTAGGAATTCATGGAAATCTCTGATATCTGTGAAAATGTGCATTTTAATTCACTGGAAAAAATATAAACAGATATTCAGGTCTGAAATAGAAATACCTACTTATATGAGGTTTCTGAGATGCTTTATATAACAGGACTGATGTAGATCTTTGTTAAAATTGAAAGAATATAGAGCATATGGATATTTACAATTTTACAAATGCTACATGGTAGGTGTTCCCAAATGACACAGCTATACAACGCTCATGTCAGTGTCATCAAAAAAAAATACATGAACTTTAAAAGCAGTTTCATTTCCAAAACATAACACATTTTTAAAATTCCATTAAATACTCTTGAAACTTATTCAATGAAACATTTCCACATCCTAGAGGTGCCTAAAGCCATACCTTTGCCTGAATTTCATTGAAATGGAGAGTTAGGTTTGGAATCTGTTTTTACAGATGGAGAACACAGTATCTTTGCAATCAGCATTATTTGTATCTATAGCATAACTGCCTATGTTTTTACCAGACACATTCATGTGCAAAAACTGTTGAGCAATTTTTATCATGGAATTATAGAATTACACAGAATCACAGAATGTTATGGGTGGTAGGGACCTTGAAAGGTCATCTAGTTCAACCCCCCTACCATAGCAGGATCACCTAGACTAGATCACACAAGAATGCATCCAGGAGGGTTTTGAATGTCTCCAGAGAAGGAGATTCCACAACCTCTCTGGGAAGCCTCTCCAGTGTTCTGTCAGCCTCATAGTGAAAAAGCTTTCCTTATGTTCCCATGAAACCTCCTATGCTCCATTGCCCCTTTGTCCTACCATTGGACATCACTGGGAAGAGCCTGGCTCTGTCCTCCTGACACTCACCCTTCACATATGTAACGGTTTGAAACTGTCTCTTTAATTTTTCTTTGCAAAGTTCAAGCAGAGAAAGCAAAACAATGTAAATAAGTCACTATTGGGTGTAAGAAAGCAAAATAATGATTGTTCTAAACACTTCCATTGAATAGATAGAAATGTTTAAGAATTACTACTCAAAACAAAGTCTGCAGTCTGCAGTCGGGGCAATTTGCTGGGCTGTCTAGCTACTGTTTCTTCTTCTTTTCTGACTAAAGATAACACACTGACCTTGGCGAGCTAAGTTAACAACTTTTCTGCTTTAACTAACTGCTTTCTGCCAGGGGGGTCTGAGGGGGAAACCCCTGGGAGAAAGGCCCCTTGGGAAAGGTCCCCTTTGGGGGAAGCAAAGGGAGCTTGGTTCTGCTTTTCTGTTGATTGTATATATTTGTAAATGTTGTGAATTTTGTGTATTTGTACATATTCATTGCATTTCATCGTAGATTGTAGATTCTGCTTGTAAACACAGCTTTCATTCGCTTCCAGACTGATCTAGCCTGGTCATTGTCAGTGCGGGGGGGAATTTCAGCTCACACTGACACAACATATTTATGAACATAAATGAGGTCACCCCTCAGTCTCCTCCTAGCTAAAGAGACCCAGCTCCCTAAGCCCTTCCTCAGAAGGGAGATGTTCCACTCCCTTAATCATCTTTGTGGTTCTGTGATGGACTCTTTCAAGTAGTTCTCTGTCCTTGAACTGAGGGACCCAGCACTGGACGCAATATTCCAGATGCAGCCTCACCAGAGCAGAGTAGAGGAGGAAGAGAACCTCTGTTGACCTACTAACCACATCCCTTCTAATACACCACAGGATGCCATTGGCCTTCTCAGCCACAAGGGTACATTGCTGGCTCATGGCCATCCTGTTGTCCACCAGGAGTCCCTGGTCCTTTTCTCCAGAGCTGCTCTCCAACAAATGAGCTCCCAACCTTTCCCAGATGCAAGACTCTACACACTTGTCCTTCTTGTATTTCATCAAATTTCTCCCTGCCCAACTCTACAGAATGTCCAGGTCTCACCAAATGGCAGCACAGCCTTCAGGTGTGTCAGCTGCTCCTCCCAGTTTTGTGCCATCAGCAAACTTGCTGACAGTGCACTCTGTTCCATCATCCAGGTTGCTGATGAATATATTGAATAGTACTGGTCCCAGTACTGACACTTTAGGGACTCTGGACTCCACTAGATAGAGACCTCCAACTACCCCCTATCCCACTGACCACAACTCTCTAACTTCTTTACTTCAACCAGTTCTCAATCCACCTCATTACATGATATTCCAGTCCACACTTCCTCAGTTTAACTGCAAGAATAATGTGGCAGACGGTGTCAAATGCCTTCCTGAGATCAAGATATACCACATCCACTGCGCTACCATCACCTATCCACCTGGTCATGTTCTCATAAAAGGCTATCAGGTCGGTTAAATATAACTTTCCTTTGGTAAAAGCATGCTGACTGCTCCCAATGACCTTCTTATCCTTGATATGCCTAAAGACAGTGCCAAGGATAACTTGTTCCACCACCTTTCCAGGGATGGAGGTGAGACTGACCTGTCCATAGTTACCCAGGTTCTCCTTGTCCTTTTTTGAAGACTGGAGTGACATTTACCTTCCTCCATTCCTCTGATATCTCTCCTGTTTCACATGACTTAACAAAGCTGATGAGAAGTGGCCCAGCAGTGACCTCCGCCAGCTCCGCCAGCACCTGTCTTTGCATCTCATCAGGACCCATGGATTTATGGATGTACACATTACCTAATTGATCCTTAACCCAGTCCTCATCAAACAAGGCATACTCCTCCTTTATCCTGATTTCCTCTGAGGCCACAGGGATCTGGGGCTCCTGAAGACAGTCTCCAGAAGTATTGAAAGAGACAAAGAAGGCATTCAATAGCTCTGCCTTCTTTTTATTCTCTGTCACCAGAGGACCCACCTCATTCAGCAGTAAGCCTACATTGCCTCTACTGTTAGTCTTATCTGCACTGTATTTAAAAAAGCCCTTTCTGTTATCCTTGACCTCTCTTGCAAGGTTTAATTCCAAGGAGGCCTTACCTTTCCTAGTTTCCTCCCTACATCCTCTAAAAACAGTCTTCTATTCCTCCCAAGTAGCCAGCCCCTCTTTCCATGATCTGTAGACTCTCTTCTTCCACTTGAGTTTGCCCAGCAGTTCCCTGTTTAACCACGCAGGTCTCCTTGCTCCTTTTTTGATTTCCTACCCATTGGGAAGCTCTGATCTTGAGCTTGGAAGAAGTAGTCCTTAAATGTTAACCAGTTATCTTTGTCCCCTTTACCTTGTAGTTCCCTGTCCCATGGGATTTCCCTCAGGTCAAAGTTGGCCCTGCTGAAGTCTAGGGTTGAGATCCTAGTGGTATTCTGTTCCTACCACACAAGTTTCTGAACTCCATTATCTCATGGTCCCTGCAGCAAAGGCTGCCCTCAACCTTCATTGCTTCAGCCAGATCCTCCTTGTTAGTGAGTACAAGATCCAGCAGCACTCCTCTCCTAATTGGCTCATCCACCATTAGCATCAAGAAGTTATCATCAATGCACTGGAGGAATGTCTTGGACTGTGAATGCCTGGTTGAGTAGGCCATCCAGCAAATATCTGAGTAGTTAAAATCCTCCATGAGAACCAGGGCCTTTAATTGTGAGGCTGCTATCAGCTACATGTAGAAGGCTTCCTCATTCTGATCAGGTGGCCTGTAACAGACACCCACCACAATAGCACCCATGCTAGCCTGCTTCTTAATTCAAATCCACAAACTCTCAACTCACTCCTCATCTGCCCCTGGACAGAACTCAATACATTCTAGCTGCTGTCTCATGTAAAGAGCAGCTCCACCACCTTGCTTTGTGGACCTGTCTTTCCTCAAAAGGACATAGTCATCCAGGACCACATTTCAGTCATGTGAGCTGTCCCACCACATCTCTGTAATTGCCACCAGATTTCTATCTCTTCCTCTTTATTCCCCATATTGTATACGTTGGTGTGCAGGCATTTCAGGGAGCGAGCTAAGCATGCTGATTCCACCCTAGAGAGGTGGGAGGTTTTATGGTCTTCATTAATACTAGAACACTGCCCCAGTCGTGCAAATTCAGCTATAAGCCCATCCCCCTTCAAATGTAGTTTAAAGCTCTATGAATGGGCCCTGCCAATTCTTGTCCTAGGATCCTTTTCCTGCCGTGAGATTACACCTGTTGTCTTATAAAAACAGCCATGATCAGGCCCTCTGTTCCCTTTGGAAGTGAGTCTCTGACAACTGCCATTCTTCCCTTTTCTTGGGGAAGAGGTTATTATATGGCTGGAAGGCCTATCTGACCATGGTAAGACCTCTGGTATAGTTGCCACATATATATATGTGGATATATATATCCACATCCCCATTAGACTGGCCATCTTCCAGCAGGGCCTCACAGGAAGGTGAGGCGGGCAAGGAGGGCATTTGCCTTCTGCTACGGACATAAACTTGCCTCCACTCACCCCTTTCATTTGGGCTTCTGTCTTCCACCTGACAGGGGCAGGATACTGGGGCCCCTTGATCCTGGGTGCTATCTGGTGGTTTATTCTATTTCTGTTGCAGGGAGGGCAGTCTTGCTCCACCAATCTCCCTCCCTCTCACACTCCCTTATAGCCCTCAGCTTTTCAACCTGCTCTTTCAGCTGAGCAGATCATCTACCTACTCACAGGAAACACAGGTGTTGTTTCTGCAGTCTGCCATTGCAAATGAAAGGCTTTGGAATGCCCTGAGGGTTTTGGGTATACCCTCAGGTGGGGAGAAGGGAAGAGTTGGGAGGCCTTTGGGTGTTGTGTAAGGGACTCTGTATGCTTTGGGATTCTTTGCCACTATGCTTGTAGCTTTTTGTAGTTTCACCAATTGCTTTTTCCATTTAAACTTTTCATCACTCTTCAATCTGTTTGTGTGAGTGTCATTCTCTTGTCCTTCTCAGGGCAAGAGAGGATCTGTGTGGCCTCAAACCAGCACGAACATGCTTCAAAGTGCAGACCTTAACTGAACTTACCTATACCAACTGATTTCAGGCGGAGGTGATCCAGTGGCTCTGCAGAACAAAGTTAATGCCTCTCCTCTATCTGCAGTGGCATTAAAGGTTTTCTGTAGCAGGGTAATTGCAGGCGGAACTGAAAAACAAAACATTATGCCCCATTAATGGAATAAGTAAGTTATTTTCTATGTTTACACATAAATGTAAAGGACGAGATAGGATCTTTTGCTAATATTGAAATTCATGGTTACACTTACAGACTAAGTTATAATATTAATTACTATTACTAGTATTTCTTCTCTTAAAGATTTTAGTATTATAAGGGTATTTATAACCCTTTTTTTCTGCCATAGAAAAAAAAATAAACTTTCTTACCAGTTCTTCAATTTTCTTACAGAACTGTGACTGAAGTTATACTTAGCATGTATAAGACACAATAGAGTAATCATGGGCACTACTTTAATTATTTCAAACAAAAATGTAACTCTAGCCCTTTTTCGCATGGGTTAAATTGAACATTTGCTGCTGTTATTCAAAACCATCCTGCCTCAGGCCAGCTTCAAAGTGAAAGTGATGGCTGGAGCAAAGTATTACGGGACTTGAAGTTCAGATTGTAACATGGGAGGCTTCCTGTTCCAGTTTTTGGGTTCCAGGTTTTGGGTGTTGGCTTTCTTCCACTGGGATGGCAGTGGAGAAAGGAGGGATGGGTTAGAAGATCCCTGGCTTTTTGGTTTGTTTTTTTTTTTTTTTTTTCGCTCACTTGCTTCTGTTTGCTGCTTTCTGCTGTGCTTTTCCTGAAAACCTCATTTATTCAGTAAACCTCTATTTATCTCAACTCTTTATCTCAACCTGGAGAGTTTCTTTTTTTTGTGTGTGTGTGTGTTACATTTCCCTCCCTCCTGTGTTGGGGGAAACAGACAGGTTAACTCGCGTGTGTTAACCTGTTACACACTTGATTATAAAGCTTTTTACTGAACTCCTGCATATTTCCTCGGCAGGAGTATCACCAGCTGCAAAAGGTGAATTGTGATAGAATCCAATGAATACTTCTGGAAATTGCATTTCTAAAACTAGTAATCATGTTCTGAGAGGGAATTTTATCTGTTCTTGATGGGATATACTTATTACTAAGATTATAACAGTTTGCAGAGAACTTCTACCCAATAGAAAAAATAGCAATAATATTTAAGACAGAACAACTCACAGGCTGATATTTAACATCTCTATTAATATAGAAAATTTGAAGACAGTTGTCTTCAATCTGCTTCTTTTAGCTATCTAGATAAACAAATAAAAACAATCCCAGGAGGAAAAGGGCAATAAGGAAGGGAAAAGAAGATTAGAGCTTCACAAAATATAGATCTCTGTTAGCAAGAACATCCTGTCATCAGAGTGACTCAGGGTTGCATTTTTCAGCTTTAACTTTCACTAAAGAAAAAGAGAAACAGGCAACTTCCAATGAATTTGCTTTTGGCTTGCCATTACACTTCCAAAGGTATTTCTTACAAACTGTGGAGAATCAAATTCAGTTGCTCTGCACCAACCATTTTATGTTTAGTATTCTACTTCAGAAGCCTTTCCAGCTTGTGAACCTTAAATATATCAAATAAAAGTAATTTACCAGAATTATCAATGATCAGGAGTAAATGTTGTTATGCACTTTTCATACTTTTTATAGTGCACTGAAATCTGTGTTTCACAGATCACTTCTTTCTTATCTGAAAGTGGAGGGGCCATTACTTAGCATACAAAACCCCTCTGCTGAGCAACAGCAGTTTATCAATCTTCCATGTAAATATGTCACTTAAAAGGCATTCAATATATTTTAAGCCATTTTGCGGTGCATTCCACTGTCTAGACCTGAAAATATACTCAGTAACATGAGAGGATGAAAAAATTCTCTGCCAGAAGTCACAGTTTCTTCAGTCCTCACAAGTAAAAATTGCAAAACTATAACCCAGTTCAGCACATCACTTAAGTTCCATTGTCTTCCAAGAAATACTGCAAACTGTTTTTTTAAATTTATTTTTTACATTATTTTCTCTCAGCATTCTTTCTGGGTAAAGATCTATTTATCTTTGTGTTCTGTTCTAAGGATTTCTTTTAATAACTTCTGAGTAAATCTGTTTTCTGTTCACAAGTAATTTTTAAAACATTTTACAAAAATATAAACAAATAACCAACATAGTGAACAACCAGCCAAGACTAAAGAGGTTTTCTAACATCTATTTACTTATGTTGCTTTCCCACTTTTTTTTTTTATATCAAGTGTGTTTCACATATCACTTTCTTCCTATCTGAAATTGCCTGGGCTACAGAGTGGATATGGAAATACCACGTCCCCAGGATAACAAGCCTCTAAATTTGTGCACCAGTGATCTAGGAAACCAGATTTTAATGCTTCCTTTTTAAGTTTAGTATTTTCTTCTTTTTTGTAAGTTAGCAGAGAGAGAATTTGTATTGCATTTCATCTGTACTTCCTGTTCTTTATATCTGTCCCAGACGTGAATTAGCCAATGCTATTACAACCAGCTTAGCATCCAGATGGAGTAGACAACGAAGAAATATTTTCAAGATGGACACCATTGTCTTCTCTAATTGCTCTTCAAAATGAAATACATCTCTGTGACATTATGTGTAGCTATACAGTCATCTCATTTCAGTTTTTTAGGAAGTCATTTTTAATAAGGAAAATAGTAAGATCCCTCCATATACCTCAGTTAAACAGTTCAATTAGTTTCCACTTAGTGGAGCATCACCTGCGCATGCTGCTTCACCTACTGTGAAGCTTTCTTCTACCAATTTAGGTACCTAAATATGGGTACAGTTACTTAATTCTGAGCAAAGAAAAAATGAACTTTTGAAACATGTTCTTAAATCTTTTTTTTTTTTTTTTGTCTCTATACACACCAGGAAAGTATTCTATAGGCAAGTATCATTCATATGGGCAGACATCACTTATTTATGACCAAAATGGCCCAAGAGAGAATTTAATAACGCTTCTTCTCAAATATGAGAATCACAGTATAATCCAAGGTTTCATTTTCTCCACTTCTTGAAAGAATTAGGGCTCTTGAAGGAAGGGGGGGCGCTAAGAGAGCTGGTTAATATTCAAACATTACCTCCTCCAAGATCAAGATAAATGTATTCCCTTGAAAAAAGTATCAAGTAAGGCAAGCAGAAGACCTGCATGGATAAGCAAGGGACTCTTAGTAAAACTCAAAACCAAAAAGGAGGTTTACAATATGTGGCAAAAAGGACTAGTCAATTGGGAGGATTATAGAGATACAGCCAGAGAATGCAGAGATGCAACACAGAAAGCCAAGGCCCTCCTGGAACTGAATCTTGCCAGAGGGGTGAAAGAGAACAAGAAGAGTTTTTTCAAATATATCAATGATAAAAGGAAAAGCAGGCAAAAGGTGGGGTCACTGCTGAATGAGATGGGAGATACGGTAACTGATGATGCAGAGATGGCAGAGTTGCTGAATGCCGCCTTTGCCTCAGTCTTCACTCCTAAGACCAGCCCTCAGGAACTTCAGTCTCTAGAAGCAAGGGAGCAGAACTGAAGAGATGTGGACATTCCACTGGTCAGTCAGGACAGGGTTTGTTTTTAATTAAATCTTCGTCAGTATTCCTGTCAAAGGGAATCTGGGATTTCACACAGTTGTACTATTGCTTATGTTTTTCAGCGAAGTATTTATAAGCATTGGAAAAAAAATATATACAAAAATAAAACAATATCAACTCTTGCTATATAATAAAGACAACATTTAGAAAGCAACATACTCGTATACTGTTTGCAGTAGAAAAACAACATAAATGGAGAATTCTGCTACTTTCAAAATACATCAGCAAAGTTACCACAATCTCAGCCTCCATATTCCTCCTGAAAACATTATTTCTGCTGTAAACCTGTCATAGGTTGAGTTGAATCTGCTGATGAATATATTTAACACCATGCTGCTGTCACGCTAGCTTCAAAATTGAAGTGCTGGCTGGAGTAAAGTATCATGGGACTTGTAGTTCAGATTGTAACATGAAAGGCTTCCTGTTCTGGTTGCTTCTTCCGGTTCCTGCTTTTGAGATGTCGGTCATTTCTGCTCTGCTGGCTGCTGCATGCTTGGGTTGGGGTAACAATTTTATTGCTGGCTTCTGTTGCTGCTTCTGCTTTTGCTGTGTTTTTCTGCAAATAAGCTAAGGTAATTGTGCAGTACATCAGCTCATTAAATTCCTTATCTCCACCCAGAGGTTTCTTTTTGGTTTACTTTCCTATTCATCTGTGTGGGGAGGGGGGGTTGTGAGAGCAGGCTGTGTTAACCCAGGACAGTTCAAATTTGGCACCAAATGTATGTCTCAAAAAGCAGGCTGTCTTAACCAAGACAGTCTGTTTTGGCAGGAGATGAAAAGAGTGAAAGAAGTGAGATAATGAGAAGATTTGATTAAGCTTTGATGCTTTTTAAGAGAGTTTTATATAAGTTTTGGGGTTTTCTTTTTCCTGTGTTATGTTTGCTATGTTGATGCATCCACTTTCCAGGGGCAGCTGGGGCTAAGGTGCTGGGGTGCTCTGTGTACTCTCCATGGTTCTGTTTGTCACATTAGGGAAATGGCTTAGATCAGTGTTGTTGCTGTGCTGTTTACTGACATGCCAGGTTTTGTCCAGAGTGATACAGTTCTTTCTCAAGATCTCACCACCTGAAGATCTGCCACGACACTGGATAATTATGAGTGCCTAGGTCAGTGGTCACATCTTTGGAATTTCACCCCTGAGCTAGTGCAAAAGCCTGACAATCTGGTTAAATGTTTGGAAACAACAACAATTAACAATAGTTTACAATTAAAAGCAATTAACAATAGTTTAAAGAATTCTACTTCCAAGATTGATGCTTGACTATATAGAATAAATAATACTTGTGCAGACTCTGCTCTTTCTCCTATAATTAACTGAGAATTCAACTTACATAACAACATCTGTAAACTGGGATTTGCTGAGAAAGATCAGTCAAGGACAAGGAATTTAAAACTCAGAACCTAACAAACATGATGGAAGTAGTTTCACTGAAAAACTAACATTAAACAGAATGCATACATAAAATTGCCCTTTATGAGCTGTGTCCTTTCTAGACAATACATGAAGAGATTTTTCAACAGGTCAACAAAAATTTAAGAGAGGTTGAGCTACATATTGTCTTAATTTGTTCATATTCCTTCTTAGAGTTTTGCAATAAATTAGTATAATGTATAATGCCACTTTCCAGAAAATGTTTTACATAGTTTATGTCTCATGAAATGTTACAAATCTATGTTATAATGATAGTCTTAATAAAGTGTACCTGTAAGTTGGGACAGTTAATAAAATATGTAAGCGCAGTAAATGTACGCAACCATGAAAAAATCAAGGCTGTCTTTTTAACAGTAAATGACAAAATACAGGAAAATACAAAATGAACATTATCATGTGAAACTCAAGTCTTGCAGTGATTGCCAATATTCTGTGAACAGATTTTGTGAAGCAATGAATTCCACCTATACAATATAGTAGATTAAAAAAAACCCAAACATCGGGAGGATTACATTTATAGGAAGACAATACTAGAGATGTGACAGCTGTACTAAACAGTTTAATCATGACATTTAAAAGCTGATATATTTTAAAATAGGCTATGATAATCGAGTAATGCAAGAAATCAATCAACAACTTCTACTCCTTACCATTCACAATAACAATTATGTCCCGAAAGTCAATTTCTCCTCTGGCTTCCACTCTCCCTTCACATCTGTACACTCCTTCATCACTTTTATTGATGTTAAGAATTTGCAGATTATTGTTTGCTAGTACTGCAAATCGACCTAGAAAGGCAAGTAAGAGATTTAGTGCTGTTAATAAATAAAAACAACATGAGGAATGCTAACTAGAACTAGTAATATTCATGCACTTTATACAATCAGAATGCTCATTGACAAAACATTTGTTGAGTTTCAAGGAAAATGTCAGCCTAGAAATTTAGGGCTTTTTTTCAGTTCCAAAATATATTTCCTAAAACTCCATTTAAATTTTTCCATACATAACTTCCTACTTACTCCGAGGAGTCATCAACTGTAAGTTAAATTTATAAATTATTGCAAAATGAGTGGAATATTCATGAACACCTACACAAATATCAAAAATATTAAAGGGATTAAAAAAAGATAAATCAAGACATTTATAATAAAATAAGAAAATGCTTCTTCCTTCTCTATCTAACCATCTTTGTGCCCATTTTACAGCAGTGGACTTAATCTTTTCTCAGCTGCTTGCTCTATTTCCTTCCTCCTGTTACTCTGCTCATTCACTGTTACTCAGACAATGAAGTATCTCACTATAGTCTAACACTTCACAGAAATGGTTATGAAGACATAATCCAATGAACCTCTCTATCTTTTGCATAGTCCATCATAAACTGAAATTTAATAGACTTTTTGAATAGCTTAAGTTCACGGAAAAAATCAGATTCTAAACCAATGTGCATACACTTTCCTGCACATGCAGCAGCAAAATTATAATCCACAAGAGTAAACTGAATCTGAACTAGAAGATTTGGTTCCTGTGGCATGATGGTATTGCAGGAGGGCTGCAGGGGTGGTCGGTTTGCAGAGAGGATGGGGCTGCCCTGTGCCAGGCACAGCTGGTTCCCATGAGGTCAGCAGACCCACTGCAGGGCACAGCTGAACCCTGTAGCCCACAATGGCCATACCTTGGAGAAAGTGTGTAAAAGAAAGGGCAAAAAACACTGCAGAAACTGTGGAGGGAGGAAAGAGAAAAAAAAGTGAGAGAAATACCCTTGCAAGAAGCAAGATGAGGAAAGGTGTAAATGGAGGAGGTGTTCCATGCACTGCAGCAGAGATACCCTTGCAGGCCCAGGACAGAGCACAGTGGAACAGATACCCACACTGCAGTTCATGGAAGACTCCATGCTGGTGCAAATTTATCCTGAACAGCTGCAGCCCATAGAAAGGATTCACACTGGAGCTGTTACAGACTGATCACAAGCCCCATTCCTCATCTCTCTGAACTACTTCAGGTAGAGGAAGTAGAGGAGTCTGTGAGGAAAGAATGAAACTGAGAAAGTGCTGGTAATTTGTGAACAATCTCCCTGTCTTTATCTCAAACCATGAGCTTTTTCTTCTAATTTTCTCCCCCTCTCCTGTTGCATTGGGTTTGCATGGCAAGGTTTTGGTAGCACAGGGGCTACAGCAATGGCTTTGGTGACAAGCTTTCAGAAATGTCCATCACATCCACTAGAGAAAAGGGGGATAGGGTGGGGAAGGTGTTTTTAAGATTTGGGTTTATTTCTCATAATCCTTCTCTGATTTGATTAGTAATTTCTCCCCAACTTGAGTCTGTTTTGTCTGTGAGGATAACTGCTGAGGAATCTCCCTGTCCTCACCTCAACCCACAAGTCTTTTGTTTTCTCTCTCCTGTCCAGCTGTGTGTGATAGAGTGGCTTTGGTGGGCACCTGGCATCCAACCAGGGTCAACCTGACAAACACATGGAGGAGAGTAAGTGAAAGAGTGGCTGGGTGGGTACCTGGATGCTGGCCAAGGTCAACCCACCATGACTAGTCAATATTAGTGCGCTCTTTTGAGGACAACAACTTCCTGTAGTTCACTGCATGTGGTTTTTGAAGAAATTGTATATTTGTTGTTCAGTTGTGTCTCTGTTTGAACCAGCATCATCCTTTCAGTAAGTGTCATTTTTCACTTTGCTTTCATTTTTTGATTCTGTTAGATTTTTAAAACACACTAGATTTCCCACAACACTGGTATTCCAGAACAGTGATAAAAAACACTTGGTAAGAAAGCTTTTATGTAGTTATACACCAATGAGTCTATCCAAAGAACATATGCACATACATATTTACAAATAAAACAGCTTTCTATGCTGTGCGAGTCCTGTTTCATTACCAAGAATTCTATCAGAAAATGAAGACAGAAATTAAAAAGCTTCACCTGATAGATGTTTACAGGACATCAATAACCTCAACACATTTACACTAATTATGTCTGCTTTATTAAAGTCATGCTTGAACACTAATACCATTTCACACGTAAATCATATAATCTTTTTATTTCTTGTTGCCACACAATTCTCAGAGACCTGGGCTTCTTACCTGTAAGACTTTGAGTATACTCTTTTTCTACCTGCATTATAAATTCATATAGACATAAACAAAACTCAGAAAGTTTACAATGTCCTATTTTTTTATGATTTAAAACATCACTTCCTCTCAAGCATGACTGGGATCTTATTTGGATACTACTCAAGACCAGAACATAAGAAAAGTATTCTGCTATTTAAATTAAAGCTGGTTTCGATCATTGCATGTTTTCACATTGTAAGCACTGTGAAAGAAAATGACTAAATAGATAAGGTTATGCATTGAAATTTACATGAGAATTTTTTAAATGTATGATTTTGAAAAAGAAAGGAAACATGTTTTATTTCTTTTGCTAATCCTACAATAGCAAGATTGATTAGTAAAACAACTTAAAAGGCAATAAAAAATGTTGATAAGGTCTTTAAGGCAGTTTTACATTTTCAGGCTCTCAGGTGCGTCACTGAAAAAATTTTTTGCTTAATTGTCAATTCTTGTTTTGTTTTGAGAGTTCAGTTTAAGTTTTTCAAAATCTTCATTTCACCTGTGTTCAATGTTTAATTATATAAACCAAAATTTCAACTTATTTTTTTCCTGAGGGTAGAAGTTTGCTATTACTTCTTTCTCTCTGTATCTAGATGACAGAAGGGATAGGATTTACTTTCTTGAGCAATTAAGAAAGAGTTTGGAGAGGAGCCTAAGACTAAATCCAGAAACATCAAACAAGCTTGTTTTTCTTTTTCCCCAGCAACAGCTCCACATTTGTCTGTGTGATTTCATAAAAGACCAACTATAACTTTTAATTTTAATTTTGAAATAAAAATAATATTTAATTCCTAAATAACAAGAACATTAAGCACAAATACTACAACTTGAGTTTTAGTACATGCAGAGATAAAGACTAATGAGAATGTGGATAAGCTGGTTCCTCAACAACGTTAGCTACATTTCCAGAAAAGGTGGAAAGTCCTGTTTTCCATAACATCAAAGATAACTATTGAGACAGCACTTAAAAAAAAGGTTCAAAGATTTTGAGGGGATAAATCAAACAAATTCTATATGCCTAATCAGTTGTCTCTTTACAGACTCAGGACTTGCACATGGGGAAGATGAGATTCATCTTCACTTTATCAGTCTAGTTGTTATGGATCTAAGCAGATGACCTATATCCCCAGTAGCTTCTAACTCAAAGGGTAAATTACTCACACAAGTAAACTCTTGCAACAATGCAAAAGCCTAGTTATCTATCTCTCTGAGATAGATCTGATCCTCTGATCTCCTCTGCAAGTATACCAAAGTCAGTGTAGTGTTTCAACAATTTCACAGCTGTGTAGACAGTGAAACTTATGTATGTTGTAAAAAGGTGTTCAACTCCCCATTCACAGCAATTGAGGAAGAGCTCCTGGAAAGGAGCTTTTCAGCATTTGCACCCTCATGTTAGATCTAGTCAAAATTCCTAGTTGGAAAAAATGGTATGTGAAGGATACAACCACATATAGATTCTTCATAGACCACAGAAACTTTAGATTCTGATTAAGCTGATGGGCTAATAAAAATCTTCCATTATCATCTGATTAGTCTTCTTTTACAATAATACTTAGTATTAATTAGAACATAAAACTTAAAGAGTTACCAAAATACTAACTGTCAGCAGTAGCTGTGACTTCTTCATTCCGATACAACCAGCTGACAATGGGAGCAGGTGAACTAGTAACACGACAAACAACTTCTGCATTTTCTCCCTGCCTGAACTCTTGTGGAGATATTATGTCTTGGAAAGTGAGTTTTTCTGAAAAAAGAAAAAAACAGAATATTGTAAGTGTCTTCCAGTTCACTTAGCATTAAAATTATAAGTGACACCAAATCAGATAAAGATGACTTTTAAACCTTCACATTGTGATAATAAAGAATTATATCCATAATACAGTTTTCCCAGATTAGACTCAGATGGTCCTGGACACATGACTTCCACTTTGTAGAAATGATTTTACAATCATTTTACATTACAAAAAATCTTTGTTTTAATTCATATAAATTTGACATGTAGATTTGTCTTTGTTTTCAATGTTTCAGAGCCCAGTTTTGAAATTCAAGATTTTCAGGGATTTATATCCTAGGGTTAATAGTCTACTTACTCTCTTGTACGTTTTATTCCCCATATTATTAAATTAAAACATCATGTTTTCATTCTATCAAACCAACCAAAATTATTTGGATAAGTCTTACTGAACAGGTGGACCTTTAGTCTCATTGAATGTGAAAAACAGCAGCTAGTAAAACACATAATCTTAAAAGCTGGTGGGAAACTATATTGAAAAAAAACCCACAATATTATTAAATAATAAGAATTTGTAGCTTTGTTTTTAGGAAATAACAAGATTTTTAGGCCTGATGAGCATCTAGCCCCAAATAGCCAAACTTGATACTTAGTTTTATTAGTGGGTTGAATAAGTTCAGTATTATTAGAATTTAGTCTTAGGAATCCTAGATGCCATTAATCCCAAGCAAGAACTAATGTAGAAACTGACTGACTGACAAAAGTTCTTGAAGGATTTCTTGCACACAGAAGAAACAAGCCAACATATGTTCTCTAGGATCAAAGACTGCCAGTTATATTTCAGAGGACACTTTGCAGAACATAAGTCAGAGATGCAATTCCATCTCTACCTTTTTGTATTGATATGAGCACAGGCTCAAACAATCCACACAGGTATCACAGCAGAGGGAGAGCACTTTTGCTATACATAACTCTCAGATATTTTTACAAAGTATTTGTATGAAATGTTTGAAGTACTTGATCACATGTAAGGCTGAAGAAAAACATTAGTGAGTACTGAACTACATCCTAGGAGTACAGTGTATCCTGCTTTTTCCTTACAGTGCATCATATACATGAATAATGACATTTTTTGCAAGTTCCCACAAACCTTCACTTTTATTGTGTAGGTGTTCAGGTTTATCTAACCTCAGAATTATTAAAATTACTGCATGCAAACATTTCAAAAGATTTCAACCTTGCTCAGCAGTCTGCTAATAGAGTGACTAGCAGTTTTAAGTATCCAAATGAATTCCACAAAACTTGAAATCCTTTGAAACACTAGCTTTCAAAACATCATAAAATTGCTGGCAACTGCTACTACCATTTTAATGGTGGTCTTTTCAATAGAATTTTGTTTTAATATATGTCTCCTGGTGTCTGAGTTACCCGTATCTTTCAGAAGCAGCGCTTTATGATTCTACTCCTTATTTTCTGTCTCATTGGAATTCCTTTGTGCTCAGCTCATCTACAAACATTTTTTAGATGAATCTTAAAAAACTATTCTTCAATGAAATTAGAGAATGGCTCATCTGAAAGGCTGTTGGCATATGTCCTACCCTTTTACTGACGAATATCTTGCATTATAGTGTCACTGTGTGTTTGTTTAATGTATTACTTTTAGGTATTTTTGATTGAGTTAAAGAATATAGTATAAAGTTATTTAGCTTTATATACATTTTTCTCAAATTTCCTGTTTTCCATGGGAACCATACAGTGCACTCTCATAAGATGGCATTCTAAAATACAAAAGAAAAGTCATCTACAATATTACAAAGCAGCCATCCATTTCATTTAAACCTTCATCATACTATCTATTAACTAAACTGTAGGAGATGCAAATATTTGGAAGATAAATTTCAGAACTTTGAAACATATTTTATAGCTTTATTTTCTCAACCACAGTGGCCTTTAAAACATAATCTTTCATTTGTTAATTGGTAATATTTAACTTACGATAGATTTCCAAAACAACAGTAGCTTCCTGAGTTTGTCCTTTAGCATCTGTTGCTTGACACCGGTATATACCAGCATCTTCTATATCTGCATTGTAAATGGTTAGACGTGATCGAACACCTTCTTTCTGAACAACCACTCTTTGACTAGAAACAATCTTCTCTCCTTGTGGATTGTACCAATCTATGCTGTCAGGCTCACCAATGGCTACAAAAAACATAAAAACCAGTCCAACATTAGAAGTTCAGAATGACATTATGCAACATGTATGCTGACCCAATACATAATGCCTACACAATACTGGAGAATTGCTAAATTGCAAGACTTGTGAGAAAGTCTGTAGAAAGACATGCAAGGCAAAACTGCATGCAGATGGAGAGTTGTTGAGACAGGATAACTAATAGCTCATGGATTCAAGAAGAAAAGAAATAAAACAAAGAAAGATACAAAGTCTTAAAAGTAAGAAACAGGGTGTTCAGTAATCACTGTATAAACAGCTCAAGTCACCAGTCAGTTATCAGTTCAGTCAGGTCATGTCATTGCCAGCAGAAGATGGCAACTCAGCAAGATCAACGATCCACATTAGACAGCTGCAAATGCATTCTTTTCCTGAATGATTATCTTCCTCACCAGAAAAGACTCTTGGACTGTCTCATTAGGTTGGAGAGGATAATACAACTTAGACTAGTAGTTTATGTAACTCTTTAGATATGTGAAAATATTTAAACTAAAGAATTATCCTAGCAGATATAAACTACCTGTACCAGTATGTATCATTCAACCTGAGCGATTCAGAATCTGATTAGCAAGGTGAAGACAGTGAAGATCAACTATTCAGTTTCTAGTTATGTAGAAGGTTCAAAATCTAACAAAAATACATATCCCTGTAAGTAAAATGAACACATACCTGTGCATGTGAAGAATTTGGATTCACCCACGCTGAGCTCAACTTTGCTGAGTGAAATTGTAACCTGAAGTAGAGCTGAAAAATATAAAATAGGTTACGAATACGTTTTGGCATTTTTTAATTTAAATTTTGTATTTTCATGTTTTGTATTTTCTCACCACAGAACCTAGTCAACAAATCTAAAAAGTTTCAGGTAAGCACTGTATCTTCTGAATTTGAGTATATGTAGAACTGGGGAAAACAATCAAATTAAAGAGAAGATGCTACAGGAAGGATAGTCTGACACCCTAAAACTGAGGATAAAATTTAAGAAAAAAAAGGATAGAAATAAACACAACTATAAAACAAAAAACTCAGTGAGAATAAGGTAAGTGGCAACAGTCAGCGTAGGCTGACCAAGGGTTAATCATGCCTGACCAGGCCCATGGCCTTACAGGATAAAATGATTAGCTTTGTGGATGAGAGAAGAACAGTGGGTGGAAATTACCTCAATTTTATCAAATCTTTGGACACTGCCTCCCACACTATTTTTGTATTCGAGCATATTGGGTGTACACAGCAAGGGTTTGGTAGCAGGGGATAGTTACAGAGGTGACTGTAGGAGGGAGATCAGGGGTTCTGTGACAGACACAGCCAATTCCACTGCAGGACACAGGGAAGAAGATCCCACCATATCAAGTTAGAATCCTACAATCCGGATGAGTAAACAGCCAGGCTGGTAAAAAATAAAAATTTAGCTGGATATTTAGGCTTAGAGGGCAGTGGCTAATGGGCCATTCTCTACCTGGAGACCAGTAAAAAGTAGGGTACTGTATGGTTCTGTCCTGGTATCTGTCCTATCTAACAACTTCATCAGTTACATGAAAGAGGTCATTGACCCAGAGACACTAGAAAAAAAAATCTCTTCAGGAACACCATACTATTCAATAAGAATAAATGCTAAGTTCTGCACCTGGGAGGGAATAACATGCTGGTAGTCACACAACCATAAGAGAGGCTGAAGAGAGCTAGGCTTGTTCAATCCACAGAAGAGCAACCTGCAGGGAAACCTAACAGTCACCCACTCACACCTATAGGAAACTCATTAAGATGATGCAGCAAGGCCCTTCATAGTTTTGTATGGTAGAGAGGTGAAAGACAAGTTGAAACAGGAGAGGATCAGGCTGAGTGTAAGGAAACCTTTTCATGATGCAGAGAACTGAGGTGTACCTTAAGTTTAAAAAATACGGTTTCAAAAATCTGGGGGTTGCCATGGTTTGAACTGGAAAAGAACTAATTCTCTGCTCAGTGATTTTACTTTTTATCTCAGTCCCTTTTAAGTAACTACACTTTCTGAAGTTAACAGCATGTTTTCGCATACAGTGTCTGCTTCTAGTAGTGATAATGTTCAATGTTTCTAGTTAGTACCAAGGACTGGTATGAAGATCAAGGTTATTGCGAAACCTTATGTACTGTATCAGGGTGCAGAGCAAAAGACTACACCTGCAGGTAGGAGCAGACACTTCAGGTTACCCTGAACTGATCAACTAGGTAATTCCACTACATATGCATCACGTTTGGTATAAAGCCGAGGGATCTCTAAAAATGCTGAATCTCGTATCACAGCAGGTGCCGGTACCATTCTCATTACAGTACCAAGGCAAACAGCAAAGGCTCCTTTAGGACATATACACAGCACTGACAGAGAAAGAGATTGACAAGATCATTCCTATCTAAGGTTTTTAGGTCTGTTATAGCAGATGCAAAGGGCAAGCTTAAGTGTAGGAAAGGAAATGAACTTCAAAGATTTGTTTTTGTTGTAATAAGCATCAAGGAGTTATAAATCATCCAGGAGTCTATTCAAAGCCTCACTTCTTTATTTACGTGTCAGGGTAAGATTCACTTATCATTGATATATATCTGCTGATTTGAAAATAAGGTACTAACAAAATCATAGGTTGGGCAATTTTAAGATCAGAGCTTGGATGTTTATTTCAAATCATAGACTCACTTTTTAGGTCCTGTACCACCACTTGTCTGGTACTATATTTTTTTATAGAGTTTGTAGTGTTGTAGAGTTGCTTCAGAAATAAGTATGCTAGCATTTCCACAGTATTGCTTCAAGGACAATTTCACTGATGTTGAACTATTTAAATACAAGATGAAGTCATAAATGTCAGGTAGAACGTAAGAAATAAAGATTAAAAAAAGAGAGGAAAAGTAAAGTTAGAGAATATTTTTCCTTCATTGACAAAATAGATACTTGAGACCTGAACACAGTTTTGGCAAAGGGTCAAACACCATTTTGAAATTCTTAGCATAAGTTCAGTCATGAACTCTGAGGAGACATGCCAGACACATCTCTGAAACCAAAAGGAAATCGTATTTTCTACATACTGTATTTTAATATTTACAAAATAGAAAAATAGAAGAGCATTTGTCCAATATTTCCAGCCTCGTTGTTTTCCTAGTTATGCTTCATGCAAATAGAAAAATATAGCTTTATGCAAACTAGAACGAAAAATATTGCCCAAGTGATTAATAATCTGTACTTACTAGGCAGTCAAGCAAATAGTTCAGAGTTAAAATAAGAGAAGGCTCACTCATGACTTGAAGTAAAATATTGCAAAGAGACAACACATCTAGAAAGTTTTCTACTACTTACAAATTTATCTCAGGAAGAACTACATAGATGAATTAGGTTATTATAAACTCTGTGAAAATGGTATGCAAAATACACAGAATTCAAGTTATTGCTGTGTGCTGATGAATTAATACAAAAGGGAGTTGTTTGTACCAGACTGGTCTGAAGTTCTTTGAATATAGAGGAAAATGTGTATTTTATCAAGTCAGTGATGATGTTCCAAAAACTGAAGTACAGGCTGTGTCCAGAAATGAATAGTAGATTTTTGATAGATCTGAAAAAATACTGCCTGTTTCCAAGAATTGTGACTAACTAGTTGTTTAAAAGACAAAAAACAAAACAACCAAAAAACCCCAAATTAAATAAAAGCAATTTAAAAGCCCACAAAAACCTCCACAAAACAACCAGAAAAAAAAAAACACAGGAAAAAAACAAACCATACCAAACCAAAAAAAACCCAAAACCCAGAACAAAAATACCCAACCGAAACAACAAAAAAAAAACCAAACAAAAAACACCAGATAACAACAATTAAAAAAACCAACATACCCCCCCCCCCAAAAAAAAAAAACCAAAAACCAAAAAACAAACACACCAAAACGAGATCCCTTCAGACAGAACCCCGTGGAGTGTAACACTACTGAATTATAGCTGTTCTGGGAAAAAGTCAAGTCAGTCAGGGCTTCACTCAAGTCTTCAGTCCATGGGTAATTTCATAGCAAAAATCCCCACTATCAGCGCTTGGTGATTTAACCAATCCCCTCCCTTTGGAACCTCATAATTATAAAAGAATTATTGTCAGTTGTATTACACTAAGAGGATTCTGCTGAATTATTCCTTTAATGGGTTTAAAAATCACTTGCGAAGATAAGTAAGAATAGTTACAAGAGGTCCATTTGTTCTTTTAAATATGTAGACAGATGACTGTATTCATAACACTTAGTGGACTAATTGACTTCAGTTCCATTTACATTAGCAACCTTCACATTTCAGAACAAGCATCACAAAGCTGTCATAGCCCTGCATACACAGATGAGAACTTAATGCAAGAGTGAAGTGTCACCAGTGAGAGCTTAGAACACCACCAAGACACTCACATATGTAGTTCCATCGTCTCTTAGCAATACATTAAAACATGTTAAATGCATATACAATACAAATATGTATTTAAAATACATATAAGATACTAAAAAGGAAAAGATAAGAATATTTTAATAAAATCTGAAAAATAGTGGGTAAATCTCTGCTCCAACTAGTAACTCCATTCAGCGACTTCTCGATAATTCCATTTCGTAAAAAACAGCCAAACACTTCAAAAGCCTGAAAAGCTTCCTCCTGTTTGAAGAGTATGACACCAAGCAGATATGAAAACAGGAAACGTACTGTACTCTATCCTACTTTCATCTACGTAAATTTGAAAAGTATGACACCAAGCAGATATGAAAAAAGGAAACACTGTATTCTATCCTAATTTCAACTATGTAAATTTGGCTCAATGTAGTTGAATAGTTTTGTGCTACATCAATAGATCTGAATGAATTTTACAATATTTTTTTTTACAACTTTTGAGAAATGAGATGGCAGTGTTAAGCTGTGGAGGGGGTCATTCTAAATCTGCTGGTGCCACAAATACACTGAAAGAGAGAGGGTCATGTGAAGGCAGTTAAAAGGAAAGGACACAGCTATGAAGACAGAACAAAGCATAGCTTGCAATCAACATGGAACTAGAGAGAGAAGTAATAGCTACAGAAGCTAATTTGGATAGCTTTGACAAGGCTTTTCTAAGAAGAAAAAAAAAGCAAACTGCAATACCTAACTGAGAGGACTGCACTCTTTTTGAAGTTTCAAGTTCTGATTAGCCTATGTTCTCGGACTATAGTTATACTTTTTTATATGCTTTGACTTCATGCAGTAAGTAAACTTGGGCAATGTGTTTTTATATTGAGTAAATTATTACACTAGTATTTAATCTTTAATATGCTTTAAAAAACCTAGCTTAATTGTTCTTTCACATTAAGAAATTAGTAAGTTTTTAATTGGTATCAAATTCAATACCAGAACAACTATTCAACTCAGTTAATCTTTCCCCCCTTTATTATGTAGGCTTCTGAGAATGTTACATTTAAATCCACTGATTCCTAGATAAATGACGATGGGCTTTGAATGAAAATTACATTAACACAATTCTTGCAAAAATAGATTCTCCCTTAAAATTTTAGTATTTTCTAGTTTTAATATACTTTGAAACACCAAATAGTGTGCTTTATTCTGCTTTTAAATGCTATACTAAAAATAGCCTGTCTTCCATTCAATGCCTTGAATGCTTGTCTGCATTTTGCTTTGCAGAAAGATCTGAAAGACTAATTGCATCTACAAAGCCAATAAGGAAAAATCTAGCCTGCTTGTTTTTCAGCTTTGTAGTGGGTAGGCTACTTCTAAATCATAAAGCATCACTTCTCCAGTGCATGGCAGTACTGAGAGATGCTAGTTACATTTTTAATTGCTTGACATCAAGTTTCATGATTAATTAAGTAGTTCAATATAACTGAAGTTTCCATTTCATCATATTAGCATTAATTTGGATTTTTCAGTAGGAAACACAGTTCTGATATAAAGTTTTAGGCTTTTATTTGAATCATTATGGATTCCTTGCTGAATTTCTGTCTTATGGAATACAGAATGTTTTATTTTTATTTAGACAAAACAATCATTGTGTCATCATGAATTAATTTCCTTCATCTGTTGAAGTGTCATTTTCCCTGATGAGAAGAGCTAAAAGTTCAAACCGCCTTCTGAGGCATAACAGATGTTTTAAGGATAAAATGCACAATGCAAGAGAACTAACACGATCTAGTTTTGTGCAACAATGTCACAAATACTCAAACATAGTCAGAAGATCATGTTAAATATTCTTTTCTATGACACTTGCAGCAGAAAAAAAAAGTTATTAATATCCGAGTACAGATCACATACAACTATAAAAAAAGCACATCGCTTAAAGTCCACTTCTTATAGCTTTAGCCACAAGACTTGTATCAACCAGCTACCCACTCCTGCCCTCTCCAGCCTTCCCCCTCCTCAAAAACAACCAAAACAAAAACCCAAAACAACCAAAGCCAACCAAACAACCAAAAAAAACCCACCAAAAACGAAAACCTCAAGCAAATTATATTTATTGTGAGATTTCCAGGTAGGCTGATATTTCTCTCAGAACTTAAGAGATGGGATAATGATGTAAATATTTAAATATTATCACAGAAAATCAAGATTAAAAAATATACCCACATTTTTTAAAAAATAGAAAACCAAGATATCTAACTTTATTCACTTACAGTCTGCTTTTGGCAAGAAAGATTTTTCTGAAAGTAAAAGACGTGGACTTTGGAGTTTGATAAACAAGTAGAATGGAGTGAATTTTAAGTTTCTCAACAATTAAATTTTCTGTTCAGTTTTGGATAAAAATAATAGTATTTATGAGATATTGACAGAAGTGTATAATTTGTACACTCAAATTCAAAGTTTTCCCTGGGTCTCCTGAAGCAGAGTGTTTAGATTCATTAGTAACGGACTTACCTATAGATACAAATGTGCAGCCTTGACTTCCTAACTGGAGAATGCTGGCAGGGGCGAGTTCCTTGCCCATTTCCATTAGTTAGTAGTGTAGCATGATAGAAAACTTTTGGGATTTGCACATTTGAGAAATTGTATTTTAGGCTAGTACTCGGCTGTTCTGAACTGAAAGGCCTTCAGCAAGCAAGGGTTTCTTACGTGTATTTCAGGAATCTATATTTCAGATCATTTGAACTGAAAAGAAGCCAGTTTGCTTGCTTTGGGATCATTCCATAGTATTCATTAAAACATGGTACGAACTGATACCTGGGAAATATGTCTCTAAAGCACTCTTCTAGTGTTAATGAGGAGGAACCATATAATTTAAGAAGTAGAATTACAATAATGAGAACTATGTAGGTCTAGAATTATAAATCAGGATTGAAAAAAGATTCACAATCTTGAATAGTTTTTGTTTCAAATATCTTCACTACATCAATTTACTTGAAATGAGATAAATGCTTGCAAAATTTTGTGACAATGACCTGGAACTTCAAAACTTAAATACTAAAAATAGGCAAAGAATAGACATTATTATCACCTGGTACTAGAAGTATTATTGACCAAGAAAAAAAACTTTTAAAACTAGTTAATCTACCTCAAAGGACAACAGTCTATTAAGGTATTATAAAAAATGTTAAATTGTTGCTGTTAATATAGTCATTCTTTTTGATTTGTGGAAAAATGTCAGAACAGCCTCATAAACCCTGTCTGAATTATAAAAACATCTCTGGTGTAAATATTCTTTCTGTTTCAAAAAATTAAAAGTTCAAGGAAATGCTTATAAATAAGTGACACTGTCAGAGATCATAAGAAATCAGACCAGCTTTTACAGCTCTTTCTTTTAACCTCTATGTTCTTTGATCTTTAAATGCTATTGTATAGGTACTAGCAAGTTCCCATCTTTAATTATCTTGATTTAGGAAACTAATTTCCTCTCAAAGGATTGCTTTGAAAACTTTCTAATTTGAGAGTAAATGAGGTTGCAATTAATGTGAAATTAGCCTGAAGAATTAATAAGCAAATATTCTAGTGTACCAGACAATTATAAACTTTAAAAAACCCAGTATTTTCATGGCATTAAATACATATTTATTAAGGCTGCCAGAATTCCTCTGGTTAAATATTTTACTGCTCAAGTTGTAGCAAGCTTAAAGAAGTACTTTCAATATGTAAGCACAAATGAACTCTGAATTTCAAATCAAAACCTGTACAACAGGTCAGGTCAGAGGTCTAACTAGCAGGTACTGCAGTTCTTAGAGAAGTGAAAAAGAGAATTCAAGAAATCAGTACAAGATTTTGCTTTTTTTTTTGTTTGTTGTTGTTTGTTTTTGTTTTCCCCACTCCAAATGCTGGCATGCAAAGATGTTTTAACATCCATCCTGTTACAGCATCTTCAGTACCATCTAAGCCCTTAAACTTTTGGCTTCCTCAACAGCTGTTGACAATTGATTACATTATTTAATTATACTTTTCATAAAAAGAACTCCTTCAGTTGGTGCCAGATTCTTTCACTGAGCATTTCTTCCTACTCCTACTCTGAGCAAAACAATGTAAAGAATAATTTCTTGTTCCCTTCCTTCATTATCTCCTAATTTTATGGAATACTATAATCAGTTTTTAACTGAAGCACAATGCTCAACCAGATCATTTTCATTCATTAAGGCTTCCCATCTGACATACCATCAAGACAGAATTTCAGAAGGTTGAATTGCAATTCCCAGATATGCCTGTCAACTATACTTTTTAAAGATGGAGTGTCATAAGACGTGGGATTTTTTCCTATGTCATTTTAGAATACACAAGGAATAAACAGAATTTGTATTTGCTACAACAAGCAAGACATACATTTCATGATAATTAATTTCAGAATGAAAGGAATATTAATTAGGATTGTGTTTGTACCTCCACTACCAAATCCCCAAACACAATCTATCAAATAATTTTGTGTACCAATATTGTTTCTCACCTAATCTCCAGTTCTAGAATTTTTTTTAAATTTATAGTTCCTCTTGCCTTCCTGCTTTAAATAATGTTAGTTTCTCTTCTTTTCTCCATCTTGCTAGCAAAAATAATCAATTACAATATTCTAAATAAACTCTTCTATGAAATATGCAACCTATGAAATTCTATTCGTTAAAGTGCAAAACACTGACTCATCAACTTATTAAGAAACAAATCATGTGATGATGATCACACACATAGAGCTGCAATATCTGCATATTTATGGATACCATACTGTTGACTACATATGTTTTATAGATAGATACTGATGTGGTTTCCAGACCACTCTCCATGGTATTTGAGAAGTCCTGGCAGTCAGGTGAGGTCCCTGGGGACTGGAAGAAAGGAAACATCACACCCACTTTTTAAAAAGGGTAGAAAGGAGGACCCTAGAAACTACTGATCTGTCAACCTCACCTCCGTGCCTGGGAATATCAAGGAACACATCCTCCAAGACACCCTGCTAAGGCACAAGGACAGGGAGGTGATTCGAGAAAGCCAGCACGGCTTTATTAGGGGCAGGCCCTGCCTGACTAACCTTGTGGCTTTCTATGACAAAGTGACTATGTCAGTAGGTAAGGGATGACCTATGGATGTGATCTGTCTGGACTTCTGCAAGGCCTCTGACATGGTCCCCAACAACGTCCTGCTTGCCAAGTTGAAGAGATATGGATTTGATGGGTGGGCTGCTCAGTGGATAAGGAACTGGATGGATGGTTGCATCCAGAGGGTAGTGCTCAATGGCTGGAAGTCCAGATGGAGAGCAGTGATAAGTGGTGTCCCTCAGGAGTCTGCACTGGGACCTATACTGTTTAATATTTTATCAAAGACATAGACAGTGGGATTGATTGCACCATCAGCAGGTTTGCAGATGACACCAAAATGTGTGGTGCTGTCGATATGCCAGAAGGACAGGATCTCTTCCAGAGGGACCTGGACAAGCTGGAGAGGTGGGCCCAGGTGAACCTCATGAGGTGCAACAAGAGCAAGTGCAGGGTTCTGCACCTGTGCCAGAACAATCCTTGCTATCAATACACTGGGGAATGAGGTGCTAGAAAGTAGCAGGACTTGGAGTCCTGATGGATGAGAAGATGGACATGAGCAGGTAGTGTGCGCTTTTATCCTAGATGGCCAATCTCATCCTGGGCTGCATCAAAAGATGAGTTGCCAGGAGATCCAGAGACATGATTCTACCATTTTACTCTGTTCTGGTGAGACCTCACCTGGGACTACTGTGTCCAAGTCTGAAGCCCTCAATATATGAAGGACATGGACCTGATGGAGTGGGTCCAGAGGAGGGCCACGAAAATGATCAGGGGGTTGCAGTACCTCTGGTACAAGGACAGGCTGAGGGAGCTGGGGCTGTTCAGCAGAGGAGGCTCTGAAGAGACCTAATAGCAGCCTTCCACTACCTGAAGGGGGCCTACAGGAAGGATGGAGAGAAACTGTTTACAAATGCCTGCAGTGACAGGACAAGGGGCAATGGCTTCAAACTAGAGAAAGGCAGATTTAGATTAGATATCAGAAAGAAGTTCTTCACTATGAGGGTGGTGGAACACTGGAACAGGTTGCCCAGGGACGTGGGCAACCCTAGAGATATTCAAGGTAAGGCTCGACAAGGCCCTGGGCAGCCTGGTCTAGTTGGAGATGTCCCTACTGACTGTGAGGAGGTCGGACTAGATGACCTTTGGAGGTCCCTTCTGGCCTGGACCACTTTATGATTCTATGATGACTTCATGCTTCTTTTGACATAGGAGGATGAACTCCCACTTCAAGCACTGAGCTCCTGGCAAAGACTTCAAGATGCTGATGACTTGTCATAAACACACTCATCTCCACTTTCTGAGTACTGAAATTGTCAACCTTTGGAACCAGGGAATAAACTATCAAAAAGTGATAAAGACCATTGTCCTAGTTTAGAGCGGGACAGATTGCTCTATTGCTCCCAAAGAGGCAAAAGAATAACGCTCACACAAATGGATTGGATAGTCATGGAAAGTTTAAATGGAAAAACAAATCCTATACTACACAACTACAAAGCATAGTGGTGTGCATAGCAAAGCACATACAGTTCAAAGTAATCCTCAGTCTATACACACAAGTTCCTTTACACCAGACCAAAAGCTTCTGCCCTTCCCCTCTCCCCACCTGGGGTTCACCCCAAACCCCAGGGCTCTTTCTTCCCCCTCATTGCTAGGCTGGTTTTAGGCTGGCCAGGCCTGAACTGCCCCCCCTTTTGACCCTGCCATTAGGCCTGAACAGGCCATGATTACACAGGGAAGAAAAAAGTTACTCAGGCCAAAGAGGCTTGTGATACTTCCCCATTGTTACCAGATAAGAGGGCATCTCTCTCCCTCAGGAGCAGAGGGAAGAAGGAGAAAGACAGTAACTTTGCAGCCAGGTTTATAAAAGTGCAGGATTTATGGGTAGAAATACACTATTTCCTGTATCCACCCACTGGGCTGGACACTCTTAGACACTGGAAAGCTCAATTCCGTGGCTTCATTTTGGAGGCGCCCAGCCTAAATGGCTGCAGACCAGGAATTTTTTTCATAAAATTTTGAGCAGTTTTTTGTTGTTGTTTGTTTTCTGTTGTTGTTTTTATTTTATTTTTATTCTTTAAAATTATTTTTATTTTTTTATTAGTTAGGACCACCATGACGGTTAAAATTTAAAGAGGTGCTTATATGATATGCTTCCTTTTAGCCATAACAAAATTTTGACTGTCAACACATTTGAATTGGGACCACTCATTTTTAAAGACAGCATGTCTATCTGAAAGCTACAGGCTAATTTACAGGAAGTGCTCTCAACCTCTCTCCTGAGGATGTTTGCTTTCATAAATAACTAAACATGCTGAAGAGGAAGTGGAACCTAGGTGTTCCCTCTTTTACATGAGTATCTCAACATACTACAGAGCCATTCTCATGTTCAGGCTGAAATGTGCACATAGAATTCATAGCAATTATCTCTATGTATACAGTTATCTTGGTCAGATATGATGTGACATCCCTTTACAACTTTAGGTAAAATGCACCATCTTATTTTTTCACCCTGAATGTTTTAATTCATAAAAGGAAAAAAATACAACAAAGATTTTGCAAAATTTTTCATTAGTGTTATTCAGTCTTGGCAAATCTTTTTTATAACTCCTAAGAAGCAAATACTGGTGGTGCAGAAAGTTCTGTAGAGTAATGAATTATTCCTTTATGGAATGGAAATAGCAATAGATTAGTTGTATGATTCTGTAAGTGTTCAACCTTTCCATGATGCAGGAAACTGAAATTATTTCCTTCACTGACATAACTGATATTTTGACTCGCTTGTTTTATGAGTCTTTATTTTATGGGGTCAGTGGACAGACATTTCTTGCTCTCTGCTTAGGCCTCAGACCCATGTCATGTACTTCCATACAACAGCTCTTTCTAAGCATGCCCTCAAACAAGAGGAAGGGAACAGATCAATGTTGCTTGCTACTAGCAAAAACAGTGAAACCAGCTCTAGGACCTGAGTACTACATGACTCATCAGAGGTTTCAAAAAATGCAACAGAATTAAAGATATGCTCTGACATAAAACAAAATGCTAAGAACATTTGCAGACAAAATCTAATTTATTTGCTCCTTTATAGGCAACCTCTGTCCATCAGATTTAATGAAAATTAAAACCAGACCTATCATAAAATAAAATAAAAATCCTTTTCTTAATTATAAAGAATTCCTCTAGAAACTCCTATAGATCTTTAACCACGTTATCAATTTTATGAATATTTATGTTGCCTACTGAACTAACAGATTAATAAATAATCTTTAGTTTTACTTAACTGACCTAATCCATTATGATAAACCATGGCATTTTTTCCTGGTCATTGCCTGAAGAAATCCAGAGAGTTAAATGACTAACTTTCCTTTCCACGGCTCGACTACACTGTGCAATAATTGCTGACATTAATTAGTTATGTACTTATCCACATATATAATAATATTTACTCTTTAAAAAAAAGTAAAATTCTAGGAATAATGTGACTAACAGGAACATCTGGGATGTAAGTTTCAGTTCTACTGCTAAATGATACAGAAAACTGACACAGGGAAGCAATGATGTTGGAAAATAGTTTCAGAAATGTCTTAGTTGCAGATCCTAAGACACAAAGAATCTGAACTTAAAAACTACAAGAGAAGGAATTGTAAGGACTAGGATAACCCTGTAGATGTTTCAGTGCCAAATAAAGAAATGGGGCTTATATATGAAACTGTCCCTGAAAATGATTTATTAAAAAGAAATAAATCTTATCAGAAACGGGTAAAAACAAGACTTCCTTGTCTAGGGATAGAGCTCAGAAGACAGAGTTACCATTTTAACACTTGGAATGGAAGCTGCTCTTCCTAAGAGACTAGCTACCACCCCTTACAATGAATTCAAGTTCTGTACTAACCAGACACACCTTGTAGAGATCTAAATGCATGTCGAGTGTTGCTCCTCTGAGTAGGAAACATATCTTCCACAGTCTTCCTTACCCTACATATGTTATTCAATTGGAAAATCAGTTTAGTATATCAAATCAGTTTGAAGAATACAGTCCTCATAAAGAACTCCATGAAAACTCAAATATACTTGTAACTAGATATAAATAAACCTACTTTTGTCCCATTAGTACTAAATAATCAATCCATCTTAAAACTACTTGTCCTAAGCATAATGAAAACAAAGTATTGTGAACATACGATACTCAATCTAGTTTAGTTAGATATCACATGAGGAAAGATGTGGTCTTGATATCAAACAAGTCAATAATTGTCCAGATTATTGTTCTAAAATAGAGCAAACAGTGAATGAATTTATTTGAAGACTAAATTTATATTAAAATATTTAACTAAAACACTGTATCATTGTGTTTCATATTTGATCTTCTGAAAAAGCTAACATAACAAAATCAAATACTTCATTGTCTATGTCCAAAAAATAACACCACAACTAGCAACAGGAGTACATGGCTCAATATCCAAATGGAGACCAAATGGTGATGATTGGCATACTTCAGGGATCAGTACCGGGATAAGTGATGTTTAACATCTTTTTTGGAAACATGGACAGTGGAATCAAATGTACCCTGAGCAAGGTTGCTAATGATACCAAGATGTGTGGTGCAGTCAACATGCTGGAGGGAAAGCATGCCATCTAGAGATTGACCTTGACAGGAAAGGAGGGCCAAAACCAACCTCATGAAGTTCAATAAGGCAAAGCACAATATCCTGCACTTGAGTAGGGGCAATCCCAAGCAAATACAGGCTAGGTGATGAGTGGATTGAGAACAGCCCTGGAGAGAAGGACTTGGGGGTGCTGGTTGATGAAGAGTTTGACTTGAGTCAACCACATCCTGGGCTGCATCAAAAGCAGGTCAAGGTAGGCTATTCTGCCACTCTCCTGGAGAAGGATTTTTTATAAGGGCACATGGTGATAGGACAAGGGGCAACGATTTATATTTAACCTGCATTTATGCAAATTGAATCAGGCTTGGAGACTGGAGGTTCAAAGAACTGAAACTGCTCTCACTGTTTAGGTTTGCAAGCCAGCACTAATATTAGAAAATGAAAGAGCCTAATCAGATTCTGGAAACTGATTATCATTTTGGATTTCTGTAGTGGTACATGTAACATAATCTGCTCTAAGCTTTTTTTTTTTTTTTTTTTTTTTTTTCCCTCTGCAGAAAGACCCATTGGTCTAGTGCAGTCCAGCTAGAGGCCTGTAGATATTGGTGTTCCCTAGGGGTCAGGACCAGGTCCGATCTTGTTCAGTTTCTTCATCAATGATCATCAATGGATGAAGGGGCAGAGTGTACTCTCAGCAAGTTTGATAATGATACAAAACTGGGAGGAGTGGCTGACACATCAGAAGTCTGTGCTGCCATACAGCGTGACCTGGACAGGCTGGAAAGAGAGGCAAAGGTGAACCTTATGAAGTTCAAGAACGAGTGTACAGCACTTGGGGAAGAATAATCCCATATATAGAGGTTAGGGGTTAACCTGCTGGAAAGTAGCTCCACAGAGAAGGACTTCAGAGTCCTGGTAGACAAATTTACCATGAGCCAGCATTGTGCTTTTGTGGCCAAGAAGGCCAGTGGTATCCTGGGGTGCCTCCAGGGAGGCTCTCTTCCCTCTCTGCTCTAATGAGGCCACATCTGGAGCACTACTGGGAACTACTGGAGAGAGTCCAACAAAGGGTTACAAATATGGTTAGGGGAATGGAGCACCCCTCTTATGAGGAAAGGCTGAGATACTTGAGGCTGTTTAGCGTGGAGAAGACTGGTTTATAAATGCCTAAAGATCAAGAGGATGGGGACAGACTATTTTCAGTGGTGTCCAGCGACAGGAAAAGAACAATGAGCATCAGCTGAAACACACATAGTTCCACCTAAATGTAAGGAAAAATTTCTTTGCTTTGAGGGTGACAGAAGACTGGAATAGACTTCCCAGAGAGGTTGCAGAGTCTCCTTTTCCGGAGATTTTCAAACCCCATCTGGATGTGTTCCTGCGCAACTTGATTTAGGTGAAACTTCTTTAGCAGGGTGGTTAGATTAGATGAGCCTCAGAGGTCCCTTACAATCCCCTACCATTCTGTGATTTTGTGATAATACTAAATAAGCCCAATGTGCCAGTTTTTGCATAAAACAAGCACAACAGCAGATAAATTCAAGTCTAAAAGATAAAACTTCCATTACTATCATTCACTGCAGAATACTTTTAGTAATACTGAAAATCTAGTATTTGCCAAGGGAATCTGAAATTAGTTTATATGTTTTAGAAGAATGATGAATAATAATAATTTTAAAAATCATACATTTCTTAACATAAAGCTTTATATGAAATATGAGACAATTTATCATCTAAAAAGTGGGAGGAGTTACTCCTCTCTCCTTTAAACTGGCAACCCATTATACTTTGACTTCTGAGTGCTACCTTCAGAGATAGCTCATAAACCTTTTTGTATTTTTGGATCTTGATTATCTATCTGTAATCTAGATCAGAAATACAAAAAACAGTGGAAGAAAAAAAAAATGTCTGATGGCTTATGTTGTATCTTCCCTGCCACAGGATAGAAGGAGAGACAAAAAGAAGTTCCCATACTATTGAGTAACCTGTGTACATTTACTTATGTTATAAGACATCAAATTTACACATGCATTCACTGTATGCATCACTGAACAAGAGAGTTGCTCTTCTAACTATTTACAGTTAGATCATGAAAATATGACAGAATGAACTGAAAAATTACTTTGTCCCTCTGATCAGCAGAATTCTAGTAGCAGATAGTCTTGGAAAGGCTTTGAGATAGAGTACAAATTGAAAGTAATACATATGAAGTGATTGCCCATCTCAAAGAATTCAAGTTACTAGCAGAAAAACATCTCTGCAGCATTCCAGAAATAGGTGAGATACACATTATCAATTGAGGTTCGTCTCATAATGTTTAATTGAAAGAAAAAAGAACTACATTCCAGCTTCATTCCTAAATTGATTGAGGATAGAAAGGAATTTGATAAATTGTTTGTGGAACATGTGGTGGCATTTTGGCAGTTGTCACATACATTTCTCAGTGGTACCTCCCATTTAGTCGTGTAATGGTTCAAATCAGAACAAAACTAGTCAAAACAAATCAGCAAGTTAACCTGTCTATTTTCCCAACACAGAAGTAAGAGAAAAGTAACACACAAAAACTCTGGATTGAGACACACACCCACAAAATAGAAGAAGAATAGATTTACTGAGTGAAATCAGAAAAACGTGGAACAAAATGCTTAATTACCTTAGTCTATTTGCAGAAAAAGCACAGCACAAAGCAGCAGCAAGCAGAAGCAAGTGAGTTAAAAGCCCAAGACAGAAAACTACTCTCCCATCCCTCCTTGTCCCAGCCCCTTCCCAGCAGAAAAAAACCCAACACCCAAGAACCCGGAACCCAGAAGCAGCAACCGGAACAGGAAGCCTCCCATGTTACTATCTTAACTTCAAGCCCTGTAATACTTTGCTCCAGAAAGTACTTTCATTTTTTGAAGCTAGTATGACTGCAGCATGGTATGAATAACAGCAGCAGGTTCAACTCAATCCATGACAAGTCTGAACTCCAGAGAAGTACATTCCCACTACAAATTTGGAGATCCCACAACAAGCATTATCCAATTAGAGTTTCAACACAGAGATTACAGCAACACCTTAGCCTTCAAACAAACAGCTTTGGAAGTATTTTTAAGTATGACAAGAAGACATGACTGAAACATCTAGAAAACCCCTAAATGACACTGAGATTAGGAAGGATAAACTCTGTAGGCATCACATTTAGAAAAGGAGGTCAGTTAATCTCTTGGCTCAGACAGACTTCTCAGATTACCATAAGAGCAGTAAATAGCTTGTACAGAGCATTTATATCCAGAAAGAACATTCTATATCGGAAATTAACCAAAAGAATTTGACTCTTTTTCACCCTTTTCACAGAAGTAACCATCATAGAAAAGGACATTTTGGCTGGCATGAGTAACTGTAATTAGACTATAACTGTAAGTCAGCCAGTGGAGGTATGATTGCCATGGGTGTCAGGTTTGAATTCTGTCTTCCACAGGATTGTGGCTCTTTCATTGGTACAAGTGTTGTAACTGACTCTTCATGAATTTGAAGGCAATATTTTGTAATAAACATTGAGACATCTCACCAGAGTGATGGCTCTTTAACCAAGAGCTAAATTAGACTTTTTTTGCTCTATTAAATAAAATAGAAACGCTGAAGATGTTGTCTCTCATAGTGAGGCAGATTTACAGGAACAGTAAACTCCATTAAGAGAAAATTCCATAAATTCTATTTTGTTGGGTGTTTCATTAACACACTTATCCAGGGCCTCTCTTGCAGGGGAAGACATAAAACGATGAAAGAAACCCACTCAGGCCAAGAAGTAGAGCACTGAGGAAAATCAGTTTAGAAACCTCAGAAAATCTTTTTTGGAGTTACTGGAAGAGGACAGATGGAGGAAGCAAGCTCATCAAACTTGTTGTGTTCCTATGATGCGGATAGATTGCTGAGACATCTATTTTTCTCCCTGTTGGTCTCCTACTGTTTTGATATGGGTGATTGTGTTTGAAATATCTCACAGGGAGGAAAAGTTACACACTTCAAAATTCCACTTCCAGAACATGAGCTGCTAGTAACTCTGAAGAGGTCATTTATTTTAATGACGAGTCTCACTGTCGGATATTAAAAATAGCAGAAATAATTAATTTCTCTCATTAAAACAAAACAAAACACCCTATGAATTAGTTGAGAAACACTGAAATGATGACAGATACATGGCTCTAAGAGGCTGATGCTCCAAATATGAGAAACAAGGAATAAAAATAAACATATGTTTCAACTGACAAGCGGCATGTACATCCACAGCATGAGTGCAGACATGACTTTAATTTGGGTTGTTTTGTTGTTGGGGTTTTTTTAAAGTCTAGATCTCTGAAATATGCATGAATACATATTCAAAACTGTAAATTTCGGAAGTATACAGACTTATATCTCTGAATACAGGCAAAGAATGGAATATTGTATGAGCTGACAAAGTTTTCAGAGCCTGTTTCTAGAGATCTCTTAAAAAAAAAAAAATTGGTTTCTGCACAGAAGAGAGGACGTGAGAGACTGTGCTACCAGAAGGTTGAGATTTGCTTATAACACATTCTGTTATCTTGGGAATGACCTTGATAAAATCTTAATTGACCTTTCTGATGAAGCATGGATACTTCTAGAAAACTGAGTTGAATTAGATGAGTACCTGCACTGCCTTCATTTCTTTCCAACTGATTCTAATTATTATTGCACTTCTCAGTGCAAACATAAAAACCTTAAAAAGGCAATCTTTTTATATGACATTGATTCAACTTTGGAAGCAGAAGTGGAATCCTAAACCATGCTCTGCAGTTACTGCTTTATAATCACAAGAGAAGGCTCCAGAAGATTTTGGAAAAGAATAGGCATTATTCTTTTACAAACAGATTAGCCACATCTGTGCTTATTATAGGTTATCTTCAAGACTACAGCCTTATGTGACATTTACTTACAAATCTGAAGATGTAAATAACCAATTTTAAAACAAAGAACAGATAAATCTAAGTGCTAACGATAAGGAAACACATTAAGTCAGTCTTTCCAATTTCATATTAGTGCTGCTCAGCCCAACATAATTTATTGTTTTTATAGATATAATTTAGATCACATTCTTGAATTCACAATGAAAATAAAATGCAAAGTATTACATTTTGCCTGTTAATTATTTTTATTTTTATTTCCTATAATAAAATGAAAACACATTTACATTGTGCAATAATAAGTTAAAATTATTGACAACGTCCCTATAAATTGCATCTATAAAAGCCAAAATTATATTAAGGAATATATCTAAGGATTGTTTACTAAGCTCCTCAAACAAGTTACATTGACTGTTTTGTTGTGGTTTCATTACACAGAAGCAGCTTTGTTAAATTTACTACACTTCGAGCTAGAGAATCAACTCTGTCTCCCCACAGAAATGAGACAAAGGCTGCTTCTGGCATTTTTTTTTTTCCTTAAATGAAAATCAATAAAGAGACTTTATATCATCAACAATGATTCATTGGCCAACTCATTGCAAAACACTTACTATTAATTCTTTGTCCTTAATTTCTGAGTAAATAAGGTAACAAACTACTTGAATTCGGAAGACACAAATTTGGATAAAGATTACTGTGAACTAGTCACTGTCCTTGCTTTAATATTGTATCCTGCTTCACACATTTCTTTATTTTAATCTAAAGATATCCATCTCTAATACTAGACGGGACTCTCTCTTGCTTAGAAATTTAAGAAGTGGGAGAAAGAAAATGGGAAGTTATCACTAGCTATTTGAATTATCTATCAAAAATTCTGTACAGGTTTGTGTGGAGTGCTATATTCTGTTTCCTTTGAAGTTTATCCAATCTTTATTCTTCCTGCTTGGGCCTGATCCCAATCAGACTTTCTTTCTCGTCACCCATTTATTCCACCCATTTATTCTCCTGATGTCAGTATCCACTTCTTCTTCCCCTTCAGAACTATCCACCCCATCCCTGAAGTTCTTTTCAGCAAAGCTTCTACCCTACCAGTAAGCCTCCAGTCTATATCATTGGAGGTGGTTAGTCCAGTCCAGGTAGTCTTCATTAGTTCTTGCTGAACTTCACAAAGGCTGCTGTTGGCCCATTCTTCCAGTCTGTTTAGGCTTCTCTGAATGAAAATCCTGCTCTCTAGCTGCAACACCAAACTGGAGGGTGCATTGTCTCCTCCTCTACATCGCTGATAAAGATGTCAAATAAGAGAGGCCAGAACTCAAAGGAAATCAACTTGGAAATAAGCTTCCAGGTAGAATCCAAATAATTCAATACTTTCTTTTGAGCCCAATAATCCCATCAGCTTTTCAGCTATCTAGGTGAATGAACTTACCACTCTGGATATAAAGATGAACTGGAAGACTGTGTCAAAAACTTTGCTAAAGACAAAATGAAGAACACCCACAGGTCTTGTAATTTTATCATGGAATGCAACTGAAAGTACAATTACAAACTATCTGGGTTAAATAACTTCAGGCTATTCCAAATCATCTCTTCTTCTTAATGTGCCTAGAAATGTCTTTTGAAGGAACTAAATCCAAGATTTTTCCAGGGACTGATTTTTAACTCCAAGATTGTTCCAATTGGGCTGAATTGCCTGTAATTCTTAAGATCATTCCTCTTGGATTTTGTTTTTTTTTTAAAAGATGGCTGTTGAATTTGCCTTTTTCTAGTCATTGGGCTCTCCTCTCAGTATGCATGGCTTTTCAAAGCTGATAGAGAGTAATTCTTGCAATGAGATGAGATCCTCACATGCATCCTGACTGGTCCTAGTATCTTATATTGGTCACAGTTTCTCAAAAGATTTCTTATTTGATCATCCTCCATGACTTGTAGAATCTCTCTTTCCTGAACCCTCTCACTAGATACTAAAACCTTGTCAATGAATATCAAGGTGAAGTTTAAATGAAAAACAGTACATCATACGTAATCCTGTTATTTTACTGGAAGTAAGTTTGTCTTTCCCTCACGCTGGCAATCTGCTTATGAGAAGCTGTGAAGCTTAATAGCATTTTGGAATGCTCTATTCAAAAATACGCAAGACCCTTGCTGTTTTGGAGGGGGGTGTTATATTGGTTGATGCACGATGTGCTCTACCATCTTTTATTTGCTATGAGCACAGGATATGATTCTATTCATGAGGTTTAGGGTGACAGGTTGGACTCGATGATCTTTGAGGTCTCTTCCAGCCTTCTTGATTCTATGATTCTATTCTATGATATGTAGAATTTAGAATGAGTGTTAGTAAATGCTACAATAATCTTCATTATCTAATTTTAAGGATATTTTCAATATTTTTAATGTTTAACATTTGTACTTTTACTATAATAATATTTTTAAACATCACAGATGAGAAATGCATATTTTAAAGATTCTTCTAAAGATGAAAATCAGAAAATTACATTGAAGAAGGTGATTTACTAAGAAGATTGTAGGATGTCACAGATTATATTTCCATATTGTCCTAGTAAATCACATTTATTGGAATCTTCTCTCTCCTTATCACCACAAATAAACTATTTCAGAGTATCATATAATTAGAGGGTATTAGAATTTGAAGATTTCCATGAAAAGTATATGGTACTCACTAGTATTCTTATCTCTGGAAACAACTTTTTTAACATTAAAATGCAAGCCTCTTTTTAAATTGAATACAGAAAACTAGGGAGTACTGCAATATTATTTAAAACATATTGGATATCTAAACAAGCACAAGTGGCTCTGGTGCTTATTTTTCACTTGTTTTAATTTGAAGGTTGTTTTGTTTTCCAGATCCTACACTGAAACAGCTCCGTAAAGAAAGACTGGAGTCAACAGGAATGTTGATCGGTAAGGACACTGGGTCTTCCTCATCAAAAGTTCGAACAAGTTAACTTCCTAAAGCTACAAGTCCTCACACCACAGCTAGATATTATGATAGGAAAAGCACCATCTTGAAAGCTAATTAGTTTACATATTAACTTAATTTTTTTGTGAAAATCCCAAGAAATTTAATATTATTTTGATTTTAAATAAAGAACTTTAGCCCTATGTGGAGTAGAGGAAAAACATTTAGATGTTTCTTTGTATAGAACACCTGTATCATCAAGTAGCAGCATTTTCTTAGTAAAGCATTTTCACAGTAAGTGGCAGTAAACACACAGATTTTCACAGGTCTTTTTGACAGCTTTCTCCTGGGCTGCATTTTTAAAAGATGTTAGCATACTGTCTTTAAAAACAGGATGGGAATATACAATTCACTTGAATAATTTGGCTTACATGAGTTATGCAAATGCATCATTAGAGAGAGACCCCTAAAAGCATTCTTATTTTTATTTTCAACAAAAATGAAACAAGAGTCTTCCTGGACTAGTTTTGTTCCAAATATCACTTCTCTAGACTTCCTCTCCTCTCCCAAATGGATTGTTTCTCCCTCCACTTAAAATTAATGCCTCATCCTTTCATATCTAGTTTCCTTAAATTACAGAAATATAGAGTAGACTCTATATTGTCTGAAATGTAACATGAATAATGAAATGTAACCAAGTGTATTAAAAAGAAGCTAAAAATGATGGGTAAGGAATTGATATTTTTGTGCTATCTTGGAAATTATTAAGTGAAACTCTACCAAAGACAGAGAGAATCTGTACTACTCCCTTACCTTTGCTTGAGAGACTTTAGAAAGACTAAATGAAACAGCACAGACAATGGGAGAATAAGGATCATTTAAAAAAGCAGAAGCTGCTTCTAAATAGAAAGGATCATAAACTCTGCAAGGTCAAATGTAACAATAGACAGAGGCAGTCAGAAAAAAAAAAGGCAATCCTTAGGAAGAGCTTAGAAAAGACATAAAAACTATTAATAAATCCTTTATAAAACACATCAGAAGTGAAAGCCAGACGAAGAGTATATAGGACCAATACATGAGAAAGGATATAGAAAACATTCTAAGAAGTTAAAGTGACAGAGATTTCTTGCTTCTATGTGCACTATAGAAGAGGTTTACATCACAAGCTTTCTTACGGAGGATGCACCAAAGCATCAGTGGAGATAGTCATGGAACAAATCAACAGAGTGAATAGGAAGGAATCTCTTAAAAGTGGAATTACTCAATCAAGTTCAGAAGGCACTGAGGGATCAAACAGCTCAACTAATAACTTCTATACATAAGCTCTTTCTCAAAACTACCTCGATACCTTACGACTGAAAGGTCGCAAATGTTATACACACCTATCTTCAAAAGTGGGTTCCAGAAACACTGGGAAACCATAAAATGATAAAGCCTTGCTTTTGTATTGGCCATATTAGCAGACAGTTCTACAAAACACAGAATTAACAGAATTATTACTAAATCTTTGAGCTCACTTTGTAGCAGCCTGTATGCTGACATGCTGAGCAGTGCTTGCACAGCCTCAAAGAATTCTTTTCCTTCCCCTGTGGGTTGACTGGAGGTAGGCAAGGGGTTGGAAGGCAGGGACACTTGACCTCAACTAATCAGAGAAATATTGCATAGCCCATGATGTTGTGCTCAGCAAAAATAGCTCAAGGACAGAAAGAGGAAGGAGGGTTGTTTCCAGTTATGGAATCTGTCTTTCCCAGTAACTGTAATGCATGATGAGTCCCCACATTCCTGGAAGTGTCTAGACACCTGTCTGTCAATGGAGAGCAGTGAATTAATGTTTTATAGATGTAAAATTTTTGACTCACTTAATAAAACCTGTCTTTATCTCAAATAATGAGTTTTCTCACTTTTGTCCTCCTGATTTTCCTCTCTCACTCTGCTAGGGAAAGAGGCAGAGTGAGTGGCTGTATGGGTCTTGAGCTGCCCACTGGAGTTAAGCCACAATACCACTGCAAATATAAAATATATATGCAGCAAACAAAATACTCCAAAGGATGTGACATATTTAGATTGACATAAATAGAAGATAGAAGTACTTATATCAAAAAAGCCTTCAAAAGGAACTCGCATCAGGGATTCAAAAAACATTTTAAAGTATTCAAACTTCCAGTTGCCTTTAGTGTTTCTCAAGTTAGGCACTATCTCTGTGTCATTACAATGAATCAAAGTTTTGTTACTAGATTCATGCAACATGAGAACTAGTAAAAAGTCCTGCAACTGACTCTTTTTATTTCCTGACAAATGTCAACAAGTAACAGGTTTCAGTCTAGGCCATTGGGGGCAAGGGGGAGAGGGGAGGGGGCAGAGGGGTAGGAAATAATTGTTGATACAGAGAAAAAAGAAGAAAGGAGAAGCAAAACCCAACATGGTAGCTAAGGAAGTATTTAAAGAAGACAATGATTAGACCTACATTTGATCTTGGAATAGGCTTCAGAGTGCTTAAAATTAATTCTGTAACAATTAGGTGATACATAATGATCAGGCATTTTTTTAACAATACAATGGCACGATGACATTCTAATGACAAATTCATCATGATGCACTACCATGAACACATAAGAAAGTAAACATTTCATTGTCATTCAAAAAGAAACCCAAACAAACCATCAAATTTTAGTCAAAGAGATGTGACTTGACAAGAAGTAAAAAAGAATTATTTGATTTTTCTTAATGTTGAGATTCCGTCAACTGCACAAATTCTCAGATTAGTTATTCCTATATGAAAAATTGGAAAGAATAGCAACTCAGGTAGGTATAGTACACAGATGCCTAACTCTTTGAGGCATCTATTATTTTCAAAATAAAAAATAAAAAAATGAAGACTTTCTCCTCCTAGAAAATATCTATGTGGTAAAGCCAATGCCAAGGCCAACCCTGCCTCACAACAGTCATGCATAAGCAGTTGCCAAAGTCTGGCAGTTATTCATCTTTCAAAGTTGGGAGCTTTTGAAACACAATTACATAAGCCAGTAGAATGCAGTTTTGTCTCATTCGTACAGAAGTCATTTAAATGAATCCTTGGATCCTCTGCCCTGCAATTGAAAGCTCTTTCTACGTGAATTCTTTCAATCCTCCACATAGATAAATAGGAACAGCACATCGCAGCTTCTCTTCCGTTTTATTTTATAAGGTGTTCATTCACTATTTAAAGCCCGAGATACTGTTACTACAGTGAACTTTATTTTTTCTGTGTATTTTACAACACTCCCTAAACATTACTGAGTGTAAACAATTTTTTGTTTTCCCTTTTCAGGGGAAGGCATGGAATTGTATCGCTGGAGTTATACAGCAGATCTTTTATATAAATATTTTCTAAAAAAGAATTTTCAATTCTTCTTACTGAAAACTCCATTTGTACATATATCAGAAATATTCACATTCCAAGCTTCAGATCCTTTCTCTGTCTAGCTGATATCACATATACTCTCATACTGATTTTCATCCTAGTGCTAGTTTCCACTTTTTATTTTAAATGGCAACTGATATAAAACTCATCTATTTTTAATTTTTATAATAACATTCTCCTTGAGCCCTAGGTCATGTGGTTGGGTTTTTTTTTACTGGCTTGTATCATCTCTGATAGTGATGTTCACAAACATAAACATTCTGTTCAGATTTTAAAGGCCCAAGATGATAAGATGCTCATTTCTTTTTCTCAGGCTGAGTGATGAGAGGTTGGAATTCTTGAGACTGCATCATTGTTATTTCATGTACAATTACCAGTTACACATGAACTGATTTTTAATTTTCATGGCCAAAGAATAATAAATAAGAACAAATAACACTGAATGTCCTATTGCTTTCTCAGTTTTGTGATGAATATTCTCCCAAAAAGCAAATCAACAAAAGTATTTTGTCTTGGGATTTTTTTTTTAAGAAAAAAGTGATGCTGAAATTAAAGAACTTCTTAGATGAGAAGCAGCATTTCTATTTTAGTGATAAATAGGCACCCACAAAGTGTAAGGAGGGACCCTGAGCTCTGATAGCTCCTGGGCTTGGATCCTTTTTACCCTTCAAGACACAAGCATCCCATCTACTGCCAGAAGACCTGTAAATCAACTGTGCCCAAAAGTTTCATACAAATGGGGATTTTAAAGTAAAATGTGCCAGTGACACCTTTTCTTTAGGCCTTGTTTTTCGTTAAGAGTGGCCATTCTTCTGACTACACTCCTGAATCATCTGAAAGCTCTTTAAAGGCAAACATTACTCGACTAAAATATCAGAGATGTTCTGGAATACAATTTTGTCTGGGTTTGAACTTATTCACAGTTCTCTTTTTTTGTGATTAAGGCCAAGAAGTTTCATCTGACCCAGTCAAATGGTAGATTAATCTGACAAGTCTTATCACCATGCATTTTGTAGTCAATTTTACAAATTTAATATAATCAATAAAGAACTTCAGAAGTTCTTCCCTTCCTTATGTATTCATTCATCATTTTTGGAAATGAAGTATTGCAACCAAGATGAAAAGAAGTTACTATTAAAAGTAGTTTTTGCTTAGTGCCACCATTTTTTATCTCAAATTTAACACTAAAAATGCTCCATTATATGATGGTTTGTAGTCCCATTTAAGCTAGGTAAGTTTCCACAAAATAGACTTTTAATGTAAGAATTTGGAAACTATTCATTTTGGAGCCTGCCACAGAACCTGAACTCACAGTGTATTTTACGCAGTAATAATTTATCTTGAAAAATACCATAAACTACAAAACTAGAACTTCGAAGACTCATCAGATATTGTGGATATTTTATCTGGTCACTATTAATACTACTTTTACTATAAAGAATTTTCCATGGCATTCTGCCTTTGTATCTTTGAATGGCACATTTTCAGCTCAGAAAATTCAATTGTACTCTTAGTTCATCTGAATATACATGTACACACAGGCTCACAAAATAAATGTTAAAGTTTTTCTCTTTCCATCTAAGACAACAATTCAGTTAAACAGTTACTTTGTATTTTCTGGCAATTTGTAAGTATGGGCTTTACTAAATACAGGAAGATTAACCTTACAATTTAACAATAACAGCAATGATTGTATAAATTGTTGATGCAATCATAAAATAATCTCATAGGTCCTGCTATCTCTTTTTTATTACAATCTTAATATGGAGCCACTACTATATTATCTTTATATGGAGTGCTATACTATTACTGCCATTCAATGTCATGGTCAACAGTTCTACTTGCCAAATTCAGCTGCTGCATCTGAAATTAAGAAAACAACAATAATAACAAACCAAACAAAACCCAAACAAACCTACAAGCCACACCACATAAGGATACAAAAGAGATGTGATCCAAATCTCTAAATTCTGCGACTGCACAAACAATTTAGTCCAAACATCTTTACCCATAAAAAATTTTCATTGATGGTATCTGTTTAATGACAAATGGAACAAAAAACAGCATTTATGGAGTCTTTAAAAATAAACTTGTTAATCAGAAAGACAAAATCTTTACTTCATTTTGACATTAGGTCATCTTAAAGAAAAAATGTTGGAAATACATATGGAGCAGAATGCCACAAATCCTACGCTGCTGCCAGTAGTTAGGAAGGTTATTTCAAGCAGTCTTTACTTTAAAATTAAGCTTTTCAATCAGTCTCCCCAAATTAGAAAAAAGGGTCACTTATCAATCATTTTTGCGATGACTGCAAATCAGTCACTGCACATCCTTGTAAGGCTGACAACTGCAAAGCTTCAACACACACAGGTTATAAAGTAGATGTCCTTAAAAATCTTTTCCCCTCATTCCAAACATGCAACTTTTTTTCAGAAAGTTTCAGCTCAGCTTCACCACAATAATTCTACAATATCAAATACTAATGATCTGTGTAGGAAAGCAAAATATCATTAACTTACTATCCTCAGTAAGTAGTAGGTGTTAATATTCTTTTCTGTTCTTGTTATTCTAGTCATAAACAGTTGCAAGGAAGCCTGTATCACTGCAAATACCAGCTTGTAGTGGGAAAGAGAGCTTATCTAATGATTAAGACCTCAAAGAAAAAGAAAACATGCCTGCATATGGAATATACTGATATCAGGAATTCTTAAGAAAAAAAAAATCACTAAAAATTACACTTATTTTAAAACATGCCGATATATCCATGTTTTGTATGTAAATACTATGCACATACAACCACGCCCAAAAGTTTCATACAAATAGGGATTTTAAAGTAAAATAAAATAAAATAGTAAAACAAAACAAAAATCTTAACCCAAAAAAAACCCCACCCAAAATCTAAACCATGGATTTAGACCAAGGCCACGTTGATTATGTACAATCATAAAATGTGACTAAATAATTCCAATTTTAACTATTCTCCCCTTTTGTGTGACTACTTTGATCTTTGCATTGCAAAGAGAAAAAGAACATAAAATATGATAGCATGTCCCAAAAGAGATGTTGCAATGAATTTAGACTTACACAAAATAAAAGCACTCAGGTATAGCAGATGTCAGTTTGAAAACTTAGAAACAGATTTTCACTGTAAGAATGAATTTATTAGTAGAAAAAAAATCATAGGTGAGTAATAGTGGAATTTTATGTGGAAAACTGTAGGCATGACAACCCATAAAAACAGTTTAGAATAAAAACTGTAGTCACAGTGACATTTTGGTGGTAAGAACTGAAAACTGTGAAACACATAATGCTGAGAGAAGAACATCAGTGCACTGTACAGCAAAGCTATTGGATATTCTCAAGTACTGTATAATCACTAGGGCTAGTTCTAGTTCATTCTCATAGTCAGAAAGTGGATAAAATAATGTATATTAATTTCATTAGAGCTTTAAGAACTCTTCTGCTGAGAAACATAGCAGAACTGAAGTATAGCAATTGTGTCAAGGTGTTTTCAAGACAAATCAACTTGAAAAATTAACAGAATAGTCTTTCAAAGTATTAGAACAGTGTCCTCCTCCCTCTCCTTCACTTCATCCCCACCAAAATTCCTCATCCAATTGCAGAATGTAATCTGAACTTTCATTAAGCTTTTGCTATATGGTCACTTACAGATGGTGATTATTTTAGCATTCCATGTATTTTTGGCATGGCCTATAGACACAAGTTTGGATTCCTTACACACATACATTCATAAATATGCCCTCATTTTTGGATACTACTGCAGCTCATACCATTGACAGTAAGAGGAGGCAGGAAGAGGATCAAAGAGATATAACATATAAAAAGAAAAAAAAAAAGTTTTTTTCTTCATATGTAGTATCACAGAATCACAGAATGTTAGGGGTTGGAAGGGACCTCGAAAGATCATCCATTCCTGCCAGAGCAGGATCACCTATACCAGATCACACTGCAACACATCCAGGCAGGTCTTGAATATCCCCAGAGAGGGAGACAAGTAACAAGTTTCGGTTTTAAAATGCTCTCACAACTTCAAACAAACTGTTGTCTCATCAGGTATGCAGCAAACTGCAACAATAACAAATTTGAGACTTGTGCAATCTTCGATTGCTACTACTACAAGAATTCATGTTAACAGTTGAGAACGTGAAGAAATCTGCCTCTTCTGTTGGCACAATCTATACATTAAGTAGATAGAAGAAAAGCTAGTGGGATGAGAAGTTATGTAAAATTGAGTGTTTCTCAATTTTCCTGATATTTAGGAAATTTTTGGGACAGTTGCTGCCCCACTAGTCTTTTTATTGAAAGAAAACACAGTTTAATTACAGCCTTTATTAGATTACCAGGAACAAATACACACAAAATGTGTTAGTGTTCCGGAATTCTGTTCAGGCTTTTCAAAAGGGACAGGCAAGGAACGAGGAGTATCACCCTCGATGTCAAGAAATGGATACAATGTGAAGAGATGTCTCTGAAGCAAGCTTAGAGGTAAGAATCAGAGACTGAGACAATAAAAGGTTGGTGCCTATTACACACAGCCTGATCTAGAGGTGCCTACTGATGAAGCCTTCTTACTCCAGCTATAGGAGGCTTCACACTCACAGGGTTTTATCTTGCTTGGGAATTTCAACCACCTCAACATCTGGAATGGAAAATCACCACAGTGAGCTGCAGGCTATCCAGGAGACCCCCTGGTATGCAAGGAGGATAACTTCTTAAGCTAGGTAACAGACAGCCCTAACAAGAGGGGATACAATACTGCACCTGATGGTTACCACCACAATTGAGATAATTTGTGACACCAAGACTGGAGGCAGCCTAGGCTGCAATGATCATGCACTCGGTCAAGTTCATAGTCCTGAAGAATATGGATCAGGCAAGGTGTAAAGTCAGGAGCCTGAATTTTAGGAAAGCAAACTCTTCAAAGAGTTAGGCAATAGGACCCCTTGGGAAACTGCCTTCAGGGACAAGAGCGCAGAACAGAGCTGGCTTTAAAGATGCTTTCCACAGAGTGCAAGAGCTCTCGGTCCCCAGGTGCAAGAAATGAGGAAAAGAAGGCTAGGGATAGGCATGACTTCACACAGATCTGCTGGTCAAACTGAAGGACAAGAAGGAACTGCACAGGCAGTAGAAGCATAGACATACATCCTGGGAAATAATACAGGTACACTCTACACTTGTGTAGGGATGGGGTCAGGAAGGTCAAGGCATACCTGGAGCTGAACTTTGTGAAGGATGTGAAGAATAATAAGAAGGGATTCTATAGGTATGTCAGCCAAAGAGGAAGGTCAAAGAAAGTGTGCCCCCTCAATGAGCACAACTGGTAAGCTGGTAACAATGGACAAGGAGAAGACTGAGATATTCAACAACTCTTTATCTCAGTCTCCACTGGCAACCTCTTCTGCCACACCTGTTGAGAGAATGGACCACAAGATGGGGACCAAGGGGACAAAATCCCTCTCACTGTAAGAGAAGATCAGGTTTGTGACCACCTGAGGAATCTGAACATACGTAAGTCTATAGGATCTGACAATATGCATCCCAGAGACCTGAGGGAATTGGCTGATGTAGTTACAAACTGCCACTCTCCATGGCAGTCAGGTGAGGTTCCTGATAACTGGAGAAAGGGAAACATTACACCCATATTTAAGAAGGGTAGAAAGGCACACCCTAGGAATTACTGACCTGTCAGCCTCAACTCTGTGCTCAGGAAGATTATGCAATGGATCCTCCTAGATCCCAGAAGCTATGCTAAGGTACATGGAAGACAGGAAAAGTGATTCAAGACAGCCAGCATGGCTTCAAGGGCAAATCCTGCCTCCCTGACCTAGTATAACTCTACGATGGAGCAACTACGTCGATACACAAGGCCAAAATTATAACATGTACTATATCTATCAATATCTCAGAGGCGCGGCTATGTATAAATGCAAGAATATCTCACATTTATCACTGATAAATGGAAAGCAATATAAACTACATTTTCAAAATTAGCATAAATCTTTATTTTTGCAAAAATTAATCACTTTTGGCCAGTGTACACTGGTTATGCTATGTGCAAGAAAATTATTCTCTAGTCATTTATAGTGATTCTAACTTAACTCCTTCAAGCGTGGACAATTTATTTGCCCACTGGACATCTAGGAAAACAGCTATGTTCCCCATTTGCTTCTTTGCAGAAGCATCTTCCAGTTTGTAGGAAAAAATATAGTAGGATATCCAGATATCCAGCAATATATACATCTCAGTATATTTCCAAGTATTCTGCTCAGTTTGTTTTGTGATGATCTAAAAGATTTTTCCTACAGGTTCCACTGATAAATTATTCTGTTCTAATTGACCCACAACCTCCATCTCTCTTTTCTGAAATATATAAGATGAACATATTTTTACATCCAGATTACAGTTTTGGTATTTTCTGTATGTCTTTTATTTTATGCAAAAGAAGGATAAAAAATTCAGTCACTCTGTCACTGTATCTATTCCTTGGAGGCTTGTTCTGTATTTCAGTTTACTGAGATTTTTCTCTTAGAGCAACACTGACTTTGTTTATATCCTTTTTTTATTATCTTCCCTCTTGTTTGTTTTGATTCAGCATGCCACAGCTTGTAAAGGAAGTATTTTTTTATTTCCTCTTATTCCCTTGTTTTTTTTTCTCCTCGTCAGCATACTTTTCTACTTTGCATATCGCTCATTTCTGTCCAGACTTTAAGAAGTACCCACATTCCTCCAGAGTTCCACATTGCAATTAATCTTTCTTCTTGTTTTCTGTTGGTTTTTTTGTTTGTTTGCTGGGTTTTTTTTGTTTGGTTGGTTGGTCTTTTTAATACCTTTTTACCTGAGTGCTGAGCATCTCAGAGGCAGTTAATGCATCCCTGTTTCAGTTCTGGTAAGACAAAATTCCAGACGAAGTAATACTTGAATGTTTGAAAAGCAGAAACTCCACCATCTCCTATCTTCCTGCAGCTTCGCTAGGCTTACAGCTGATGAGTTGAACTATAACTGTGCTGCATGTGAATTCTGACTGCATTGGAGGTATTTACTTCAACAAATTAAAGGGGAACTACATTTAGAATTGTCATGTAATTACAAAGTCAACAACAACTCTGCTTACCCACTAATTACAGAAAATTGTATTTGATAACTGCATAATTTGATCATATTTGCAAATACTAGCTCTTGTCTTTAGTGCTGTTTGAAGAATATTTCAAGATGTCTGCTCAATTCTTTTGAATTTAAATGTATGCATAGCATAAATAAAACATACTCTCTGCCAGTGGATTGCTTTTACATATCTACCAATTTAATTTTCATTACTTGATTCTTCTGTTGAATAAATTTCCCTACAGATTCATCCCTTTCAGCAGATTAATATCTCTCTTTACAACAGTGTGAAATGAGGGCCAAAACACTGAATACTCCTTTATAGTTTTGTCTGTTTGGGCCTGCACTTAAATAGATTGTTTCAGACTTGCACATGCATGCTTCAACACATGCACAAACAGAAGCTGCAGTGTCCACAGATCTGCAGTTAAGTGTCTAGCTAGGAGGAGGAAAACATTTTTCAAAGAAGAAAACCTAAAGCACACCTGGAGAAATATATTTTGCATAGTTGCCATTAGTTCAATGTTACCCAAGATACTGAAACCAAACACAGAGGAATCTAATCCACCACACGATTAGTAGAAAAAGTCCACCTTAATTGGCTTACAAACATTTTTATTCTCCTTGAGAGTATCATTGACTCATTTGTAAGTATTTAATTCCTAATCCTCACTGTTAATCCTCATTCTACATGATCAGAACAGTTTCTCTATTATAAATGTAGCCTAGGCATAAGAGATGGATTTTTTACATTAACAGAATTAAATATTCTAAAACATAAGTGCATTTTATTTGAATTTATTATGAGACTTTGCTACACTACCATCTTAAAGTCTACAAGCACATCTCACCAGAAGTATTTGGTACTTTTTCATGCAATTCTTATGCTTGCTTTCAGACAGCATGAATTTGTGAAAACTGTTTTTTTTCTTACCACAGAGAATGTTTCTCTCCTAGGACAGACCTTCGACATGGACTTATTAATTCCCGTCTGAGAATTAGTCTAGTCCATTAGGATTTTAGATATGCTGGAATGCTGAAAAAATGAAATTTACATGGATGAATACATAGAGTGAATACAAAAGAATACCATGTACAGCAATGGGAAGTCATATCCCATGAGATAATTTTCCTAGGGTAGAGAAAATTAGCACTGCCTTTATTTAAAAGTCATAATTTAGAAAAGGTCAGCCCAAATACATTAAAGAACTATCAAGAGTAGCAACACATCAGTATTCTGAGGCAAACATATATCACTGACTTCAAGTCAAATGTTACAGCATTATGTGAAGTTGCTTTCTGCTTTGAATTATTCCAGGCAATCTAAAGAAGCAACAATCAAACCAAGACCGATGGTAAACCCTACAGTTGTATTTTTTGTCTGCTATCTTTATAAGTAAATAATCCTGAATTATGGCCTTATATTATGAAATAAACATATTTTTTATTTTTCTTTCTATATTTGTATGAGCAAAATAAACATTGGAGTGAGTAAGTTAAGTTGCATGATTATTATTGGTCACATTTTCCAGCTTGGAAAGTAAATTATTAAAGAGTTTGTTGGGTGGGGTTTTGGTTTGGTTTGTTTGTTTTCTTTTTTTTTTTTCCCCTGGAAAAGAGCCTCCATGAGCAGAAATCTCTGTGACCCTCTTAACTTAGCTTGATGTCTTGATCTACATAGACTAAGACATTTCTTTGAACTGGAAAACCTGTATGAGTGGTAAAATTTGCAAGTTAAGAACTAAGGGTGTAGAGAAAGCAAGAAAAACACTTTGTAAAATGAAATAACCTTGCAGGAAATGTGGGGAGAGTACCTGGCACCAGCAGAACAGTCCTGCTGAACAAGCAAGAGAGATGTCTGATGGAACCAGAACAATCCTACAGAGTAAGCAAGAAAGATGTCTAACCAAATCACAGCAAGCCTTGCTCCCAAAAATAAGATGATATCAAGAGTAGAGGAGATCTTCTCCTTTTGGGAAGGACAGAGGAACATTATTTAAAAAAAGAGGAAATGTGGGAAGAACACAGTTCACATTAGTTCTGCACCTTATGACTACTCAAGTCTGACCATGTTAAGTTGGTAACACCAAAGAACATGTCCATCAGCATTAACTGCATGCAGGTGGCTTCTGTGTTATAAATGGCTTGACACAGCAGCCAAATCAAAATTATAACTACACTTTATACCATATGAAGGCAGTCCTGTGGTAGCAGGCAGAGCCTGGAAGCCAGCCCCAGGGGTCTGGATGGGAGAAGTTCCAGGTGGAAAGAGAACCCCTTGAATGATTGCTGCTGTCAGCTCTGGCCTTGCTGTAGGTGGGCTTTGCTTACCCAAGCACTACCTTGGACCTCTCCTAACCAAGGACCTGTCTTCCCAGCTAGGCCCAGTGCCCTGCAGCTGCACCTGGGGATGGCCCAACCCGACTTAGGTCACTGGACTGGTATGGAGAGAGGACACTCCACTGCCTCCACCATCTGTGCTGTGCCCTGACAATTACACCCTTATAGCATGACTGGGAAAGAAAAACAAAAGAAGAAACATGAATGAACTCTTGGAGAAGATTAACATATGCTTCATTTTAAGAGAGTGGGGGAGAGAGAACAGAAATATACAGAAAAAAATAAAAGAGATACACTCTTACCCAGACTTAGATCAAGGTTTTAGAAATTTATAGTAGGAGTAAGTGGCAAACAGATTACAGCAAACTTGTTTTTTCTTTAGTTTTGCTCTTTATTCTTTAATTTTGCAGCTGGCTTCCCAACATAAATAGTTTTTCTCTGGTTAGAAATGCTACAATGTACAGAAAAGCTACCTCCTTGATTTGCTTTGCTGTTGGAAGACCTAAATATTCTGTTCTTAGCAGACCTGATGGCTTCTTCCTCTTTGAAAGCCACATATTCAATAAAGTGTTTTTTTTCCTGAGAATAGGGAATACATGCACTACACACAAATACATACATATTTCTCAGCAAATATGTATGTAAGTGTACCAGGGTTTATAGTGGCATAGTTATTTATACTGTCATCCTGGAAGTTCCCAATAGACAGAAATCACTGTAAAGTGTTGGGGCATGGATCATGCCTATTGTACCATTCCCATCACTGTTCAGTGCACTCAGGGGCAAGAGAAGGTCTCTAGAGCTACATGCAGACTGGCAGACACTCTGGCTACTCAGACCCCAACAGCAGGCATGGCACATGAGACACAGCCTGCGCCAGTATCACTTGCCTCTGCATGGAAAAAGAAACATACAAGGAAAGCAGTTTGTCTTGCAAAGGATAAGCATGAGTCAAGGTCATCAGGGGAATCAGCAGAAGAGCCAGAGGTGGTCACTCAGGTCTTTATCCCTGCCCTGGAAAGATGGCCAAGGAAAAACTGTGGATGAAATGGTTAGCAGGCTCCAGCAATACAAAGGAAGTCTCTCTTCCTCTGTACAGGCCTGCATTTCAGTTGCAAAGCACCTGTCCCAGAAGGGTCATCAACTCAGAAAAGGACATGTCCTGTTCCCCTTCTATATGGTCCTATGTTTCAGCTATTAGAAGCAGTCACTTGCCTGCCCAAGAGCAAGAATCTGGGAGGTACGCACCACAGCAGACCCTACAGTTTTACTCACAAGACCATGAGGAGGACATGAGGAAGCAGGATGGAAAACTCACTTCAGTCCTAGCTGCACAAGTCTGTGCATTACAAGGAAATTCTCCCCAGAAGAATGCTACCCCAGATTCCAGTAGAAAATCACCCCAAAACAACTCATGCTACTTCTGATCCTTCTGCAGAGACTTCTAAAGCATCTCCACAAGACACAAGTGATTCCAGGCAGAATAACAGGGGCCCTGCTTCCATCCAGATAGAGGTGATCTGTGGCAAGACATTGCTGCTCGCATTGAGAGAATCCCAGTGAAAGTGAGACACATCGATGCTCACATTCCTAAGAGCAAAGCTACTGAAGAACAACAACACAACCATCAGGCAGATCTAGCTGCAAGAGTTTCCCAGGTGGACACAAACTCTGATCCTGATCCTGATCTTGACTGGAAACACCGAGGTGAGCTGTTCTTAGCTCGGTGGGCCCATGACTCGTCAGGACATCAAGGCAGAGATGCAACCTACCGATGGGCTCGTGACAGATCCATTGACATTTCCATGGATGCTATCACACAAGTCATCCATGACTGTGACATTTGTGCTGCTATTAAGCAGGCAAAGCGGACCAAGCCCTTGTGGTACGGTGACCGATGGTCCAAGTACAAGTACGGTGAAGCCTGGCAGATTGACTACATCACTCTACCTCGTTCTCGATCTGGTAAGCAGTATGTGCTGACTATGGTAGAGGCAAGCACTGGATGGCTGGAAACTTATACAGTTCCTCATGCAACTGCACGTAACACCATTCTTGGCCTGGAGAGACAAATCCTGTGGAGACACGGAACTCCAGAGAGGATTGAGTCGGACAATGGAACTCACTTCAAGAACAATCTTGTAAAAAACTGGGCCAAAGAGCACGGCATCAAGTGGATATTCCACATTCCCTACTATGCACCAGCTGCAGGGAAGATCGAACGCTACAACGGTTTGCTGAAAACCACTCTCAAAGCCATGGGGGGTGGATCTTTGAAAAACTGGGAGAAACATTTAGCACAAGCAACCTGGTTGGTGAATAGTAGAGGTTCAGTGAATCGAGCTGGACCTGCCCAATCAGATTTGTTGCGAAAGGAGGAAGGTGATAGAGTTCCTGTTATCAGAAAAAAGAATCTGTTAGGCAAAACTGTTTGGGTATTTTCTCCTTCAGGAGAGGCCAAACCTGTCTGAGGGGTGGTTTCTGATGAAGGTCCTGGTCACACCTATTGGGTGATGCAAGAAAATGGTGAAATTCAGTGTATTCCACAAAGAAATCTAACTTTGGCTGAGAGAGGTTAAATTCAGAGTGTTGCACAGATACAGCATCGCGCCCAAGAGGAGAGTTCATGAGATCTACGGTGCACGAACCCTGAGAGCCCTGAGTCACCTGAGAGTCCCTGTTCCTTTCTTCGCTCCATCTGCGAGGAAACAAGCTGTTTGCTGTTTTTCCTGTGATTTGACTCTTTTGAATCATCTACATCTGAGATAGCCGGAATGGACTATGGTCTTTATTCACCTATTGTTGTAGATATTATTTTAGATTAGATAGATGATAGTAGCAGCCAATGGAATTGTTTAGAAGGGGTGGACTGTGATGGTTTGAAACTGTCTTTTTAATTTTTCCTTGCAAAGTTCAGAACAGAGAAAGTGAAAGAATGTAAATAAGTCACTATTGGGTGTAAGAAAGCAAAATACTGATTGTTCTAAACACTTCCATTGGATAGATAGAAATGTTTAAGAACTATTACCCAAAACAAAGTAGGCATTCTGCACATTCTGCGTTCGGCAGTGGGGGCAGTTGCTGGGCTGTCTGGCTGCTGTTTCTTCTTCTCTTCTGGCTGAAGATAACACACTGACCTTGGCAGCTAAGTTAACAACTTTCTGCTCTAACTAAACTCTGCTTCTCTGTCCAGGGGGGTCTGGGGGGGAAGCTCCTGGGAGAGAGAGGCCCCTTTGGGAGGGTCCCCTTGGGGGGAAGCAAAGGGAGATCGGTTGTGCTTTTTCTGTTGATTGTATATATATATGAATGTTGTGAATTTTGTATATTTGTACATATTCATTGCATTTCATTGTAGATTTTAGACTCTGCTTGTAAATACAGCTTTTCATTTGCTTCCAGACTGGGCTAGCCTGGTTATTGTTGGTGGGGGGGGGAATTTCAGCTCACACCGACACAGGGACAAATGGGTTTCTTGGACTGTATGGATCCAATGGTTTGACAAGCTGAACACACGAGTATAAAGCTTTAGTAGATACAGATGCTCAGTGTACTCTCATGCCATCAAACTATGAGGGAGATGGAACCCATCTATACTGCTGGTGTGACAGGGGAATCCCAACAGCTGAGTGTGTTGGAAGATGAGCACCAGAATACAGACCACAGTTTGTTACCGCTTGGAGGGGTGGAAGGAGTCACTGGAATCAACTACCGCAGGGTGGAAAGACAGACCCACCATTTGGACTGATCTGGACAGCACTGCAACAAGGTGGAACTCCAGAATATTTGCAGTACAAAGTCTGTTGTGTACTGCAAGGTGATCTCATTTTGAGAGAGAATGAACAGTGAATGATGTATGACATATGATAATTTCTGCTGGGCATAACATAGATAGTCATGCCTTTAGTCAGTTGAATCTGATGAGGAGTATTCAATACCATGGTGAAATCATGCCAGCTTTAAAACAAAAGTGCTGGCTGGAGTAAAGTATCATGGGGCTTGTAGTTCAAATATTAACATGAGAAACTTCCTCTTTCTGGTTGCTGCTTCTGATTTCCAGCTTGGGGATGTTGGTCTTTTCCACTGGGGTGGCTGTGGGCTTGGGGTGTGGAAGAATCATTTTATCACTGGCTTCTGCTGCTGTATCTGCTTTTGCTATGCTTTTCTGCAAAATACACTAAGGTAATTGTACATCTCATTAAACTTCTTATCTCAACCCAGTGGTTTCTTTTGTGTTACTTTCTATCCCATCTGTGTGAGGGCGAGTAGCTTATGACAGCAGGCTGTCTTAAACCAGGACAATGCCACAGTGAGTTCGAGAAGAACTTCAATAATCACTGCAACTATGTAAAATGAACACTGTTTTTTTCTTGTATTTTTCTTTCTTTTTCTTTTTTTTAAGTAGTGACTTAAAACAATAGGGAATTGTTTTATTGTCAGTTTTCTATATTATTTCTTAGTTCTAGTAAGCAGGGCAGATAAACTCTTTGCATTTAAAAGGGAAGTCAGAGTTTTCAAGTTCAAATACTTAAAACCAAGTACATAAAAGCTCACTCAGTATATTCAGAAAAAAACCCAAGTAAACATAAATCCCACTAAATTTTATATTAATGAATCATGGAGTGATGAAATGAAAGAATGGCAAAAGTTACATCACATTTTCAATCGCTTGAATTTTCGAATTCCCTATCCAAAACTTCACATCACATAAAAAGGAAAAAAGCTTGGGCTCAGAATTTTCAGACTGTCACATTCCAACATGCTACAGGGAAACTAATACAACAATCACAGTTATGATGGGCAGTGACAGGTATCAGCAATTGCTTTCTTACACATTGAAAAATTATTGGCCAAAAAGAAGTGGCAAGTCACTTTTGTCTGCCTCGCTAGGTTTCATATGTGTTTTGAGAATTTCTGATTGAACATTAAATACTTAAAATCTGGTGACACAGATCTTAAGAATACTTTTGATTTCAGGATGGTAGAAACAAATTCACTAGTGATCAAGAACAGGCAAGAGCAGTTCTGAGACAGAAAAAAAATATTTAAGTCCTCTCTCTAAAGTGTACCTAAATACATATTACATAGTTGATACTAGTCTTCCAAATCAAAATTACAGGTATCAGTCAATAATTAGAATAGATTGAATCTTTTATTTTAAATAATATTTATGGAACAACTACTCATTCCTAATAGCTCAATTAAGACATGTATTTGGTAAATCTTAGCAAGACTGCCTTCATCATGTTCACTAAAATTAGGAACTAATGGCCACAGGCTATAACATACATTATTATTGAAAGGGCAATCGCTTTATTAGCAGGTCGCTTTATTAGCAGGTACTGTTTCCTGATGTTAAAATTCTTCACTCCACAGAAGGGCCATCAGAAATGTCACACTAAGTAGATAAGGTCATTATTTAGTTTCAAATAAAACCTATTATTTTGCTCCTTTTTGAAAGAATTAGGACATCAATAAACTAAAATAAAATTGTAGTTGAACTAGTACAGAGATATTTTAATTGCTTTTTTCTGAGTAATAACTTGAAAAACTAAGTTTAAAATGGATGGGTAGAAAGTAGCATTTTATACTGAATTGCTGTCAAATCATTGTATACAGGTGCAGAAACTCAGATGTCTCAGACAAAGAAATACATTGTAGCTAGATCAGAGAAGAGGCTGATAGTATGAGTTACTAGTACAAAATTTATAGAATCATAAGATGGTTTGGTTTGGAAGGAATCTTCAAAGGTCATCTGGTCCAATCCCTCTGCACTAAGCTGGGATATTTTCAACTAGGTAAGGTTTCTCAGATCCCAAAATAGACTGACCTGGAATGTATCATGGCCAACCTGAGCCAGGATTTCACCACAATCAATGTAAAACAATTCTTCCTTCTATGTAGTCTAATTCTCCCCTCTTTTACTTTAAAAAGATCACCCCTTGTCCTGTCACAACAGACCTTGCTGAAGTAATGTATCTTGCCTGTGGTTTCTAAATTTAAGATTAAAAGAGCAACTTCATTTAGCACTGAGTGAGAATTTAATCTTTTGTCCTTATAATGACTAAATTCATCAGTACAAAAATCAGAAAAGTAAATTCAGTTTCTCAAAGTACTTTCCAAAGTACAAAGTACAACTCAACAGGAGTTAAGACACAGATGTCTAAAACTAAGTGATTAATCCACCATTTATGCTTAGATTTGTTTAAATTCTTCTTACTCTGCATTAAAAACAATTAAAAGTACTCTGGATAGAAATATCTGTCACTAGAAAAAGCAGTTGAGAGACAGAGCTTTTATATATAGCACAATTTTCTTGGATTTAGACTTCAAAAGATAATTGATAAATTATGTGTCCCAATGGTCTGAACACTTTTTCCCTTCTTATCTGGTATTTATTCCTTTTTCTTTTTTTGACTGTGTGTGGCAGGTTCTAATAATTCATGAATGAAAGGCATTGCTATGAGATGTGGAAAAACTGAAACTTGAATACTGAGTCATAAATTTGGGAAGCACGCTAATGTCCCTTTTCGTAACAAGAACTCCAAAACCAGCCCTTCAGGAGTAAAAATTATTGGGGACACAGCTGCTACATTATAAGCACCGTAATAATCTATTTTGCAAGGGAGTAATTCAATAATTAAGAAAAAAAGAAAATAGTAATAATGTATTGTTAAATAAGTTTTTTTTTAGTTTGTCTAGCAACTAAACATATATATAAACACACTCATAACCCTCCAGTAAAGTTTCTTAAAGCAAGTTCATGGTGCAGGCATGGAAAGACAGAGATCACACACACACACTTTCATCTTCCATTGCTTTTAATGATTTTTTTTTGACAGTTCCACAGACACAAATTCAGAGAATATATCAGATTCTTGTCCATAATGCTATCTTTCCAAGTGGCCAAAAAGTTAATCTAGTGGCCACAGAAACTGCAATCCCCCGATACATGTAGGCTGTGATGCATTTCACTGAAACATATTTTCAGAAGGTGTTTGCTAAAAGGTAATATTTAAAATGTTTTCAGGGTTTTTTTTTGGTGCTACTGCATGAACTTTTCTCCTTTGTAAAAATACCTTCCATCAGACTCTGTTCAAATTTGTTACTACACCTGCTCACCCTGATTTGCCTTTTCGAAATCTACCTGGTCTTCTGACAGGATTTCACATGAATTATCTTAGTTCACCATACTCCTGCTGTTTTTTACAGATTATGCAGCTGATAAATTTACTTTCACTATTAAGATTGAATATGTCAATTAAATGTAAGCAATTTTAGGAGTAACAACATCTATGAGTAGAAACGCTCTGTAATTTAACAGGAACTTCGATATTAACAGAAAAGTGGACATTTATATAACTGAAATATCCATCTTTATATATGTTTGAATATTGACAATATCAAGTAGAGCACATGGAATTCAATTAAGGAAAGCAATATATTAATAATTTATTTTGCTCTTTCCCCCTTTCCTCTCTTTTTGGCAAACTTCATGGAAATGAGAGGTATAAATAAATTTCTTGTTGTTTATACACCCTTGGTTTCTTCTGAAACTACTTTCTCTCTTCTTACAGCTTTCCCCTCTGGAGCAGAAACATAAAATGTAAAAGCTTATTTATAAATATATTCCACCTAATTTCATAACCATCCTTCATATTTGCAACACATAACTTGGGACATGCTTACAAGTGACAGTATAAATCTTTTGACTCTCTTCTGCACTAGGAAGACTTCCATTTTGCTTGCACTCTCTGATGAACGAACTCTGTTGTTTTTTCAATATAAATAGAAACATCCTTTCTACTTTATACATAATTTCACTTAATATTTATATTTATTTCATAACCATTTCTTTCACTCAATATCTCTCTAATATCTTGATCTTGAAAGAATGTCACACAGAAAGATTCCAGAGTTTTTATATCCCAAAGTGTAATAGCAGAAAGTAAAATTTGTTGTCAAAATTATTTTAATTAGAAAAATGTCAATAACCAATGCAGCATAACAACAGTCATTTCAAACAAAATATATTGTAGCTGTTCAAACAAAAGATGCATTTAAGATGCAAAACTGACCTTCTAGAAAAGGCCACAATATTTTAGCAGTAGTAACGCTCAAGAGCTTTTCAGAAGAACTGGAAAACGTGGCTCCTGTAGCAACGCAGAACTTGTATGCCTTACTGTAGAAAACTGACTGAACATTTATCCTGAAAGAGGGCACACATAATTCTCAGAAGTATCTCTTGAAGCTCTGTTTGTTAAATCTGTAGTGGTCTAACATAAATCACTCCTCCTTAGTTTCCAAAATCACAACCAGGAATGGAAGACTAAGTATTTCTTACACGAAATTCTGTTCATTGCCCTATCTATTAAGTCACAATAGAAAATAAAAAAGTGTATTAATTGAGTTAATCTGCATGATAGCATGAATGAAAACAATATTCAAAGACATATTTGGCACATAAATGTACTGATTCACATATTTTTCTATGCATACTTAAGTAGATTAACTGGTTGTCAAACTGAATGTGATTTATTGCATAAAAACCTGTTGCCAGATCGATCATTATTTCAGGTAACTCAAAAAACATGGTATTAACTTACCAATAAATTACCTCTGACAATAGGTGATGTCAACATTTTCACTTACCTACCAGTATTTCAAAAATCAATATGGTACAAATGACTGCAAATTACATTTCCAGATATTTTCAGCCCTTCCTAACAGAGACAACCTCTTTGACACCTCCAATCATGACACCACAGCAGTAAACGTGAAACTTCTAACCTAAAGTGAAATTGACAATTGGGATAGCTGATGGAAGAACAGTATCTTAAGAACCATAAAAATTCTTATTTTTACTTCAATAAACCATTTAGAATGGAATAATACATATTTGATAGAATGCCACAAAATAAACATCTAGGCTTATAATGTAGCATTAATTGAACAATCAAACTAATAATAAACCCATTTCTTATACAACTCATTGCCCATTTATCAGTCTTCAGTGTTGGTTGCCTCAATAGAGCATCTTGCTTTACCAAAAGCATCTGTAGAATAAGCTTGATTCAACTTAGAGACCATACATTTCTCAGTATTTTTTCTCTTACTTTCCATAACTGCTTACTTTCTCTGTTCCTACTATCAAACTGCTGCAGGATCTTGCCCAGTTTATAAATCTTCCTCCCCTCTTTATATCATCAATTTTCTTTCTCTTATGTTTTTGTTTGTTTGTTTGTTTATGATGGCTCTACAGAGTTCTGATCTTGTAGGCATCCTCATAGACTTCATTTTCTGAACTGTCATTTTAGCTTCAGTTTGTCATTTTAAATACTATACTGAATAAACATGGTTCTCCAAATAAGACGCAGTTGGGACTGAATGGGAGAAAAATGTATTTATTTCTTTGGCAGACAGTAATACTGTCTTGAAAATACAGTTCCCATTTCTTTACTATAGTATGCAAACACAGATAATAGTCTCAGGAATACTGTTTAAACATTGTGCCCCATTCTCTAATAATTTCTTCATTTGATTAATACATGAGACTCTACACAGAAATTCAACTTACCATAAAATTCAATTCTGATTCAAGAGATGAAGCAACTCAACTGTCTTACTCCAGTGGAGCACCACTCACTTCCAAATGCACCCCTGTGGTGGTTAGGGCCAAACGGGCCCAGCACAAACCCGGACAGGTCCTGGAATGTCTAGACATGGTTCCCCTCTCCCTCTTCCCTCCTGCAGGATTCAGGGTAACGTGGGAAAAGGGACAAAAGGACAGGCTCCAACATGTTTGGTAAACAGAGTCTCCTTCTGGGGTAGGAGCTTAGGTACTGGCCACTGCTTCTCCCAGACCAGACCTATGTTCCTGCCTTTTATGGCCACAGCCTGGCAGAGTCCCATCTCATTGAGTAACTGTTTGCTGGCTCCAGTTGCCCTATTGGCCCAATTGAATCTCAGGCAATAAATACAGGCTGATTTCTATTTGCCTTGCCTTGCCTGAATTTGCTTTTGCCTAGACTTGCCTGCTTGGACTCACCCTGCCTCAAGTCGCCCGGTACAAGAGCGGAGACAGAAGCCACAAGCCTTACTTACTGCAAGCCTGAGAAGCCACAAGCCTTAGGATGCAAGCCTTGCTTCCCCTTGCAACTAGAATTCCTGCTGTGCCTCAGGTAACCCAGGAAGACACAAGAGCCCTTCACAAAAACATGTCGTACCACCTGCCGTCCTGCTGAAGCCAGATCAGCCTCGAGAGCATGTTGGAACCCTTACAGCAGCACCCCCTCTATTTGGCTGGAACTCTCTGTGAGTAACTAATTCATTGCCTCCTGTGTTTAAGGTTCTTGACGAGTCTAGTGCCACATTTGCGATGGGGATTCTCTTATCTTTCTGTTACTCCTTCTGGTGTCCTTAAAATTGTTAAATTTGTTATATTGACTAAATATTGTACATTCCTGCTATAAATATATATTCCAGCTGTACACTGAACCTTTCCAATCTGTTTTTGGCAATTTCTTCACATTAAAAAAATGTCATTAATATTTTTATTGATATTCATATTTGTCATATTAATTTCATAAATTCATACATTCTATAACAACGCCTTTAATGTCTTGCCTGTGTTCCCAAGCCTGAATATGCAACTATTCTCTTTAATGTAATGTGTTATGAAAATGGCACTTGGGGACATGGTTTAGGGGTGGAGATATCAGTGTTAACAGGTTAACAGTAGGACTCCATGTTCTTGAGAGTCTTTTTGAACCTAAATAATTCTATGAAAATATTCTCTTCAGATAGAGAAGCAGACAGTAAAAAATAAGACAGCTGTCCTTGATCAAAGGACCATGTAAACTTTTTTTTCAGTTCAGAAAAATTAAAGTGAACACACAATTACTACTGGAAAAAGAGTTAGATTCTTTCTCATTTAACTCCATTTGGCCACTTATTTCACTCTTGGATGCAACATAGCTTGAACTGCCTGTGAAACATCCTAAGACCAGTATGCATCTGGCTGGCTGGGCTCAAAGCAGTAACTAGGGAACAGGAGACATATAATGAAAGTTCTTCAGGTTGAACAAGTATTCACATTATCAACACATTTTGAAATCAGTCCTCTCTCTGCTCTCCAATCACTTGGAGCTCTGAAATGAAAGTGGTGAGTCTTGCATTGAATCTAATGTCCTCGTGAAGGAATTAATGTAATTTCTGCATTAAACAGAGAGCCTTCAACAGAGACTGGGAAGAGATTAGGCATTTCTTTTCAGTCTCCAAATCACAAAAGCAGCAGAACAGGCAATCAGACTGTTTCTGAGTATAAATGGGGAACACTAGGTAAAAGTTTTAGGCATTTTTTTGCTCTAATGCATGTGTTGCTTTTAGACATCAAAGGGGAGGTTCAATTTAGGCTTAGTGTTAGAAAACTGGCATTTGGGCAGACTCTGACATGAATACAACCTCAATACTGCCTGTTTAATGTTTTACAAGTCCTTATTTACCAAAGCTAATAAAAAACCCCAAAACCCAAAAAAGCCTCCTAATTTCCATGAGTCATAAATCTCAAATTTTCTGTACCAACAATTTTAAATAGCTAATACTTTCTGAAACATATCTGATGTCACACTACTCTTTGCCTCATTGACAACTTCTGTTCTCGTCATTCTATCCTCATAAAATTTAACAAGAGAATCGTAGAACCAACCAGGTTGGAAGAGACCTCCAAGATCATCCAGTCCAACCAATCATCCAGCCCTAAGCAATCAACTAGATCATGGCACTAAGTGCCTCATCCAGTCTCCTCTTGAACGTCTCCAGTGTTGGCAACTCCATCACCTCCCTGGGCAGCCCATTCCAATGGGCAATCAACCTCTCTGTGAAGAACTTCCTCCTAATATCCAGCCTATACCTCCCCTGGCACAACTTGAGAGTGTGTCCCCTTGTTCTGCTGCTGGTTGCCTGGGAGAAGAGACCAACCCCCACCTGTCTACAACCTCCCTTCAGGTAGTTGTAGACAGCAATGAGGTCACCCCTGAGCCTCCTCTTCACCAGACTAAACAACCCCAGCTCCCTCAGCCTCTCCTCATAGGGCTTGTAATCATAGGTTTAGAATATCAAACCATTAACACTTTCAAAAGGCATTTTATTATTGTTTGCATCTCCTTAACAGTGAACAACCTGCTCAGAATCTTTTATATGGTATACAGGGAGCTGTAAGGTGAACACAATGCAAAGAACTCTATAAATAGAACGATATTTTAAAAAGCTAAAAGGAAATAAAAGAATCTCCAGTTTTGTAAACTGAGGCACAAATAAGAAAATTATCTTGCCTGAGAGCTCAAAAGAACTTTTTGGCAGAGTAAGGATTAAAGCTTACGTATCCTTCACACACAATGACCAAAAGCAGTATTTAAGTAATGTATCCCAAGTTCTCCTTTCACCTCTCTTTCTTCCTGTTCTAACAGGCTTTCAGCACTGCCTTTGGTTCAGAGGCATTTGAAGACTTCCTAATTAGGCAGAATTAGTTTTCTGTAAAAATGCATTGGCTCTTGCATGGTTTTGCAGAAGCCATACATTTTAGTAAGAATATAGATGTGTCTCATCCTAACTTCACATTATGATGTCTTCTGTCTTTTCTGTATGGTACCACTTCTCTTTCTACTGTTCTTAAACCAAACAGCATTCCCTACTGCCTAATACATCTGCAAAAAAATTTGTAGTCACCTAGACACAGGAGATGGGGACAGAAAGGATAAACATAAAATCTCTTCCCTCTAGAAAGAAGTGCCTAAACTCCAACACAAATAGCCTGAATTTCATAACTGTTTCTCAAATCCCAAAAGTAGCTACCACTGCTAGACATTGCGTCATGCACATAAAGAAATTAATCCTGATTTCACTGGTCTGGGTAACGTAAAGAGTAACCCACAACTGCTAACCCTTCTTACCCCAAAACTCACTTGTTTAATTTAAAGGGAACTGCAACTTTCTAAAGGAGAATTTTAAAGACAAGGAATGTATGGCTACTACAAACATTTCCCAATTAAAAATAAATAAATAAATAAATAGATAAATAAATAAAACCAGAAGAAAAAAGCCCTCCAAGTGATTTAGATGCAGTTCTGAAAACTTAATTTGTTTCTGCCAATCTGTCTGCTCAGAAGTGACTGAGATTAAAGGGTTTACAACACTTCTAACATAACAAAGCTTTTCCAGACTTTATCCTATGATTCTACTTGTACTTCAAAAATTAACGCAAGAAGCCATTTAGCCAAAATGTTCTTCTTTGGACTCATGTGTGTAGTTTAGAAACAATAAAATGCAATTCGGCATTTCCTTTAGATTCTGTGGCTTGTCAGATAACCCTAAAAACTCAGATCTCCTTTCCTCATACTTCAGCCTGTCCTTAGCAGCTTACAAAATCTTAGGAACTGCAGAAATTATAATTACTCCATCTTTATTCTATATATGCTGGATTAACAGCACCTTATTAGATATACATCAACTTGTGTGATTTATGTGTCAAAAGAAATAACAGATCTTTGCAATATTATCCATATCAATTATCTATCAATGTTTCCTGATATTATTTGCGTTATCTGATATACTCAGTTTACTCAGCCATTTCACAATCAAGGGAGAAAGAAAAAAAGAAAAAAAGGAAAAAAGGAAAAAGAGGTAGGGGTGTGGAGAAAACTAGTGCTTAGCATAGTAAACTGAAGTATGTGTCACTCTGCCTGGAGATGGATGATGAGGCAACTGAGAGTTTATGGGTGAGGATTAAACTGTAAACCGAAGACAGGCAAAGGTAATGTGAGAGCCCAATTACTCTATTGTCTCAAAACAATGTGTGACATAACTGGTCTGAATAGACAGGGTGGTGGCTTTGGTGGCCCTTAATAGCTTTCCAGGAGAGCTGCCAGCCTGTCAGATGGCTTAACAATGAAAAGAGATGATTTATGTGGAGGTGGGAATTCTCTCTTTCCTTATTTTAAAGCCACTGCAACAGTGCCATAGAAAGGACAGTGACAGACATTGCACTGTAGGGAACTGGTGCACACCCTTCTTTATGATTTGGAGAGACCATCACTACCTTCCCCCCAACACCACCAATTTTCAGGGTTCATGTGTTGCATCTACTACAGAAGACCCTGCTGCAATGTACACTCTTCACTAAACGACTTAGGCAATGCCTGTGAAAAGATCGCTTGATCCAGGGAGTGGTGATATCTTTCTTTTTTTCCTCATATTTGTCAGTGTGCTTTCTTTTTTTCCCTCTTCTTTTTCTTCCCATTTTCACTCAGCTCTGGTCCAACCAAGAGTCTGAAGTACAAACAACCTGGAGTTTTCATTGGATCTAATAAACATACCACATCAGCCTTTTGGTATCAGTTCAGCTTAATTTACTCCAAGGGAAAATTTTGAATCTTAGCACAACCCTCCTGTACTGGGTTGGCTTGGGATAGTGGGTCATGACAGGTAACAACAGAAAATCATAGACATCATAATTGGTGTCTCACATTCAAACGTCCTGATTCTCATGGGAGACTTTATCTGCTGGAAGGACTATATGGCAGGGCATAAGTAATCCAGGGGATTCTTGCATAGTATCAAAGACAACTTCCTGTTGCAAGTGACAGACCAATGAAGTTGCACAGGTGAAGGAAAAAAATGGCTTATTTCTATTATAGATTCTTCCCATACTAAAGACATCTAGCATATAAAACATCTATGACAGTTTATTAAGTAAGCTAGAACTTCACTGAGCTAGAACACTCTATGTCCCACTTCGCAACAGTTTCACTTTGTGATAAACAGATAAAAAAAGATGCCAAAAACTAGTGCTATAGCTTAAGTTTTCTCTTTATAACTCTAATTTGAGTCATGGAATTAATGGAATATTTTAACCCTGCCAAGTCAGCACACAGCTATCTCTATAATCCAACACAAGGTTTCATAAGTCTTGATAAAATAGAATTTAAATACTATTAAATGCATTCCAGGCAGTCAGCTCCTGGCCACTCATCCTGGTTAAGCTGACAATCCTATTCTCTGAATTCTGATAAAGTACTGCCAGGTTTTATACTCTACATTTGTACAAAACCAAAACCACCTTGGTATTAGCAATCTGTATTTCTTGATAGGGACAGATGATTATTCTTCAATGCATGTCCCAAAAAAAGCATAAACCTAAGGAAGTTACTATTTGGTCATCCCAAAGCGGTAAAAAAAACCCAAACAAACCAACAAGCACCTCTCTCAGAAAAGCCAGCTGTCTGCATTAACACTCTTCCTATAGAAAGGGACTGAAGAGACAAGCTTGGTGAATCTTGAGGAACAGAACAAAACAAACTTGCAGTGTGTGTTTGTGTGTAAAAGTTCAAAATCAAGGGTGTTATATTTCAATTTGTGTAAAACAATGATAAATGCCACAGAAATTTTCCTCAAACGACTACAGAAGTTAAATTGTGTCATATGTTTTGTTGTTTGGAGGGGTTTTGTTTGTTTGTTTATTGCTTGTGATTTTGTTTTGTTTTGTGTTAATTCTCTTCTGTGTCATTCTTTCCTGTATGATGTATAGATATTACCAACTACTAAAAGTATACTGGCTACCTCTGCAAGAGTAATCAGGGATGTTAGATAGATTTGAGCTCATTAATTTTTTGTGCACAAGAAGACTTCAGCACAGTGAGTAAACAAACCTGCAATTACCATTGGACCATTCTGTCACTGACTTCAGTTTTGCACAGCAACGTAACAAGTAATACAAGGATGATTAGGATAACCTAATGGGAAAATGAGAGGTTTAAAAATGGCAGTATAGACTGGGTCAGTAGTCTCATCTGCCTGTTTTCACGTAGATGCATTTACCAGCAAATGCAAAGAGAATGTAATATTTATGTAAATACCAAGGTTTGAAAACCATCATCCTACAGAGAAATAAACTCCACAAATGCTGAATATATTAAATTAAAAGCAAGATAGAAAAGCATAGTCAGTGAAACAATCAGCTGCATTTCAATGTATGCACCTGTGAATTTCAAAATTTATTTTGAATTTCAAATTTTTTCAAAAATTATGTTTTGTTTGTTTTTTCACCATCAGTAAAGCACATGGCTATTATGGGTAAGATTACACAGTGCTAAAGATGAAAGGGAAAGGGCCTGTGTTAATTGCTCACATTATCATAACAGCTAAGGACAAATTAACTGATCAATTACACAATCACAGAATCACAGAACAGAGGTTGGAAGAGACTTCTAGAGATCATTGAGTCAAACCATCACACCCCTGTCCAAAGCAGGATCACTTTGGGTAGTTCGCACAGGAATGCATCCAGGTGGGTTTTGAAAGTCTCCAGAGGAGACTCCACAACCCACCTAGGCAACCTGTTCCAGTGCTTCATCACCCTCACTGTAAAGAAGTTTCTCCTCATGTTGAGGTGAAACCTTCTATGTTCAAGCTTGTATCCATTGTCCCTTGTCTTATTACCGTGCACCACTGAAAAGAGATTGGCCCCCTCCACTTGACACCCACCCCTCAGATAATTACAGACATTGATCACATACCATCTCAGTCTTCTTAAAACTAAACAGCCCCAGGGATCTCAGTCTCTCTTCACAGGGGAGATGCTCAAGTCTCCTAATCATCCTCATGGCTCTCTATTTGACCCTCTGTAGCAGGTCCCTGTCTCTCTTGACCTGGGGAGCCCAAAACCGCACACAATACTCCAGGTGTGGTCTCATCAGGACAGAGTAGAGAGGGAGGAGAAACTTCCTAGACCTGCTTGATATATGTTTCTCCACACACCCCAGGATACCATTGGCTCTCCTGCCCACAAGGGCACATTGTTGTCCCATGGAGAACTTGCTGTCCACTAGGACTCCAAGGTCTTTCTCAATGGAGCTGCTCTCCAGCAGGGCAATTCCTAACCTGTACTGTTGTTACTCCTCCCCAGGTGCAGGTCCCTGTACTTGTCATTATTGAACTTCATGAGGTTTGCCTTCACCCACGTCTCCAGCCTGTCAAGATCTCATTGGATGGCAGCACAGCCTAAGAGGGTGTCAGCCTTTCCCCCCACTTTTGTATCATCAGTGAACTTGCTGAGGATACTCTCAATCCCCTCATCCAGGTTGTTAATAAAGACGCTGAACAGAACTGGGACAAGTACTGATCCCCGGGGAACTCCACTGGCCAAAGGCCTCCAAGCTGACTCTGTGCCACCAATCACAACCCTCTGAACTCTGCTGTTGAGCCAGTTTTCAATCCCCTTCATGGACCAATCATCCATGTCACATTTCCTGAGCTTTTCTACGTGTATGTTATGGGAGACAATATCAAAAGCCTTACCGAAGTCAAGGTATATGACATCCACAGGTCTTCCTTCTCAGCCCTATTAGTCCCGTTTATGTCTACTGCCAGGATAAGAAGGCAGGGGCAGGGAGCAGTCTCAGGCCTGGTCAGCCTGAGACTAGCCTAGCAGCGGCAGAGGGAGGGCAGGGGCCAAGTTAGCCCTCTTAAAGTCCGGGGTTGAAATTTTACTTATTGCCCTGCTTCTTTGTCTAATGATATTAAACTCCAACATGTCGTGATCACTACAGCCAAGATTACCCCCAACCTTAACATCTACAAACAGTCCTTCTTTGTTTGTTAATACAAGGTCCAGCATTGTGCTTCTCCTTGTTGGTTCTTCAACTACATGCAGCAGAAAGTTGTTATCAATGAACTGCAGGAACCTTTTGAACTGTTTATACTTGGCTGTCTGATCTTTCCAAATAATATCAGAGTGATTGAAGTCATCCATGAATATCAGGGCACTTGATCTTGAGGCTATGTCCAGTCGCCTGTAGAAGGCCTTATTGACAGCTTCTTCCTGGTTTGGTGGCCTGTAGTAAATGCCCACAACCGTATCATTCATGTTTGCATGTCCCTTGACTCTTACCCATAAGCTTTCAACATTTTCATCATCTCCCTCTGGGTTAAGCTTGACGCAATCTAGTTGCTTACTCACATAGCAACTCCACCACCTCCCATTGTCAGTCTATCCTTCCTGAAAAGTACTTAGTCATCCATTACCACATTCCAGTTGTGCAAGCTGTCCCACCATGTCTCTGCAATCACAATGAGATCATAGCTTTGTGACTACACCCAAATTTCTAGTTAATCTCACTTATTTCCCATGCTTCTTGTGTTGGTATACAGACACTTCAGAGACTTAGTAGAGCAGCATCTGTCACCATTGTGGGTATCACATAATCCAGCATCCCCTGTAGCCTCTGGGATAGCAATGAAGCTGGTACCCCACCTCACAAATGTCCCGGGCTTGTCTTCAGTGAGCCTGGTTTTTCCATCTTCCCCCTTCAAAATTAGTTTAAAGACCTGTCAACCACCCCTGCTAGTTCTTGCCCTAGGATTCTTTTTCCTCTTTGAGATAAACATTTCCTATTTATAGTCAGCAGGCTTGGAGTCTTGTAGAGTAGTTTGTGATCAAAAAACCCAAAATCCTGCTGTTGGCACCAGTCCCATAGCCAGGCATTAATCTGCTGGATTTTCATGTTTGTGCCCTCATAAGACATAGCTAGTGGTGGGACAGCAGCAAATACTACTTTGTGCTCCTGACCCCTTCACCACTCGTCTCAGGGCTCTGAAGTCTTTCTTCATTGATCTCAAACTCATTGTTGAGATTTCATCATTGCCTACTTGGAAAACCATCAACAGGTAGTAGTCAGTTGATGGACCAGGGTAGGAAGTTTTCTCACTACATCTTTAACCCTGGCCCCAGGGAAGAAACAGACTTCCCTAAGGAGTGGATTTGGTCTGCATACAGGACCCTCAACACCCTTCAGAAGTCAATCCCTGATGACAAGCAGCCATCTTTTCTTCTTAACTGCAGATGTTTTGATAGTAGGCTTGCTGCCTCCTAGCCTCTCTGAACGACATAAACTAGACAAGGTCTCATAGCTGCTGTTGGTTGGTTTCCCTTACTGAACATTGCTTTTGGTGAAAACAGGTTCACAAAGAACAGAAAATGTCTTTTTCAGGGGCACCTGGTGGGGTTCAGTGGCTATTGGGGTGCCACACCTGCTACATTTGAGAGGAATTTGTCTCCACTGATCTCCAGATTCTGAGTCATCCTGTTTAGGAAGCTGGAAAGAGGGTAGGGATCCCTCAGTCCTGATTTCTGCATGGCTGTTGGGCTGTTTGAATAGAATACTATTCCATCAGTCCAGCTCCCTCTCACACTCCCTAATAATCCACAGCCTTTCAACTTCCTCCTTCAGCTCAGCCACTAGGCAGAGTGGGTCATTCACCTGCTCATAGTGGACACAGGTGTACTGCCTGCAGTCTGCTATGAGAAGCAAGAGATTCTGGCACTTCCCACAGTGAGGAGCCTGGACACCTGCATTTTATGTCAGACCTCTCTCTGGGTTGACACAGTTCTTTTGGAAACAGCTTTAGGCTGAATTGCAACCACTGCTGTTCCTGCCCATGTGACCTGCCTGGAGAAAACTTCAGCAACAAACCCAGGTGACTCAGCACCTCTCTCTGCTGACTTTCTTGGGGTGTTTAAATCACCCACCGCAGCTGTGGTTCCACCCACTTTTCACCTGCCTCTCTCACGAGAGATGCCAGCTCAGAGAAGGAGGAGGGGATGCTCTGCTCTCCATGTTCCGCATGGTTTCTGTTCTCTAGAAGCCACTATGCCATGCCATGCTGGTCCTCCAACCTGTCACAGTGACAGAGCAGCCCCAGAGGCTGAGATTGCAGACACAGACCCTTCTTTATTTTCTCTTTCATTCCCCAAATGCAACATGGCAAGGTCGTTTAGAGACAAACCCCACTGTTTCAAATTCAGCACTGCATAAATAAGTCACCAGACCTTTGCTCATTAAAGGATCTTCAGTGTCTTAAGACTTTTGTTCTGCTTCTATCCTCTTTTCATTTCTTTTTTCCTGTCAGTAATGAGGGTTCTTTCAGAAGAGAAAGGAATTTATTCTCTTTCTGTATTCATTAACTGCAGCAAACAGAATAGGACACTAAGTTATCTCTTGTGTCATTCATGGGCCAGTGATGATCTTTTGCAAGAAGAATGAATTGGATTACTCTTACTCATAATTCATCACAGACATAAAAGGACTAAATATTGGACTTGGATTTATTTATTTTTATTCATAAAGGAATTCAAGGGAGAATAAAACATAAAAAAAGAGCCACAACAACTTTTTTTTTGTGTATTATTGTGCGTGAGATCACTCCCAGGATGTATCTTAAACAATGCTTTTGCAGCTCTGCACTTCGTTTAATAAAATGCTTGTACTAAATGCCCATATAATAAAATGCCAATAGCATTCCTCATTCCAGTAGCAACTAGTAGAAAAACTGTACCAGATAGTTACTCTGTATTCAGAAAATAAGAATCATCTTTAGCAAAATCAAGAGAGTGTGTTTCTTTTTTCCACCTTGGAATTAAAAAAAAAAGACAAGACTCAATTCTTCTGTATTCCATTCACAATTCCTTTCTCTTTAGGCTTTTCCACTTTAGCTAAATATACCTTCCTTTTCAGTCTGTTCACCTTCACTAGACTAAGGGCTTTCACACATTTTTCTAACCCACATATGATTTTTTTAAAGTTTTCCTGTCACTTTCTCTGTGGTTTTAGTGCTATAAAAATAAATTATATTTTATGAGAAGCATTGCATTTTAAGACTTCTGCATAGGATAGAATTGCTGCTGTTTTTAATCAAAATTAAGCTGTTTCTGGGTCAGGACAATTATCATTATCAATACAGGCTGGGGGATGATGTTTTAGAGAGCAGCCATGCAGAAAAGGACTTTGGGGTACTGGTGAACAAAAAGCTGGACATGAGCCAACAATGCACATTTGCAGCCTAGAAGGCCAGTCACATCCTGGGATGCATCAAAAGAAGTGTGGCTAGCAGGTAAAGAGAAGTGATTTTTGCCACTCCACTCCCTCTCTTTTTTCTTCCTGTTTTCCCTCCAGTCCATACCTAGAGTCACTGGTTCTAACAAACTAAACTTGTCAGCCATTTGGCATTGGTTCATTTTTATTTACTCCAAGACAATTTTTTTCATCTTAGCACAACCTCCCCCACTGCCCAGGGCTGGCTCCAGCTATGGGGTTACGACACCATATCATTCAGAACTTTTTTTTATACACCTGTAACACCACAGTTTTAACTGAAGAGGAACTTAAAGTAAACCATTATGCAGTCTGTATCCCATTTTAAGTTAAGATTCTAATGCAAAGCTGCCTTAAGTAAAAATGAGTTGAGTGGTCTCATATTGAATGACATTACACATATTTATGCATCTAATGTTTTTACAGTTTTCTCACACTTTTTTCATGTTCAAAACTCTTTGGATTCATTTCAAAATTAAATGAGAACTAAGAGGAAGATGAAAAAGGTAATGATGACTTCGCTCTGCACTGGCACAGTAACTCAAGGGAGGTATTTAAATTTCTCTTTTTTCCTTTTAACACAAGTTTATCTGTTGAGATTAACATCAAGAACAAGCACTAAATATGAAATTATCTATATCTCAGCTCCAGCGAGAATTTTAATAGAACATCACCTCTACTTAAAACGGCAGAAACAGCAAAATGTGGTCAAACAATCAAGCAATAACAACATTTAAGTCATGGTGATGTGCCCTGGACCACACAGGACATTTTGCTTATGACACTCCTGGAGCAGCCTAACTTCTCAACAACATTCACAGGATCTCTCCTGGAACTGAAAGGCAAAGATCGAATTTGCTACAGTCTGTGCAAAACATCTGTTCTTGAATGTAGCTTTGGATGCCAGGTACTACCACCAGGGAAAAAAATCAAGGGCTATAAGCCAAGGGCATGCTATTTCAGTAGGACCTTTCGTACTATGGCCAACATTTGTGCAAGCACCATCTGTTCTGAAAACAAAGAACATGGTTTTGGTTTGTTTGTTTGCTGCTTGGTTTCCCTCAGCTCTCAGCTTAATGTTTTCTTGACCTTGTGACATTGCAGTATGGTTCTAGCTTTGCCATGTATGCACCACATACAACATGGAATGATCTTATCTTTTTCCAAGAGTTTTGTGTTATCCAACTCATAGTGGGGAGTAATGCTACAACTTAAATGGCAAATACACAAAACATTGTTTACAATATAAAGCACAGGGATTTTTCACTGTGAAAATTGCATTAACGAAATCCACACAAATAAGTCCCCTAGCTTGTTCCTCAAAAATTAATGTCAAAGAATTTATTTATAACTAACATCTAACAATTACCAGACTTTAAAGACATCTCTTTGGAGACTATGGACATATAAAATGTATAAAACCTAAAATAACTGACTGGAAGCAATCCTTTGAGTGAAAATTAATCTTTCAGATGAAACACATATTTCTTAAAATTGTATAGTTAAATTCAAGTCAAACTCTACTTTGAAGTCAGCAATTTCAAAAAGCATTTTCCTTCTTCAAAAGTAAACCAAAATGCAACAAAACAATTTTCATTCAAGCTAGCTGACACCTTTCTTATAATGTTGGAAGAAAACCATTTTTTGACAAACGCTTGCAAGCACCTGCATGAGAGCAGGGGGAAAAAATAGCATGCTATGGACCATATGTTAATTTAAGATTTAAAAAATAACCTTTGATAAAGTTTCACAATTAGTGAAACTGATAGAGGTATCATGTTCTAAGAGTTAAAGTGTCAAGGCCCCAGAGGCAGTGAAAAACAGAAAAAGAAAAAAAGAAAAGGAACATAGAAAATGTCAGATGATTCTGACATTCCAAATTAATTATTTCACTAAACTAATATAGATACCTATGAGTCAAACTCATGGTTAGCAAAAACACAACCTATACAACCTAAGGGAAACTCCTTAATTTTCTTCAAATTTAAACACCTCAAGAACAGCCATTTTAAGAGAGAATTTAAATTAAAATTTTGCTATTTTATTTTTTTTGTGGGACTGCCATGGAAACACTACTGTCCCATCATGACATCCCTATGTGCAACTAGTCTTTTACTTTAGTGACAATTTCTCTTTGATAACAAAGCCAAGATACACAAATCATATTTGTAACCATCACAATATTAAATGTTATGAATGACATATCTTATAGTAAAACACTGTATTTTAAAGTATGCAAGTTACACTATGGTAGCAGAAAAATCAGGATATTTTCATGGCAAGATGTGGTCCTAGTTAGTAAAGAGAAATAAGACAAATAACATGAAAAAGTATTAGCATTTCCAGTTTACAAATGAGGAAGTAGGCCACATTTGCTTCCATACAGTCTAATAGTCCTTTTACTAAAATGAGTTTATATTCCAAATACATTTTTCAGGAAGAATTGTGTCATTTTTCTGACACAACATTATGAAATATGTATATGAACTCCTTTAACAGAAGTTGATATTGGACTGGCTTTACCTCACGCAACCTCTTAACCATTTTAGTAATGCTCTACCCTGGCATTTCACTTTCATAAAATGACCACATTTTCCAGGTGAATGAATGCAGGTGATTTTCCAAGTGTTCTACAAGGACCATCTTGGATCACAGTTGCAACATTACACTCAGTGCATTCACTTCTTAACAGTGTGAAATCTTCACGGAAGACTATACTAACTGAAAACTTCCATCTATAAAGATATGAGTCTAGTCTCCAATTCAATATTGTTTCAAACCGCATGACATTTTCATAAACACCTAGAGGCTTATTTAAAAAAGGTCTGATTATTTTAATAAACATGAAAAAGCTGAACACTAAAAATATCAGCTATCTTTACAATGGAACAGACACTGTAGAAAGTTTATGTTTGTTTTTTTTTAATTTGAGTTCATATGGGAAGTTTCAAACAATATGCTCAAGCCTATTGAATAACCAAAGAGAAAACAGATCTCAAACTATTGTATATATCTGTAAAACTCTGACTCAAACAAGAAAAGACAGAAAACACTGAGAAACTCCTTGACTATGTATTACCTTTCTTTTTGAGTTTTAGTTAAAAAGTTTAAAAGCTTACATTGGGTTCTTATCAGAGGTAGGCCAACTGACTTCCAATCAATGCCCTAAGACATAGCAGAAGACTTGATCATGTTAGTAAATTCTACTAACAATATATTTTATTCCATTAATAGACCAAAATAACTTATTTTTCCATAAAATATGATATGAAAAGAAAATTATAGGTAGGGCTCAGAACTAAGGCAGAAAACTTTTTTTTCTGGACATAATCATACGGAAAGGAACTGAATGTGTTACTAGCAGCTGTTTAATCCAAATTGATACTGTTAATTTAAACACAGAGAAAAAAAACTTATAAGGGGTCTACTTGAAAACTTTGTAAAATGCTATGTATTATATTTTTATCTTCGAGTTCAAGGCCTTACTGCACTATAATCTCATAGATATGCATCTGGTTTTTCTTTTTCCTGGCTTCAACGTACCTGATAATAATAACTAAAACTAGATAATGTGAGGTAAAAGACATCTAGTAATACATATACTTGCTGTTGCATAAACATACTGAAATGAAAGCATTTTGTTTTAGTAAGATATTTTACATATCTTCCTGCACAGAACTATGCAACCTCTATTTCTACTATTGGTATTACTAGTCAAACAATAATTTCTGTACATAAACATGCTTGATTGTATTCTTAAAGGCTAGAACTTCAACTTTCCACTTTACTGGAAAAAAAGACAGTGGCCTTGAGCTGTATGCTCCCCATAACACTGGAACAAAATCAATCATATATCTGAAAAGGCCAGAGAGAGACATCTTTTGGTGAAGAAAAATCCTAACAGAAACTTAAACCAAGAAATACTGAAGAGTTCTGTTAGCAAGTTGAATGAATAGTTTAGGGAATATATAAACTTCCACCGCTTTTGGTTATGGATATATGTTAATACTAGTGCATCCCTTTTTCTCTCTCTCCACTAACACTGGCTGCTGTGGCTGAGTCATATGACAACTGAAGATTTTTCTGGGGCTCGTTTCATCCCAAATCCTTCACACAACAGCTAGATTTGACCTTGTGTTTGTCTAGTTCATAGCATATGCTTAAAACTAGTATAATGTTTAAAGTACAGAAGCATAGCTTAGCTCCGTTATGGGGTTTTGTTCTCAATTTTAAAAACTCTTACTTAAAAGATTGTATAACCACAGTGATAATTTTCTACTAGACATGACTTTCTAACCATTCATTCAACTTTCAACTGGGAGACAAACATACTATGCTATTCCACAGAATGACAGAATCACAGAATGCTAGAATATTTGCACTTTTCCATTTCCTCATCTCTACCACAGGAGAACACCACTTTCATACACACCATCTGGAATAATTCCTAAATAACATTTATCATGTGTATCATCTATTACATGATTTGGGCCTGAGACACAAAGTAACTAACTACTTGCTGCAATTCTACTATTAATATAACTTCTAAATAAATTTCAGAACATCTGAAGCCCTGTTTTAAACACTTGTTTCTAGTTTTAATACAAATAGCATATTCTAGCATAATCAGAAAAAAAGTTTGCTTTATTCACAGAATTACAGAAACATTCAGGTTGGAAAACACCCTCAGGATCACCAAGTCCAACTGATAACCCTACTCTACAAGGTTCACCCCTAAGCCATATCCCCAAGCACCACATCCAAATGACCTTTAAACACATCCAGGGTTGGCAACTCAACCACCTCCCTAGGCAGCCCGTTCCAATGCCTGACCACTCTTCCCATGAAGAAAAACTTCCTAATGTCCAGTCTAATTAAACTAAAAACTCAGTTGTAACTAGATCTTTTATTTTTTTGCATCAGCTACTGAATGTGAGTATCTTCAATACACTCAAAAGAAGGGAGATCCTAACAATCGCAGAATGCTACGGGTTGGAAAGGACCTCCAGAGTCCATCTAGTTCAAGCCCCCTGCTCAAACAAGTTTGCCTAGATCAAACTGCACAGGAAGACATCCAGGTGGGTTTTGAACATCACCAGAGAAGCAGACTCCATAATCTCTCTGGACAAGTCTGTTCCATCTTCCAGATCTCCACCCTTTAGGTATTTATATGCATTGGTAAGATTCTCTATTAGCCTTCTCTTATCTCTTCATAAGAGATATGCTCCAGTCCTCTCACCATCTTTGTGGCCCTCTATTGGACACTCTTCAGCAGTTCCCTGTCTCTCTTGAACTGAGGAGTCCAGAACTGGACACAATACTCCAGGTAAAGTTTCACTAGGGCAGAGTAGAGGGGAAGGAGAACCTCCCTTAACCTGCTGGCCAGAACAACAGGGTAACAGGAGTCACTAAAATACACATTAAAAAAAAAAGAAAAAAAGAAAGAAAAAAGTAATAGTAAATACAAACTTTCCTAGCTGAAAAATGTGCAAAAATAATGAAAAATGTGCAAAACATTCTATGAAAAATGTGTAAAAATTTACTGAGAAATGTGTTGTCTAAAACCACAGTTATCCAGTATTTCAGAACATATGGAGAAACTAAAGCTCTGTATATTGTATGAAAACCCTGTTCTAGGTTAAAAAAACCCACACACACAAAAAAATAATATGCTTTCCATAAACAGCAGTACTTGTCCATGAATGTATATGTATTACATACACATTTTACATCTAGATCTATAACCAAACAGAATATTTTCACAGCTATTTGATGGGAAAAAGTAGAACCATCCACTCAACACAAAAATTCTACACTATTGATAAATATGGTCAAATTCTGACCTACTTAAAGGAAGTTAACAATCCATTCTGGAGCCCAGTCTTTTTCCTAACCACTGAGCTGTTATGACATTGCTGCTGTGAACAACTAACAAACTGTGAGTTTAAATCACTATTTAATTCTTTTCACATTTCATTCACTGTGCAACATCAGGTAGCATTTAGAGTAAATACTAGTAATACTTATCTTGTCATTCCTAATACTAACCCCAGTCAGGCAAATAGCTCTAGCAGTCACCTACAAGCAGATTTTTCAGTTGAGACTACTGCAAGATAAAATGGGGGTAGGAATGTAGTTTAGAGATGATTAGAATGAGCAAGAGGATTTTAAAAGATAAATAAATATATACTTAATACCATTTCCAAAAGTAATAGATTAGGAGTATCCAAAGTAAGAAAACAGCCTCATGTACTGAAAAATATCCTGTTTCAATTTAAATGCTGTGTACAGAATTTTAGGAAACAAGAAATTTTATTACAGACAATAATGGTATTAACTGCTTTCATCCTTCTTCCAATACTCTTCTTTCTTCTCCTATATCAACTAATGAAAGGTCAAAAAATAATCTTTATCTTGCTGTTATTGCTAAAACAATGATACAGATATTACATCATGATATCACTTCAGTCACTAGCTGAATGCAAATATACTTGTTTTAATTAGTTGTTAGACTTTTTACTATCTGTAAGCAGCAACAAAAATAGCAAGAAATAAACAGAGTGGGGAAAACACAAATAAATTCAGTAACTACAGGCACTACTGTTTTAAGATCAGATTTTGTAGAGAAATACTGAAAAATAAATAAAACATGTAAATTATTTTTGTTTTCTTAATTATTACGATGTGATGGTGCAGATTCTTCTTTAAAATATTTCAAATTGATAGTTTTTCAAAGATAATTAACATGAGAAATATAAAAGAGAAGACATAGTAATAAGACTACTAGAACAATTTTAAAGATGGCAAAGCTCATTTTGTGAATATGTTGTTCATTTATAAGAATTGCATTCAATGACTTGTGTGCTTTTATTTTTGCAATTTCCTTCCCCAGACCTTTACGTTTTGTCAGAGGCATTAAAAAATTACATACATGCACCTCAGTTTGGAATAAAAGTGAGGTCTGTATAAGTAAATCCAGAAAGCACATTTACTTTCATTATGTGAAAGGAAACTTACTTTAGTTCAGTTACATTTGCAAATGAAATGACTGAAGAGAATCTCTATAAAATAAAAACAGAACCAAGATTTTTCAAGTGAAAGAGAAGAGTGGGACTCTCTTATGTTTTGTAAGTATCGCATCTCACAATTTTGTTTCTCTCTAGATTTTCACTAATAAACCATACTTCTGTTAATTTTTTATACTCCAGACAATATTTTTTGTGAATATATAGCAAACTACTAAAGTCAGTAATTTCTGTTTGGGAAAAAAAAAAAGATAAAAAGCACATCTCACACAAATCCATTCTGCTTTTGATTGTGACTGGTCTCCTCTACACTTCCCTGCTTACCTTTGCCCTCTTCTGTGCTCCTTCATCTAAATAAATGTGAATTCTAGATATTCACTCTGGAAATAGAGAGGGGAAAAAATAAACTAACTTATTTCTAAGCACAGTACTACACTATAAAATGCCTCTTAGCTTAAGCATAATAGGTGTTAAGTATTCATACTGCTAAACCAATTAGCTTCTGCTTTCTGTGATTAAACTCTTTCCAGCTACAATGCCACATCCTCTGTTTTAGAATACTCAATAAAAATATTAACTTCCATAATAAATATTACAGGATAAATATTTATTTTAACTTATTTATTTCTCTAGTTTGGAAACAAACCAAACAATAATGACAGAAAAAAAAAACACAACAAAAGAGTTATGGTTGGGTATCAATAAAACTTGTTTCTTCCTTGATTACTGTGGTATACACACTGGAGTTTGAAATATATTTTTTTCCCTTCTGAGACACTACGAACCTCTTTACTGAATGAGTTTGTACTTTCTTCTGTCACTGATCAAGCTGTGGCCAGTTTAGAAAAATTATGTGTCTCATATTTCACTTTACTTGTTCATAGTAAATCTGCAGGGCAGCTCTTAACAACTGAAGTTAAATATCGATCCTGACTTCAACTCCTTATAAGAAATACAAAATGGATTAAGTAAACTGCTAAGGAAACTACCACTGAATACCATCTGCCAGCCTGGCTAATAACTCATTAGCTTTCTACTCTTAACTTCAAACTAACAGTCTCCAAGCTAGCTCTACAATTTACATGAGAAAAGAAGTTCCTCAGTGGCACTTAGTAGTTTGATCTCTGCCTCTTGAAGACATGATTACACTATGTTGCAATTGGTATCTCTGCAGGGCACCATACTGAAACCTACAAATGTGCCAGCACCCTGGAGCTGTCTCAGGGATTGCCAGTACATCAGCACACTGAATCATGTGGACAAGTCCGAAAACTTAATAAGTATAAACAGCAGGTAACCTAATTAGGGATTTCTATACTGAGAAAACAGCATGCATTTATCAGTGAAAGTATGTCGAAAAAACCTTGCAGTATATAAGCAGATATAAAATTATTTGTCATTGGTTGGATTAATTATGTCTTGGGTTAACTCTTACACACAAACAAAAAATAAAAATTGCAAGATAACTTTATGGAATGTTTAAGTTGCTATGTGTTTGGTTTTGTTTGTTTGCTGTTCTTTTAAATTTAAAGCAACCAACAAACAAAACAAAACCCAAACAAAGAGAAAAGAGGGGGAAAAAACCCAACCAAACAAAAAAAACCCCACAACCCAAAATCACATAGGACGACTATCATATTAAACAAAAGTTACTGTGCAGGATCAGTTACCATACTCAACTAGATTCAAGCAGTAATGTTTTAATCTCTATCTATGTTCTATCTCTATCATTATCTTCTATTATCATCTCTCTGATACTTTGTAATTCTAGGATATTAAGATAAAGAGTGTACTGCTTCACAGGAAAAGTAAGGTGTACTAAAATGATGCCTGTTTTCCTTACTTCTATAAAGAATGCATGTTCATGGATTCATGCAATAGCTGTAACATAGCTATTTCAATTACCTACTGCTAGAAGACATAAGAATGCATTCCATTAAACTTGTCCTTCTTGTCCTTGTAACTATTCATTTCCCCTTTTTTCCTAGTGGTACATACTATACTCAAAGGGTTCTTTTGACTCTCCATTTTGTCTAAGAAGCAGAAAGAAAATCTTGGGCAAATGGAAAAACAACAGTACTAGAAAACACTAACCAACATTGCATAGGAGGCACCTGAATGTATCAAATATTGGCAGATTGTAAAAGGAAGCAAAGATCGAAGGGAAGGATGTTATTGTAACTCTATACATTTTTTAAGAATCTTTTTATGCAAAAGTAATATCTTCAGAAGATGTATGAAAATATCTGAGTGAAAAACTGATGAGAAGCACAATCTCAGACTTGGAAAAATCAAAGATGGGGAAGAATTCCATGCGATTAGAGAGAAGAGGGGTTCTAGAGATCACTCAGATGACCAGTGAGAAAAATAGAAATACTGAGAAGTGTAGGAATGTTGTCAAGTAAGCCACATTCCATCTGGAGTAGAATGTGGCAAGGAACATGAACAGCAACAAAAAGAGCTTGTACAGGTTCATGAGTACCAAAACAAGACCACGGAAAATGTGAGCCCACTATGGAAAGGGACAGGGCATCTACTGTTAAAGGATATGGAAAAGTTTAAGGCAATTAGTGTCTTCCTCACCTTAGTCTATATTAGAGTCATTATTGCTGAAACTTCAAATAGATGTAATTAAAATTTGTCAGTTCTTGCTTGACACTTATGACCTCTAAATTACACCATGTAAACTTCCTACTCCAATTTGAATGCCAACTGAATCTTACATATATGCAATTTTGCAATCTATTCAGTATTTGTTAATGAACAAGTCTACATCAGTCTTCATTGTTTATGGATAACTACATGTCTGATCAGTCATTTCAATTTTGGTTTTCTATTTTTTTCCTAAAGGTGAAGACCATGCGAGTTATACCAGATATTTTATAAATACATTCACTCCATCGCTACCAAACAAATGTATCTATTTTGTAACTGATTTGGTAACAAAGTCAGATGTCTTTCAAAAACTTCTAAACTTACATTACTCATACTTTAAAGTGTTTAAATATTTTTAAACTTTTAAATTTATTTGCATATAAGGGAAATATAATAATAATTCACAGGTTCATGTAGGGCAGATCCTGTTTGACAAACAGGATCTCCTTCTATGACAAGATGAGGGAAAGACTGTAGATATTGTTTGTCTGGACTTTAGTAAAGCATTTGACATTGTCCCCCACAGCATCCTCCCAGAGAAACTGTCTGCACATGGGAGCGTTGATTTACTTGAGGGCAGGAAGGCTCTGCAAAGGGATCGGGACAGGTTGGAGACTGAGGCCAACTGTATGAGGTTTAACAAGGTCAAATGCTAGGTCCTGCCCTTGAGAAAAAACACCACCATGTAACCTTACAGGTTCAGGACAGAGAGGCTGGAAAACTACTTAGGAGAAAAAGACCTTGGTGTGCTGGTTGACAAACAGCTGCTCATGAGCCAGCAGTCTGCTCAGATCACCAACAATGCCAAAGGCATCCTGGCCTGTATCAGAAATAGCGTGGCCAGCGGGAGTAGGGAAGTGATCGTGCCCCCTATACTTGGCACTGGTGAAGATGCACCTCAAATACTGTGTTCAATTTTGTGGAACACTTGTTACTGAGTTACTGAAGCATGTCCAAAGAAGGGAAACTCAGGCTGTGAAGGGCCTGGAAAACAAGTCTTATGAGGAGCAGCTGAGGAGGAGCTGTTTAGTCTGGAGGCTGAGGGGAGACTTCACTGCTCTCCACAAATATCTGAAATGAGACTGTAGTGAGGTGGAAGTCAGGCTCTTTTCCCTAGTATCAAGTGATAGAATGTGAGAAAATAGCCTCAGACTGTATCAGAAGAGGTTAAGATTGGATATTATGAAAAATGTTTTTTCTGAAAGAGGTCAGGCATTGGAATAGGCTGCTCCCCAGGGAGGTGGTGGAGTCAGCATCCCTGAAGATGTTAAATACAGGTGTAGATATGGAACTTTGGGAAATGGTTTAATGGCCATGGTGATTGTTATGGTTTGAAAGTGGAACTTTTGCCCAGGTCCTAACTGCAAAAACAAGAATAGGAACTTTCTGGACATTTCTGAGTAAAAGGTAAATAAATTACTGTTGAACACAGAACAATAACACAGATAGATACATATCATTCCATTTCTTTGCTAACTGGGATGAAAAGCAGTTGCATAAACTGTTCTTTCTCTTTTTGCTTCATCACTTTTTCATGATTTGCATGGCTTGCTCCCTTACCTCTCTGACCTTGCACGCGAGCTGAACCATCTTCTGTTTAGACTGTGTAAGGTACGGGGTGGGGGCGTGTGGAGGTGAAAGCAAGTGGCAGTGGGTAAACTGCAAGCAGCCCCCTGGCTTTGTCCAGAAGGGTCTCTATGTTGTTTATAAATTGTACATATATATATGTGTGTGTAAATACACACACACACACACACACACACATATATATATATAATACATATTCATTGCATTTCATATTTCTAGATTTTAGTTTGCTTGTAAATCACAGAATCAACCAGGTTGGAAAAGACCTCATAGATCTTCAAGTCCAACCTATTACCTAATACCTAACACCTCATGACAGCTAAACCATGGCTTCCAGTGCCACATCCAATCTTTTTTTGAACAACTCCAGGGATGATGACTCCACTCTACCACCTCCCTGGGCAGCCCATTCCATTGGCCAATTACTTTTTCTGTGACGAACTTTCTCCTCACCTCGAGCCTAAACTTCCCCTGGCACAGCTTGAGACTGTGTCTTCTCGTTCTGTCACTGGTTGCCTGGGAGAAGAGACCAACCCGCACCTGGCTACAACCTCATTTAAGGTGTAGAGAGCAATAAGGTCTCTCCTGAGCCTCCTCTTCTCCAAGCTAAACAATCCCAGCTCCCTCAACCTCTCCTCATAGGGCTTGTGTTCAAGACTTCTCACCAGCCTCACTTGCCCTTCTCTAGACACGTTCAAGTATCTCAAAGTCCTTCTTAAATCGAGGAGCCCAGAACTGGACACAGGACTCAAGGTGTGGCCTAACTAGTGCTGACTCTAAGGGAAGAACGACTTTCCTGGTCCTGCTGGCCACACTCTTTCTGATGCAGGCCAGGATGCCATTGGCCTTCTTGGCCACCTGGGCACACTGCTGGCTCATGTTCAGCTGCTGTCAACCAGTACTCCCAGGTTCCTTTCTGCCTGGCTGCTCTCCAGCCACTCTGTCCCCAGCCTGTAGTGCTGCATGGGGCTGTTGTGGCCAAAGTGCAATCTCCTATCAAATTTATTAATCTTTTACCAGATTAATCCATCACCAAATGCAACAGCATCTCATTGATCAACTCTTTATCCCACATATTATGCTTCTAATTTGTAACAGGCTTAGAGATATAGGAATAATCACAAACCATTCTATCATTTAACTCACCTGCCCCATCTTTGAAGCATACTACCAGTTTTCCCCACACTTCTCCCAGTGTCTGAAAGAAAAACTAGTTTTAAGTTACTGCTGGGGAGGAGAAACCACCAAAGACAACTAAGAGACCAAACATGATTACTGATCTCCCATTTCCTGACTCTAAAGACATGCAGATTTCTGGTCATACCAAAACATTTTTACCATGACAGTCACTTTCTGAAAGTGCCATACTGAGAATACAGACCTATGTCAAGCACAAAACCTTGAAAAAGCAGAAACAGTAGTGATAAACAAATGATGACTAGAGCAGACACAGAGGCTGGGTAAAGATCACAGACTCACAGAATATTAGGGGCTGGAAGGGATCTCAAAAAAATCATCTACTCCCACTCCCCTGACAGAGCAGAATCACCTATACCAGGTCACACAGGAATGCATCCAGGTGTGTTTTGAGTATCTCCAGAGAGGGAGACTCCACAACCCCCCTGGGCAGCCTGTTCCAGTGTTTTGTCGCCCTCACAGTGAAAATATTTTTCCTCATTTTTCCATGGAACTTCCTAGGCCTCAACTTCCACCCATTGTCCCTTGTTCTGTCATTGGGCATCACCAAGAAGAGCCTGACTTCATCTTCTTGGCACTCATCCTTTACATATTTATAAACATTAATGAGGTCAGCCCTCAGTCTTCTCTTCTCCAAACTAAAGAGCCCCAGCTCCCTCAGTCTGTCCTCATAAGGGAGATGTTCCACTCCCCTAATCATGTTCTGTGGCTCTGTGCTGGGCTCTTTCAAGCAGTTCCCTGTCCTTTAACTGAGGGGCCCAGAACTGGACACAATATTCCAGATGTGGCCTCACCAGAGCAGAGTAGAGGGGGAGGAGAACATCTATCGACCTACTGACCACACCCCTTTTAACACAACCCAGGATACCATTGGCTTTCTTGGACACACCAGCACATTGCTGGCTCATGGTCAACCACCATCCACTAGTGTGTCGGTGTGAGCTGAAATTCCACCCCCCACCGACAATAACCAGGCTAGCCCAGTCTGGAAGCAAATGAAAAGCTGTATTTACAAGCAGAGTCTAAAATCTACAATGAAATGCAATGAATATATACAAATATACAAAATTCACGACATTCACAAATATATACAATCAACAGAAAAAGCACAATCGATCTCCCTTTGCTCCCCCCAAGGGGACCCTCCCAAAGGGGCCTCTCTCTCCCAGGAGCTTCCCCCCCAGACCCCCCTGGACAGGGAAGCAGAGTTAGTTAAGCAGAAAGTTGTTAACTTAGCTGCCAAGGTCAGTGTGTTATCTTCAGCCAGAAGAGAAGAAGAAACAGCAGCCAGACAGCCCAGCAACTGCCCCCACTGCCGAACGCAGAATGTGCCGAATGCCTACTTTGTTTTGGGTAATAGTTCTTAAACATTTTTATCTATCCAATGGAAGTGTTTAGAACAATCAGTATTTTGCTTTCTTACACCCAATAGTGACTTATTTACATTCTTTCACTTTCTCTGTTCTGAACTTTGCAAGGAAAAATTAAAAAGACAGTTTCAAACCATCACAGTCCACCCCTTCTAAACAATTCCATTGGCTGCTACTATCATTTATCTAAACTAAAATAATATCTACAACAATAGGTGAATAAAGACCATAGTCCATTCCGGCTATCTCAGATGTAGATGATTCAAAAGAGTCAAATCACAGGAAAAACAGCAAACAGCTTGTTTCCTCACAGATGGAGCGAAGAAAGGAACAGGGACTCTCAGGTGACTCAGGGCTCTCAGGGTTCGTGCACCGTAGATCTCATGAACTCTCCTCTTGGGCGCGATGCTGTATCTGTGCAACACTCTGAATTTAACCTCTCTCAGCCAAAGTTAGATTTCTTTGTGGAATACACTGAATTTCACCATTTTCTTGCATCACCCAATAGGTGTGACCAGGACCTTCAGCAGAAACCACCCCTCGGACAGGTTTGGCCTCTCCTGAAGGAGAAAATACCCAAACAGTTTTGCCTAACAGATTCTTTTCTCTGATAACAGGAACTCTATCACCTTCTTCCTTTCGCAACAAATCTGATTGGGCAGGTCCAGCTCGATTCACTGAACCTCTACTATTCACCAACCAGGTTGCTTGTGCTAAATGTTTCTCCCAGTTTTTCAAAGATCCACCCCCCATGGCTTTGAGAGTGGTTTTCAGCAAACCGTTGTAGCGTTCGATCTTCCCTGCAGCTGGTGCATAGTAGGGAATGTGGAATATCCACTCAATGCCGTGCTCTTTGGCCCAGTTTTTTACAAGATTGTTCTTGAAGTGAGTTCCATTGTCCGACTCAATCCTCTCTGGAGTTCCGTGTCTCCACAGGATTTGTCTCTCCAGGCCAAGAATGGTGTTACGTGCAGTTGCATGAGGAACTGGATAAGTTTCCAGCCATCCAGTGCTTGCCTCTACCATAGTCAGCACATACTGCTTACCAGATCGAGAACGAGGTAGAGCGATGTAGTCAATCTGCCAGGCTTCACCATACTTGTACTTGGACCATCGGTCACCGTACCACAAGGGCTTGATCCGCTTTGCCTGCTTAATAGCAGCACAAATGTCACAGTCATGGATGACTTGTGTGATAGCATCCATGGAAATGTCAATGGATCTGTCACGAGCCCATCGGTAGGTTGCATCTCTGCCTTGATGTCCTGACGAGTCATGGGTCCACCGAGCTAAGAATAGCTCACCTCGGTGTTTCCAGTCAAGATCAGGATCAGGATCAGAGTTTGTGTCCACCTGGGAAACTCTTGCAGCTAGATCTGCCTGATGGTTGTGTTGTTGTTCCTCTGTAGCTTTGCTCTTAGGAATGTGAGCATCGATGTGTCTCACTTTCACTGGGATTCTCTCAATGCGAGCAGCAATGTCTTGCCACAGATCTGCAGCCCAGATTGGCTTTCCTTTCCTCTGCCAGCCATTCTTCTTCCAGTCTTTCAGCCAACCCCACAAGGCATTGGCTACCATCCACGAGTCAGTGTAGAGATAAAGCTTTGGCCATCTCTCACGTTCAGCTACGTTAAGAGCTAGCTGGACAGCTTTTACCTCTGCGAATTGACTGGATTCTCCTTCTCCATCTCTCGCTTCTGCAACTCTGCGCATTGGGCTCCACACTGCAGATTTCTATCTCCGCTTGTTCCCAACAAGACGACAGGAACCGTCTGTGAACAAAGCATATCTCTTTTCATCATCAGACAGATCACTGTAAGGAGGAGCTTCCTCAGCACGAGTTACTCTCTCCTCTGGAGGTTTTGCACAGCTTGTGCCTTCTGGCCAGTTTGTGATCACCTCCACCAAACCAGGCCTTTCGGGATTTCCCATTCGAGCTCGCTGTGTTATCAGAGCCATCCACTTAGACCAGGTAGCATCTGTTGCATGATGTGGTGAAGAACCTTTGCCTTTGAACATCCAATTCAGAACTGGCAATCTAGGAGCTAGAAGAAGTTGTGACTCAGTTCCGATGACTTCAGAAGCAGCTTTCACTCCTTCATAAGCAGCTAAAATCTCTTTCTCTGTTGGAGTGTAGTTTGCCTCTGAGCCTCTGTAGCCACGACCCCAGAAACCAAGAGGACGTCCTCGTGTCTCCCCTGGAGCTCTTTGCCATAAGCACCAGGTTGGACCATTGTCACTCGCGGCCGTGTACAGAATGTTCTTAATGTCTGGACCAGTTCGGACAGGTCCCAGACCCATCGCTTGGACTACCTCTCGCTTGATCTGGTCAAAGGCTGCTTGTTGCTCAGGACCCCACTGGAAACTGTTTCTCTTTCGAGTCACATCATAGAGAGGTTTCACAATCTGACTGTATCCAGGAATGTGCAGTCTCCAAAATCCCACTATGCCTAAGAAACACAGAGTTTCTTTCTTGTTGATGGGATTTGCCATGGTGGAGACTCTGTTTATCACATCCATTGGGATGTGACGGCGACCATCTTGCCACCGCACTCCCAGAAACTGGATTTCTCTGGCAGGTCCTTTCACCTTGTCTCGCTTGATAGCGAAACCGGCTTGCAAGAGAATGTCAATGATTTTGTTACCTTTCTCGAAGACTTCTTCAGCAGTCTCACCCCAGACGATGATGTCATCGATGAACTGAATGTGTTCTGGAGCTCCACCTTTCTCCAAAGCATCATGGATCACTGCATGGCAGATGGTTGAACTGTGAATCCACCCCTGGGGCAAACGATTGAATGTGTACTGAATGCCTCTCCAGGTGAAAGCAAACTGAGGCCTGCATTCCTCTGCTATGGGAATAGAGAAGAAAGCATTAGCAATGTCTATGGTAGCATACCATTTGGCCTGCTTGGATTCCAGCTCATATTGGAGTTCCATCATGTCTGGTACAGCTGCACTCATGGGTGGAGTTACTTCATTCAAGGCACGGAAATCAACTGTCAGACGCCACTCTCCATTCTGCTTTCGCACAGGCCAGATTGGACTGTTGAAAGGTGAATGAGTTTTGCTGATGACCTTCTGACTCTCCAACTGACGAATCAAGTTTTGAATGGGCACCAAAGAGTCACGGTTGGTTCTGTATTGTCTGTGATGCACAGTTTGAGAAGCAACCGGCAGCTTTACATCCTCTATCTCATGTTGTCCCACAACTGCAGATTCATCTGAAAGCTCAGGTCTAATGGACAACTTCAATTTTCCTCTATCAATTTCTACAGTTGCTATTCCAAAAGCCCATTTGTAACCCTTAGGGTCTTTAAAACGCCCTTCTCTCAGAAAGTCAATTCCCAAAATACAAGGTGCATTAGGACCTGTTACAATAGTATGTTTCTTCCACTGCTTCCCAGTTAAACTTATGTCAACCTCTATCTTAAACAACTCTTGAGATCCACCAGTGACTCCCTGAATAGTTATAGATTCTCCCCCTTGATAATTTGATGGTATTATGGTGCACTGAGCTCCTGTGTCAACCAAGGCCCTGTACTTCTGAAATTTTGAAGTGCCAGGCCACTGGATGTACACATCCCAATAGATTCTGTTATCTCCATTATCCCTTACCTCCCCCTGGCGGAAGGCAGGGCACCCCTAATGGTGGGGATTACCTCCACATGTACAGCTGGCACAACGTCCAGCATCAGAATTAGGATCACTGTTGGAGCTATCAGAGTTGTTCCGGGAAACTGAGGAAGCGACAGCTACCCTCCTGGTATTGCTACCTCGGGATCTGCCCCTCTGCAGCTCCCGTAACCTCTTGAAAAGATCAGAAGTTGGTTGACCATCCCATCTGTTCATGTTCTCACCAAACTGATCACGCAGAGTTATCCAGATACTGCCACGTGATTGCCTCTGCTGTCTGTTTTGGTTTGACCTATTCTGGAATGGCCTTCTTGGAGCACGTCTGTTCCTAACAGCTGAAACTTGTATCCATCTGGAGGAAGAGGAATCAGAATCATCCCCCTTCATCAAGTTGGATATGGAGGTTTTAAGTTCCTCCTTCAGCTCTTTCATGCAATTCTTTATCTCTCCAGACAGAGTTTCAATGGCTGAAACCAAAGAAGTACGTGCAAGACTATCCTCCAATTTCCTCATTTGGTCAGTGAAATGGCCAACAGTAGGAGGTGCTCCACCATAATTTCTTGCCACAATCCTGCTTGCCAGAATAGTAGCATAATTAGGAGGAGCAAGCTTAATGAGCTTTTTGGCAAGGCCTGTTCCAACAGGAATTTCATCAGGATTCAGAGTCTTATGGTCTCCATACATTACTTCTCTCACAGCAAACTCTCTCAGACGCTTGATTCCCTCAGCTATTGTGGTCCAAGGCTTAGGGTTCCATGGTAAATCATCTCTGCTGGGGTACCTCAGCGAGACTGCCAGTAGGAGGCGTGCCCACAGAGAAACTTTACCAATGCACTTGCCTTGATGCCTGTCTATGCCTGTATCCTTTGAGAGCATCCCCAACTGAGAGGCCGACTTGTCACCTACCACCAATGCTGGGGCTCCCATATCAAAACACCTGGCTAGCCAAGACAGGACTGGCTCATTATCTCCTCTGATGTAATCCTTCCTCACATGTCTAATTTCCTGTCTGGGTGCATTAGCTGACTGTATGTCATCCTCATCATCATCATCATCATCCTGAGGTTGCTGTCCCCATAATCCTGTTGTAATCCTCCGTTGAATTTCTTTGAGTTCAGAGGCTCTGCCAGCAGTTGCTAATCTACCAGGGTCTACATCCTGACCTACATCTCCATCATCCATGTGGGGTCTCAAGAGGTCTACCAGAGTTTTAAGGCTAACCCTCTCTTCCTCATCAGAAGGATCTTTCTTAACAGAAAGGAAAGTAGAAGGACCCTCATCTCCATCTGCACCATCTCCTGCAGCATCTGCATCTCCTTTACGCTTTCTGGTTACAGTGGCCACCAAATTTACTGGCTTGGTTTTCACATTCACAGCAGAGTTGGAAGAGCAAGTAGCCTTATGTCTTTCTTGATACAGTGCTATCAGTAGCCATATGATTATTCCAAGAAGCAACAAAATTAAGGCAAGCACAAGATATCTAGGGTACCACTGGTTCCAAAGACCCTCTGTAGTTGTAAGAGGAGTAACAAACTCATATGTGTCTGCTAGCACATCCATAGTTGAGTTACCATAGCTTCTTAGCCCAATAAGACCACAACAGAATTCACCAATATTCAGTAACTTGTTCTTAACCCAAAGAAACGACTTATATGCCACATATCTCACAATCTTGTCTACAATGCAAGAAATGGCCCATCTGTAGACAATTGCACCGATAATAGATGAAATAGAATGACTCAGAATCCAAAACAGCTTCATTTTGCTTCCTAATCTGAGCAGAAATAAATCACACAAGCAATCGAGCCCCGAGTTGGAGCGCCAAAAATAAAAAGTGTGTCGGTGTGAGCTGAAATTCCCCCCCCCACCGACAATAACCAGGCTAGCCCAGTCTGGAAGCAAATGAAAAGCTGTATTTACAAGCAGAGTCTAAAATCTACAATGAAATGCAATGAATATATACAAATATACAAAATTCACGACATTCACAAATATATACAATCAACAGAAAAAGCACAATCGATCTCCCTTTGCTTCCCCCCAAGGGGACCCTCCCAAAGGGGCCTCTCTCTCCCAGGAGCTTCCCCCCCAGACCCCCCGGGACAGGGAAGCAGAGTTAGTTAAGCAGAAAGTTGTTAACTTAGCTGCCAAGGTCAGTGTGTTATCTTCAGCCAGAAGAGAAGAAGAAACAGCAGCCAGACAGCCCAGCAACTGCCCCCACTGCCGAACGCAGAATGTGCCGAATGCCTACTTTGTTTTGGGTAATAGTTCTTAAACATTTCTATCTATCCAATGGAAGTGTTTAGAACAATCAGTATTTTGCTTTCTTACACCCAATAGTGACTTATTTACATTCTTTCACTTTCTCTGTTCTGAACTTTGCAAGGAAAAATTAAAAAGACAGTTTCAAACCATCACAACTAGGACCCCCAAGTGCTTTTCCCCTTCACTGCTCTCCAGTAGGTCAGTTCCCCCTAAGTGTCGCTGAATGGTACCACAACCTTCTGGTGTGTCAGCCAGTCTACCCAATTTTGTGTCATCAGCAAACTTGCTGACAGTGAACTCTTTTCCCTCATCCAGGTTGTCAATGAATATATTGAATAGCACTGGTCCCAGTACTGACCCATGAGGGACTCCACTAGATACAGGCCTCCAACTAGTCTCTGTCCCATTGACCACAACTCTCTGATGTTTTCAACCAGTTCTCAATCCATCTCACTACCTGATGATCCAGACTACACTGCCTCAGTTTAGCTGCAAGGATGCTGTAGCAGACAGTGTCAAATGCTTTACTGAAATCAAGATAACCCACATCCACTGCTCTACCATCATCTATTCACCTGGTTATGTCCTCATAAAAGATTATCAGGTTGGTCAAACATGACTTCCCCTTGGTAAAGCCATGGTGACTGCCTAAGGATAGCACTGAGGATAAGCTGCTCCATTACCTTTCCAGGGATGGAGGTTAGTCTGACTGGTCTATGGTTACCTGAGTTCTCCTTCTTACCCTTCTTGAAGATTGGAGTGACATTTGCCTTTCTCCAGTCCTCAGGCACTTCTCCTGTCTGCCATAACTTACCAAAGATAGTGGAGAGTAGTCTGGCAGTGACCTCTGCCAGATTCCTCAGCACCAAGGGTGCATGCCATCAGGACACATGGATTTACAGATGTCCAGATTGCTTAACCAGTCCCCATCAACTAAGGAAAACTTCTCCTTTGTCAAGCCTTCCTCTGGGGCCTCAGGGGTCTGGGGCTCCTGAGGACAGTCTCCAGCAGTATAGATGCAGATGAAGAAGGCATTTAGTAACTCCACCTTCTTTGTATCCTCTGTCACCAAAGGACCCACCTTATTCAGCAGTGGCCCTACATTGCCTCTGGTATTAGCTTTTCCTGCAATGTATTTGAAGAAGCCCTTTCTGCTGGCCTTGACCTGCCTTGCAAGGTTGAGTTCCAATGAGGCCTTAGCCTTCCTAGTTGCCTCCCGACATCCTCTGACAACAGTTTTATACTCCTCCCAAGTGGCCAGTCCCTCCTTCCATGATCTCTAGACTCTCTTCTTCAACTTGATTTTGCTCAGCAGTTCCCTACTTAACCACGCAGGCCTCCTGGCTCCCTTTTTCAATTTCCTACTTGTTGGGATGCTCAGATCTTGAGCTTGGAAGAAGAGGTCCTTGAATGTTAGCCAACTATCATGGGCCCCTTTGCCTTCTAGTACTGGGTCCCATGAGATTTCCCCTAGCAATTGCTTGAAAAGGCCAAAGTTGGTCCCACTTATGTCCAAGGTTGTGATACTGCACAATATTCAGCTCCTACCAGACAAGATCCTGAACGCCAGCATCTCGTGATTGCTGCAGCCAAAGCTGCCCTCAACCTTCACCACTTCAACCAGACCTTCGTTAGTATCAGGTCCAGTAATGCTCCTCTCCTAGTTGGCTCATCCACCATTTGCATCCAGAAATTATCATTGATCTGGTGGTCTTTGTTCCTATGGCAGCAGAGAGGAATGGAGCAAGCGGAGAAGGTGTAGTCTCATTCCTACCTCTAAGACTGCTGACAAGACAACAAGACTAAGAAACATTTGTGCAACTGAAAACAAAATAATGGATTGACCACAATACCACCACCACACTCTGCATGATAGTAGAGGTCTAAGTATTACATTGATTTCATACCTAACTGGAGGAACAGAAGGTTGATGCCAAACAGCAGTGGAAGATGGGTTTGTCCTCCTCACTTCCCCCAAAAGGGAATCCTTTTGGTTAGATTTACAACTTCAGCTGTGCTGAGTACTTCCCCAGGAGCAGTAGATTGAGTTTGTGATTTCAGCTGTATTTTAGAGCTATATAACTAGTCTGTAATCTAGTGTATTTATCATCAGCAATCTTAAATAATCTGTATATATGCTCTATATGAATATACCAAACTATTCATACACCTGATTGCTACTTTTGAATGTGGCTGGACCATAAGCATACAGGCTGTTCATGCAACTGGTGCCAGGCCTACAGTCATGGCAATAATTATCATACCTATTTAAAGGTTAAGTCCAGCTACTCCTAGGACTTGCCAGGGTACAAGGGGGAATCATCTCCTATCAAATTTATTAATCTTTTACCAGATTAATCCATCACCAAATGCAACAGCATCTCATTCATCAACTCTTTATCCCACATATTATGCTTCTAATTTGTAACAGGTTTAGAGATATAGGAATAATTTTTGAATAGTCTCCAATAACAGGACTTCGATACAGTAATTCCCTCTGATTACAGGGTGATTTCAGAATATCTGGTGCTTTTTGGATAAATATTAACATGAATACCTACTTTGGGATTTGAAAAGCTGTCCAGAACTTGGATGTGTAATAGAAGTGCAGTTTTTCAGAATTTTCTGTCACCTAATGGCTTTGAAAAAAAGTAGTGCTGCAATAAAATGAGAAAATGATTTTTTTTTTCTTTTATCAAGAACGCCAGACACTTTCCTAATATCCACTGACAGCTGTTGCAGAGAGATTTTGTCTCTGGAATCCTCTGTTATATTATATTATCTCTTATATTATACACACTTTATTAGTGCCTCCAAAAGAAACTGATTATAGTGGGCAAAGATCACAGGTGAAAATTGGTATCAGTCATATAAAACTATGTCAAACTGATGCCTGCTCTTCTTAGAAGTATGTTTTCAAGGCATTTAAAAGCTTTGGATATCTGTAAATGAAAAGCTTGTCCATACTGTACCAGGATTAAAGTTATATTTCCCATTATGAAAGCAAACTGAGACAAGATTGAAGGTGTTAAAAAGTCAACTGCAATGAATACCTGACAAACTGTACTTTTCCCAACAGCTCACTGATTATTGGGAGGACTGGTTTATTTTTGTTTGGTTTTGAGAAATCAATACTACACAAAAGAATATAGAGAAATACTTTGTTTCTTGCACAGGGAACACATAAAGTAATACAATTGCCTAGTTTTTACTGTGGGATTCTCAGTAGATGTTCAGTTTCCAAATGGAAGTAAATATGTCAGCCACAGGCATGGATTGTGATTGTAAAATCATGAGCTTGATGAATTGGCAAGGTTTCATCATTTTACTGTTAAGCACTACACAAATCTTGGTATTGAATATGTCTCCTTTAAAAGGTACTGCAAATACAGATTCATTCATCTATGACAGACACAATAAAAAATACAGACTTGATTTGGCAGAAGCTCACATTTTTAACAACTCAAGAGAGCAAGACATTCACCATGGTCAGAGATAAACTCTGTGATATGGCTATCACTGAATAATCATACAAGGCATTCCGAATACATGGAAATTAGATTCATAGCAGAGTTCACAGATCACGGGCAAAATGCAACTATGAATGATTCAAAAAAGTTCAACACACACTTAATCTAAAACCATCATCAGAGAATTTTTTAAGGAAGAAGTACCAGAGGCTCCTGAATTATGTAATGCACATGTGAATTTAAATCAGTTCAAGTTAAGAAAGTAAAGCAGATGTGTTGTGTTTGTGTGGTACTGGGGGAGCAGCTACCAATATGGCTCCTCTAAAAAGCTTTTAAGGGCTCCCTCAGCTCCAAGTTGGACCCACTTTTAGCCAAGACCAAGCAAATCTGTAACAGCAGAGGCATATAAGCAGCATTTAAGGGGGAAAAAAGTTATTCAGCAATTTTTTTGGAGGGAAAGAGAAGAATGGGGCCCAAGAGGGACAGCTCTGCAGATAAAAGTCAGTTGAAGGAGGGGTGGAGGTGCATCAGAACAGAGATCCCCTTCAGGCTGTGGTGACAAAGCAGGGAGATCCCCCTGAGAGCCCATGGAAGTTAAAAATGGAGTAGATGCCCACCTGTAGGCTATGGAAGGCTCCACATCAGAGTAGGTGACTGCACCTGAAGAAGGCTGTAAACCCAGGGGAAGCTTGTAATGGAGGAGTCTGTTGCTGTGGGAGGACTGCCCTCAACAGATGTGACCCACATTGCAGTAGTTTATGAAGAACTATAGTCCCATGGGAAGGACTCATTTTGGACAACTTCATGGATGATTGTCTCCCATGGGAGGGAACCCCATACTGGAGCAAGGGAAGAGTGTGAAGAGAGTCCTAGCCCTGAGGATAAAGGAGCAGCAGAAGTGACGTGTGATGCACTGTCTGCAATCCCCATTCCCTGTCCTTCTGCAATGCTGTGGGGCCCATGGGGGGCAGAAGTAGAGAAATCCAGAGCAGAGCTGAGCACTGAAAGAAGTGAGTGGTGGGGAGAAGGTGTTTTTTTTAAAGATTTGATTATATTTCTCATTATCCAACTCTGATTTGATTGGTAAATTGGTGGTGGTGGTGTTTAAATTAAATGGATGGGTTTTTTTCCCTGCAAGCAAGGTCTGTTTTTTTCATCCATAACTGGTGAGTGTGCCCTCCTTGCCCCTGTCTCATCTCTGTAGTTTTTTTTTGTATTTTCTCCTCCTCATCTCAATAAGGTTGGGAGGGCGGGGGTGTGTACTGGTAACTAGCTGTTCAGAGTTAGGCTCTTAACTCTTTCAAGCTTGGCTGACCACAGGAAAAATCTCAGAAACAGGAGGGGGTAACAAATGGTTTATGGTTATACTGGCACTGAGATAGGTGTGTACAGAGACAATTTTCCCTGGAATGAATAATTAGCTTCAGAACAGCATCTTGAGAACATATATCCTTGAAGATTAATATTGTTATGAGAAGTCAAAGTCCCCCCAAAATGGTGCCTTGAGATTGAAATGCCTCATTATGATATCATTATAATGTGAAAAATCACACCTCCTAGGTAGAGAAGGCCCTACCCAAATAAGCCCCTTACGCTCTGAGCATACACAGAGAATTTAAAGGTAAATGTATCTTTAAGATGAAGTAAGAGGGGGAAAAAAAAAAAAGCCCACAAACCCCCCCAACTAACCAACAGCTAGCTAGCAGGCATTAATATTACGCACAGATAATATGTGTTATCTGTAGTGAATTTCAACCAGTGTGTTAGTTTCATGGAATTACCACACAGGACCCTTTTTTGTGCAGAACTGGAATAAAACAAGCATCTTGACTTGGTGTTATTGACTGTTCTTTGCACAGCAGGTAAAGAACATAGATCTGGGACAACAGTAGGAGTGAGCAAGCAGCTACGTGGTGTTTAGTTGCCAGCTGGGTGGGCCTAAGCCACAACAGCAGAGCATGAACACATAGGAGAGTCACATAACAGTAGTGGTACTGAGCCTGAAGTGGTAAATGAGTACAGCCTAAATTACTGACTGTAAACATTGATGAATAGATTACATTGGTCTTGGAAAAATATAACTAACAGAAAATTTAATGGGAATTACAGCAAATTCAGTAGATTTCACAACTAGTGACCACCACTTTTCCCAATAGGAAGAGTTCATGCATCAATCAAGCTTCGAAGTAAACAAGATGGGCTTGGAAAGTTTAAACCAGGTTCAAGCTCATCTCTGAGGGAAAAAAAAAAATAACGTTTTTTTCCTAGCAACAACAAAAAGGCTTTCCCATACTATTCCAACTTAAAGAATTCCAGCACATATATATCGCAAACAAGACAGTATCAGAGCATAGAATCTATGTATAAGGATTAGAAATGTGTTTAGAGTAAAGAAGAATCATTAGATGATCATCATTAGGTTCTTTTACACCGAGGAATTTTCAGGCTTTGGCACTGCACAGATCAATAGCACATACTTCCTCATTAAAAACAGTCAATACAGTTAGCTAATATATGAGGTAAGCATTAGAGCATCAATGACTGGTTAATAATTGTTATTATCAATTTAGTTCATTATTGCAAGATTTTATGTTATCACTTTATATCAGATGTTTATTACACAAGAGGTAAAGTGTCAGCACATTTCTCAAGCTTGAAATAATCATTTATACCAGAAACATCCAAAGAAGGAAAGTATGGTGAGATTCCTAATAAAAACCTTAGAAGTAGTCTTTTACTAGGGAAGTATAATGATGTGCTGAATTGACTTTCTCTGGGAAAAAGTTGCCCAACAAGCTGCTCTATCATTCTCCTCAGAAAGACAAGGAGGCAAGAAAATGAGTAAACTTAAATCTGGAGAGCAGGGAGTAGGGGGAAGGTGTTTCAAGATTTAGTTTAATTTCTCATTATTCTAATCTGATTTGGATTTTTAATAAATAAAACTAATTTCCTCATATCAAATTTGTTTCACTCTTGACAGTAGTTGGTGAGTGATGGTCCTGTCCTTATCTTGACCCATAAGCCTTTCATTTTTTTTTCCCCAGCTGTCCAGTTGGGAAAGGAAAAGGGCTATTTTAAGTAGCTTCTGTTAGCTGTTTAGCGGCCCTTTCCCTTGACATTTATTGGCACACAAATCCTCCTTGGATGTCAGCCACTGAAGAAGAGAAAGAAGAAGAGAAAGAAGAAGAGAACTTTACCCTGTAATACCTCAGCTTTATACTAAATATGACATCAATGGAATGGAATACCTTGTTTGTCAGTTTAGGGTCACCTGAACTCCCTGCAGGTACAATCTTTTCCTCTGCAGCCCAAACACAGTACGTAAGATTTAGCAGTGACCTTGGTTTGCATACCAATCCTTGGTACTAACTTGAAACAAAGCATTATTACTACCAGAATCAGACACTGTGAAAACATGTTGTTAGTTTCAGAAAATGCAGTTACCCAGATGAGTAATTACTGAGATGAAAAGTAACATCACTGAACAGAATTTGTTCTGCACTAATCCAAACCAGGACAAATAGTGATATGGCAGCTTTTCTTTTCATTCAGAACTAGATGTGAAAAAAAATAAAAAATCACTCATCTACATGAGTAGTAGTAGTCTGTTACAACAGCAACTCACTCACAAACTCAACTTGCCTATTTCTGCTAAGATCAAACATAAAACATTCTATTGGAAGAAAAGGTGACCAGAAATCTACAGAGTCATGGCTTGCACATCAGGTACCAGACTCCCAAATGTCCTTATTTATGTCAGATTTTACAAGCCAGAAAGAACTCTAAAACTTACTGTCAGAAGCCTACCTATTTTTCAACCTAGTTTTTTCAGCTGAAAGACATTTCGTCACTGATTTGTAGGAAAGAAAACTGAAATCATAACAAATTTCTTAGAAGAAAGGAAATAACAAAACTCTTCACAAATAGGAATGATATAGGAGAGGAGGAAGAGCAAAGGGAGAAAATAAAAAAAAATAAAATCAAAACCAACCAACCAGACATAAAACCCAACAACTTTTCACTTCTGCAAAATGAATATGGCTCATGATTCGGCAAGGCTCGCTGAAAGGGCTTTAAACTAGGCTCTAAGGGGGAGGGGGTTAAAACCAGACACACTAGAGATGAGCCTAAGGACAGCCTTCAGTATGCCATTTCACTTGAGGTGGGAGATGCTGACAATATCGTCTGTGACAAATGGCAGGAAGACACACCAGGGTTGGAAGGATAGGGTGATAGTAAGGGCTTTCAACCTGTTGTCCTGACATGTGCTGTGAACACTGAAGCAAAGGCAAGGTCTTACAGACCAGCTCTTCAAGCAGTTAGTAAATAGGACCCTGTGGGAAACAGCCCTCAGGGAGAGCTGGCAGATCTTTAAGGATGCTTTCTATAGAGCATAAGAGATCTCAATCCTCACATGTAAGAAATTGGGCAAGGAAGGCAAGAGACCACCAAAGCATGCTGGGAAGAGTATAGGGACATTGCCCGGTTGTGCAGGGATGAGGTCAGGAAGGCCAAGGTGCAGCTGGAACTGAACTTGGCAAGGGATGTAAAGAAAAACAAGAAAGGCTTCTACAGGCAGGTAAACCAGAAAAGGAAGGTTAAAGAAAGAGTACCTCCCTTGATGAACAACGGAACTAATATCAATGGATGAGAAGGCTGAGATTCTCAACAACTCTTTTGCCTTACTGTTTACTGGCAACTCCTCTTCTCATGGCTCTCATGCTGATGGCCCACAAGATGGAGACCAGGGGAGACAAAGCCCCTCCCACTGTAAGCGAAAACAAGGTGTGTGATCATCTGAGGAATCCGAAGATACACAAGTCCATGGGACCTGATGAAATGCATCCCAGTCCTGAGGGAATTAGCTGATGTAGCTGCCAAGCCACTCTCCATGATATTTGAAAATTCCTGGCAGCCAGGTGAAGTCCCTGGTGACTGGAAGAAAGGAACAGTACACTCATTTTTGAAAAGGGTAGAAAGGAAGGCCCAGGGAACTACTGACCTGTCAGCCTCACCTTCGTACCTGGGAACCTCATGGAACAGATCTTCCAAGGCACCATGCTAAGGCACATGGAAGACAGGGAGGTGATTCAAGACAGCCAGCATGGCTTTACTAGGGGCAAATTCTGCCTGACTAACCTTGTGGCTTTCTATGATAAACTGACTGTGTCAATGGATAAGGGACAACCTATGGATGTGATCTATCTGGACTTCTGCAAGGCCTCTGCCATGGTCCCCCACAACATCCTGCTTTCCACATTGGAGAAATATGGATTTGATGGGTGGATTGTTCAGTGGATAAGGAATTGGCTGGGTGGTCACATCCAGAGGGTAGTGCTTGAAGTCCAGATGGAGAGCAGTGACAAGTAGTGTCCTTCAGAAGTCTGTACTGGGATCTCTACTGTTTAATATTTTTATCAATGACATAGACATTGGGATTGAGTGCACCATCAGCAGGTTTGCAGATGACACCAAGATGTGTGGTGCTGTCAATATGCCAGAAGGACAGGATGTCATCCAGAGGGACCTGGACAAGCTGGAGAGGTGAGCTCAGGTGAACCTCATGAGGTTCAACAAGAGCAAGTGCACTGGGCTTCTGCATCTGGGCTGGAACAATCCTTGCTGTGAATACAGACTAGGGGATGAGGTGATAGAAAGCAGCCCTGTGGAAAAGGACTTGGGGGTGCTGATGGACAAGAAGCTGGACATGAGGATTCAGTGTATGCTTGAAGCCCAGAAGGCTAATAACATCCTGGGCTGCATCAAAAGATGTGTGGCCAGCAGATCCAGAGAAGTGATTCTGCCACTTTGCTCTGGTGAGACCTCACCTGGAGCACTGCATCCAGGTCTGGATCCCTCAGTATAGAAAGGACATGGGCCTGATGGAATGGGTCCAGAGGAGGGCCACAAAAATGATCAGGAGGTTGGAGTACCTCTGCTACAGAGACAGGCTGAAGGAGCTGGTGTTGTTCAGCCTGGAAAGGTGGTTGGGGCCCCATCCCTGAAGAAATTCAAAGTGAGGCTTGACAGAGCTCTGGGCAGCCTGATCTAGTGGAGGATGTCCTTTGTTTACTGCAGAGAGGATTGGACTAGATGACCCTCAGAGGTCACTTCCAACCCAGACCATTCTACGATTCTATGATCATCATTAAAAATAACTCTGCATTATTTTGAGGATGCTAATTCTAAAAATGAGGCTTACAACTCTTATAAACTGAAAAGGAGGTTTAAAGGTTGCTTATGCAAGTGAAAGTATTTACATAAAATACAGAAGTTATGCCTATCATATCTTTCTTTCAGTGGAAGATTCCATTTGAAAATGTATTTTCTTAATTCTTACCTGCAATGCTCCCTAAACTTTTCTTAATTAACACATACAACAAACATCCCTGTTACAAGAGGGATATGGACATGCTGGAACGTTTCCAGAGAAGGGCCACCAGGATGATCAGAGGGCTGGAGCACCTATCCTATGAGGACAGACTGAAAGAGTTGGGGCTGTTCAGTCTGGAGAAGAGAAGGCTCTGAGGTGACCTTCTTGTGGCCTTCCAGTATCTGAAGGGGGCCTACAAGAAAGCTGGGGAGGGACTTTTTAGGATATCATGTAGTGACAGGACTAGGGGGAATGGAATAAAGCTGGAAGTGGGGAGATTCAGGCTGGATGTGAGGAAGAAGTTCTTGCCCATGAGAGTGGTGAGAGCCTGGAATGGGTTGCCCAGGGAGGTGGCTGAGGCCCCATCCCTGGAGGTGTTTAAGGCCAGGCTGGATGAGGCTCTGGCCAGGCTGATCTGGTGTGAGGTGTCCCTGCCCATGGCAGGGAGGTTGGAACTGGATGATCCTTGTGGTCCCTTCCAACCCTGACTAAATCTATGAATCTATGAATTGAAGGAGGAGTGAATGCAATAATTAACATTCTCCGTGAAACAGGCAACAGAGTACTGGGGACAGGTATCTCCATACTTGTCATAAGGATACTCAAGACCATATGTAGACTGGTAAATTTTAAGTTTTGGTCAAACTCATTCAAAAGTTGAACTGAAAATCATCAGCCCAAGTAAAATAAATTTGTAATTCCTGTTTTAGCAACTAGCATAAACCATTATTTATTAAGAGCTGGCTTTAACAATGCTGTAACTGTTTCCTGAAAGATACAGGGATAAAGTTTCTTCAATAAACTGTCAGGGCACTGAAGTTTTTTGAGCGTTTTCACCTTCTTTTTGATTTATGTAACGAGCACATGCAATATTACAAGTGCAAACACAAGCTGAATTTCTAGAGCACAACTTCCTTCTGGACTATTTGGTACTTTGGAGGTAGTCTTGTTCTGTAGTGTTCTAAACATTACAGTTACCAGTGTTTATGAAGTTGTTAGTAAAAAAAATCCTTCTCTGGCTTTTCAATGCTGAACAGAATCAGTTGAAAATAACCAGTGTTTATTTCAGTAGCATTTACCAGCATGAAAACATGGCTAGGTGTAATTTTTCAGTTATTAAATGTGCATGGGACAAAGGGAGAACACAAAGCTACATGAAATTATACAAGCACATTACAAAATTAATATAGTTCTTTCTTATGGCATAACAGTTTGACCTGGTGACCAACAGAAGGTTGCAAACTGGATAAGGGATACTGTTAACCAAAACCACTTATTGACAGGTTCCAAATATTCAAACATGCAGATAAAGTGCTGTATCAACAGAACAAGTTACTCTAGTAGTCAGCAATTTTAATGAACACATTTTCTCCAAATAAAACAGCAGAACCCAGCTTATAAATTAATGGATATGACATGCTGTAATTCACAATGTGAGAGACTGAAGTCACTGTAGCTTACCATACTACAAACTGATAAATAATGGCAACAGTGGTGGAGTTTTGCCCACGTTTACATATGTGAACAAAAGGAACTATTATTAGGCCTGTACACAATTTGTTTGAAAGAAGCACTACATCCACAAAGCCCAAAAATAATATAGAAATCATAAGACATAGAAAAAATACATAATGATTAATAAGCAAAAGTAATGTTGACATTTTTTTAAAGTGAAGTTGTTAACATTTATTTATAACAAAATTTAAAGAGAAAAAATATGCTACAAGCAAAGGTGGCATTGCATGCTCATAGATAAGGATTGCTTCTTTTGGAAGAAGAGGGATTGTTAGGATTATGTGTTTGTTTAGCATCATCCTATGCATTTATAATTTAAAAAAGATATGCATATATTTTTTCTACTTTTAATCTAAAGAATTTATTTTCCTTTTTATCTGCTCAAGGATCTGCAGAGTTGACACACCTTTAACCTTGACTGGTTTAACGCTAGACAAAAGGCTGGCACCCCAGAAGCCTTCAAATGTAGAAGTTTGCTTAGTATTTCAGGCAACTATGTCATATATATGCTAAATAGAGTAATTTTGCAGACAGTTTTTATGTTACCTTAAAAGGACAGTTCAAATTTTCAGATAAATCCAGATAATCACTGTAACTTAAACCTTTTTCTCCTATCATTCAAGACTGGCTCATTACAATGTTACACAGAAAGTTTATAACAAAAGAGGTTTCCCAAATGAGCATTAACTTTCTGTCAACAACAACAACAACAGCAGCAACAACAAATCCGTAAAACCATTTAAAAAAAATTGTTCTGAACCCCTTAGAGCATCTGGAACATAATAATTTTTAAATATTGACATAAAATCTGTCCGATGATAATTAAGAGATTATGACAGTATCAGCTGTGGAACTATAAGGTTCATTTAATAAATGATAAAAAAACCCTCAGTCAAAAAAACCCCAAACCCTAAGTCAAAAAATCCCTCTTTGTTTTCCATCAGTTGCCAGTCACACGCTTGTATCAAACCTAATAAAATTAGATAACCAACCACTCAATTAATAATTTTAAGGAGATAAATTTATAACTAGGTCAGAGTGAAAAAGCCCCAAAACGCAATAATCTTCTATTTTCACACAAACATCAACTTTAGTCAAAGAGAAACTGTTTGTAAAGCCATTTTCCACAAACTCAGATTTAAGGAATATGATAAAATTATCATTACTGATCTGCTAAGTAGAAATTTAAGTTCACAGGATTCTCCAAATTCTTCCATTTCCTTTCTTAACTGGACATTACTGTTCTCTCCTCTTAACAACTCACTTCAAGCTTGGGTAGATCTAATCTGGCATTTGTCTAGTGTTCCTCACTGAACAGTAAACGTATTGTTCAAGCTCAGAAAGCTTAATTTCAGCCCATGTAACCAAAACATGGATAGTATCCTTCACCTCTCATACTCACTGCCCCTCCTGCGTAAGTTTAGATTAAAAAGAAAAATAAAGAATTTTTTTTTTCAATCTAGTGTTATTTTTTGGGCTTCAAACAAAATGCAATGCCTTGAGTGGATTCACTGGACCAGTGATACCCATTTTAAAACAACAACTACAAATCTTTTTACAGATCTTCAAATAGTCACGAAAAAATTTTGTGTAAAAGCCTCCTTGTTTGCATCTTTCACTAGAATACATATCTGCAAAAGCTAGCCTAAAAATAATGACAGCATCTCCTGAGGTAACACAAACATAATAAACCAGGTTTCGCTTAAATGTACATCTCTAAAATTACAGGAATCATCAAGTTCGATTTTGATCTTATACGGTCCACTTATATGAACTTTCAGATTGGAAACAGGAGAGAGGAAAAAAACCAAACCAAACCAAACCAAACAAACAACAGTTGGATACTGCTTACTTATTAGGAAAACAGTCAAGATTACAAAATGCTGGACATGCTGGATGTCTGACTTGATACAACTACAAGGAACACTCAGAAAACTAAGTGGAGACATGGACAAATCAAATCCTTTAAGATCTACTCAACGTAGATGCTCCTAAGTGACTAAACCATATGTTAGCCTTTAAGAACTTAAGACGAGGCTGTTCTGTATGCTCTTCTGATATATTATTATATTACTATTTGTCCATTCATGTTCAAATAACTTCTACATTGTCGTATTTTATGTATGACACTTGAATGATCTGCAGTATCATCAGCTCTTTAATTATGAACAAATTTTCAAATCAGTTTCAAACTCTGAAAAGATTGTTCTTCGAAACATTTCAGAACATTCAAAGCATTCAGGAAACTTAGTCTATTTAAATAGTTTTTTCTTAAAAAGTAAAGAAAATAAATCCCCAACTTTGTTCTCAATGATAACAATACCATTATAAACAACCACCAACTTCACAATGTTGATGTTTATTATGGCACGTCCTTGGTATCTTTTGACTAAAAATTTTTTGCTGAAAAAAAGACAGGTATAATCATAATTAACCTAAAAACATCTGAAAAAACTAATTTCCTCTTAAAACTTATCTAGAATTGGCTATACACTAAATCATTGTCTATATGGTAGATGGAAGAAAATAATTGACATTTTCAGTCTAAGTCTCATAAATATTTGTTTTACGTGGTGGGAAACATTTCTTAATGACACCAGAGTTTTACAGCATCATACTATTGGGGGGTGGCTGTGTAGGAACACCTCAGCAGTGTGGTTTTAATTATTTCTTTTTTTTAATATAAATCAGCTTATTTGAATGAACAGCTATGACTACTTACTTAAGTCTTCAATGGGATCACAGTACTATATAAAACAACTTCTGTAGAAATATAATTCTACAAAAACATTCTTAAGACAGGGCCATATAAAAAAAATAAAATCTTCCTATCAAATGTTCATAAAAAGATGAGAAAGTCATATTCACTTTTTGCTTTATCAAACTTCCAAAGACAGTAACTCCCAGTGTGTAGAAGTGTTTGCTTTGAAAACACATATTCCTAGAAATTCACCTTCAGTTCTTTTTTTTAATTCTATTTCAAATACTCATTGTCATAGTCAACATCCTCATGCCCACACTGGGCTCTCTAACACATCATGGGAAATTATACAAATGTCACCTAATGCCACTTATATTCTTCCTGAAGTTCTGGTGACTAGCATAGCTTGAAAAGGGAAGAAATGAAAAAAAAAAAGGCTAAATCCTCTTCGGCTGCCTATACTAGCAATATAGAAAGGCTCATCTAAAGGAGAATTAAAACTATGAGACTACCAGAAGTCCCCCTATCTGTCATAACTGCTCCCCAGTTTAACCTTGGGAGAGTAAGGTCCAGCCTTTGTGCAACCTGCTGGCTCCTTACGCCTTCTTTCAACTGGATCCATGGGCATTACTATCAAAGTAGTGCAGTTAGTGCTGAACAAGAGAGGTAAATTTATTCTCTCTGTGGATGTCTTAAGACTAGAAAGCTAAAACTTTTTTTATTATACATTAAAGATGATTTGAACAGCAATTTACAAGGAAAAGAAAATAAAAGCACTACACTTGCAGCAAGAATGTTAACTTTTGATGTTAACAGAATAAATGTAATTTCTGAAAGCTGGTGCTCATTTGCTAAATTACTAGCACTCAGTTTTCCTAAAACATTTCTTAAAGAAGCTCCACAGATGTCTGCTGAAATAACGAAAAGGAAAATACTTTCATTCTCTCATGAATAAGAATTTATGCAATAAATTGCCATCAGTAGTAATGGAAGTTACGGCAACAATCTCAGTGGACACTAGTACAGGCATTCCTAAATACACAAAGGAATTGCAAAATTCAGGCTTAAAACAAATGCAGCAGACATTTATTATACTTTCTGTAATGATTCAGAAAAAAAATGCTGGTATATACAGGTGCCACAGTTACCCAGAAAATGCTTCCATTTTTAAGGTGGATAGGTATACATTGCATTTAATTATATGTAAGCTATCAGTTATGAAAGTAAGCAAAAAAAAAAAAAAAATTGCCTGCCTTTCTCCAGCCTCCCCATTCACATAAGGCTGAGATGGCAGGATCAGAACAATGAGTTATTCAAGAGGAAGAAGAGGTATTTCTCTTCACACTCCCAAGGTCAATACATAGAAACGTGTCATGGTCTCAAGTGAAAATAAAAATATTACACACCCAGAAAGGATCAGCCTCTCATCTAAAAATATTTTGTAGATACATAATTATGAGATTAATATGTACTATGTATTACCAAATGCAGGCTTTTGTAAAAAAAGGGTCAAGAAAATTTAACAAAGTACTTCTTTGAGACTTGTTGGAACAAAGCATGAGGAACTTTAGATCTTGAATTTACACTTTTCAGTGAATGTACATCAGCAAGAGTTCTCATTAATTCCTTACAGGAGTGTAAGCAAAGATTAGCTCAAAATATTTATACTGTACAATTACAAAAATCAAGACTATGGGATGATCTGAGACTGATACAACCTTTGACCAAGCAGCAATTGAACCTCTGCAGAGGCTGGCTAATGAATTGTTTCTGTCAAGTTTCCTGTGGTTGTAAACAAGGCCCATTGGGAATACCCAGATATATTATGGGCTAAGGGGGCACCAGCGACACCCAAGAGTCTGAGAAGACTATGGAAATGAACAATACCACTTCTTTAGCACATCCACAGTGAGATACTGGTAGCAAATGGGCTGTCTGAAGTAGCACCTTAATCATAAAATGTACAGTTGTTTCAGAGGAAAGTAGCATACAGGAATTTGCACTGAAATGTGAGAGTATGAGAATAAGCAATTGTAACATAGAAATGTACTTTCTAAAGAGCTGCTTCTAAAACATTTGTGCTGAACCAGTTAGACATTCTTTACACAACTTAACATCTAGCACTTTTTTTCACAAAGAAAAGCATTCCAGTGACACAGCCTGTAACTGAGAGCAAGTGTTGACATGAATACGGCCATATGATTTAATTTTTCTAGACACACAAGACTACAACTCTGTGTCAGCTGGATGACTCCTCAGATCTGCCACCATTAATATATTTAAGAAAGAAAGAAAATCTTAAGACACAATGATTAAAACCAGAAAACTTATCATGTAGGACTAAATTTAGAAATTAGTTATGTTGTGGGGAAAAAAAAATACAGTGAAGTGCCTTTTGGTTAATGACAGCAAATATGGATTTAGACATGGGAATACATGCTTAATTTACCAAAGTTCATTGGAAACATAACTTATGAAAAACAAAGGAAATTCATTGAATATAGCATAGTTCAGATTTTCAAGGCTCACTTGACAATGTGTCACATAACCAGGCTAACAACTATGTGACAGAAATTGAAACAGACTACGTATGAAGTTGTTTTAAAAAGAGAAATATATATGACAAATAAACTATCCCAGTGATTTTGACAGTTTTCAGAACCCACTTCCTCACAAATCTGCACAGCTAATTAAGCCCTGACCTTAATAAAATAACTTCAAAAGCCACAAAAAATGTAACATTCAGTAAGTATTAGTATTATAGCCAATAATAGCGTCTTATAGTCCTCAGGGTAAATTCTACTTTAACTTTGAGAGCTTACGTGAAAATAGAATTCAGTAATATGTGAAATTTGGAATATGCTTCTAACATTAAATCTAACAGCTGGAAACTATAGTCAGGCAAAACAGCTACCAGTTCTAAGTGACAGACACACTGTAACACTCCAAAGAGACATATCTGAGTATTTTTTTAAATTTCTTTTTTACAGGGAAGTTGAAGGTGATAGAGTTAATTTCTTTTATGCGCATCACTGTGAACTCTGACAGTACCAAGTTCTCATCCATTTTCCTCCTCTGCAAGACACAAATAAGCCAAGCAGAACAATGAAATCAATGAGTTTGATCCTATAGCTTCTCTTCAACACATATCACTTTACAAAGGTCTTAATTTTACTTTTTTATCCCACTAATGTTGTAATTCTGTCATGAACTATGCAAAGATCAGAAACAATATAGACAAAATTAATTAGATGACATTTGGGTACTCACATGAGACAAATTTTGACAGGAAAAATTATTAGTCATACAGAATTAAATACTGAGTTGGGACAAAAAAGAGCAAGCTTGAAAGCCTCACAGAGAATGGAAATAATGGAAAGGATTCATAACACAAACATAGCAGCAGTATTAAGAGTAAATTCAATTTGCCAAATCAATGTTTTCCAGTTTCTCAAACTATTTTTCTCTCACTATCTGAATTGTTTATCACCATACTAGTAAACACAGATTTTCAGTTTTGTGATAAGCTCTCTTATTCTCTTCGTGTGTGATCAAGACTTGTAAAAAGAATAAAGCTGGTCAGGTCAAAAAAATCTTTGCTGCTTAGTCTCCACATTGCAATCCAGTGCCAACTAGACTTAGCTGTATGAAAAACAAACAAACAAACAAAAAATTTTATTGGAAAAAGAAAACTTCTATCCATCTTAAAAGCAGCAGTAAAGCCTGGAATGAAAAGAGGCAGGGGACAGAAGTGGGGGGAGCAGTATGGAATGCAGCAAGTAAGCAAACAGGAAGAATGATCACAAGGAAATATGCAGTGCATGGCCTTTTATTAGACTAAATGTCAAAAATCTGTATTTGATAGTACTATAGACGTACCTGATCTATAATAATTAACAGAGCACATATTTGATTACAGAAGCAACTGGTAATGAGGGCACAGAAATTAAAAATAATAAATATGGGAATATCTTCTACCACTTATCCTTGCCAAATCACAGGATCACAGGGTGTTAAGGGCTGGAAGGGACCTCTGGAGATCTTCGAGTCCAGCCCCTCTGCCAGAGCAGGACCACAAAATCTAGAGTAGGTCGCACAGGAACACATCCAGATGGCTCTTGAAAGTCTCTAGAGAAGGAGACTCCACAATCTCTCTGAGGAGCCTGTTCCAGTGCTTTGTGAGCCTTAAAGAAGTTTTTCCTCATGTTGAGGTGGAACTTCCTGTGTTGTAGTTTACATTCATTGCCCCTTGTCCTATCAAGAGTGCAAGTGACAAGAGGATGTCCCTTCCTTCTTGACACCCAGCCCTCATATATTTATATATATTTATTAGATCCCCTCTCAGTCTTTTTCTCTCTGGACTAAAAAGCCCCAGGTCTCTTGGCCTTTCCTCATAAGGCACGTACTACAACCCTTAATCATCCCTGTAGCCCTATGTTGGACTATTTCAAGTAATCCCTGTTCCTCTTGAACTGGGGTGCAAAGAACTGGATGCAACATTCCAGGTGGAGCCTCACTAGGGCAGAGGAGAGGGGGAGGAGAACCTCCTTTGACCTGCTGGACACACTCTTCTTAATGCACCCCAGGACACCATTGCCCTTCTTTGCCACAAGGGCACATTGCTGATCCATGGATAACCTGTTATCCACCAGGATTCCCAAGTCCTTCTCCATGGGGCTGCTATCTAGCAGATCACCTCCTAACTTGTACTGGTGCAGTTTATTATCCCTTCCCAGGTGCAGGACTGTGAATTTATCCTTTTTGAACCTCACTAGGTTCCTCTTTGTCCAACTCTCCAGTCTGCCCAAGTCTTGCTGAATGGCCACACAGCCTTCAGGTGTACCTGCCAAGCCTCCCAGTTTTGTATCATCAGCAAACTTGCTGAGAAGACATTCTGTCCCATCATCAATGTTATTGATAAAGATGTCGAACAGGACTGGACCTGATAAAGGGAAAGATTAGAGTTTTGATACCTAATACAGCAGTGTTGTACCAAAACTTTAAAAGTTAATGGCACTTTAAATCTTCCTCAATGAAGGTAGTAAAAAGTTCCATTTACAATGTATGGGCCTTGACCATTTTTATGGTCCAACTTCTCCCTAAATTCAAGCAAAACTGCCTGCTCTATACAATAAGGGTTATCACTATGTAGTGGAAAAAGCCAACCACCAGAAAAAAACAAACCAAACCAACAAAACCTTGAACAAATAAAAAATCTAAAATTACAATTGTAGCAAGAACTGAGAGTCATAAGCTTTCAGAGTACACATATCCTCCCTCAGCATTGGAAACATTCTGCAGTTGTGCAGTTACAGAGAAAGGCTTTCACAGAACATTTGGTCTTGGTGAGCTACTTGTGTTGCACTTAAATATATCCAAAAAACTGTCACAGTAGGAAAATCACAAAAATGAAACAAATGACCAGTTACAAAAGTAATAATGGGGCTCATTCTTACTGCTGAATAACAGGAATACTTTATTGAACCATAGATTGGTTGAGTAGGAAAACCACTGAGGACCATCAAGTACAACCCTCTGCTCAGATCCAGGTCAAATGGAGCAGATTGCTCACAACCAGTAAAGTCCACAGCCTCCCTGGGCAATCTGTTTTGGTGTTAAACTACCCTCACCATAACAACAACAACAACAAAAAATTACTGAAGGACTGGTTTCTTTGTGGTAGGTCAGCCTTGGTTGACTGACAAGCACCCACTCTGCCAGCTACTCACTTCCCCTCTCCAAAACAACAGGGAGACAAAATATGAAAAAAGGTTATGGGTTTAGAAAAAGACATGGCGATCACTCAACAATTACCATCAAGAGCAAAACAGATTGAAGAAAATTAATTTGACCCACTGCCAATTTAGATATGAGTTGAATGGAAACTAACAAAGCCAAAAATTACAACAATGCTTTTCCCCTTTCTTCCTTATCCCAGGGCTCAACTTCATACCTTCATTCCTGACTTTCCTATCTCCTATCCCACCTTGAGCAGTACAAAGGGGGATGAAAAATAGACTGTGGTCAATCCATAACAGCTAGTCTGTGCTGTTCCTGCTTTCATATACTTTTCACTTGATCCAGTGTGTTCTTCCCACAGGCAGAAGTCTTTCAACATGGGTCCTCCATGCGCCACAGTTCCTGTCAGGAGAATTTGCTCCATCAGGGCTACCCCGCAGTCTGCACTGTGAATATCTGTACTGTTGTGGTCCTTGCTGCAGAGAGTTATGTGCTGCACATGGCCTCTTTCACAGGCTGGGGGATGAAGACTCTGCCCTGGAATCTGGAACATCTCCCCTTTCTATGAATTTGTTGTTTGAAGGACTGTTACTCACACTTTTTTTTCCTCTCCTCATTGCTTGCACAGTGTTTATTTCATTTCTTAAATGGATTACAAAGGTACCACCAACTTGGCTGACAGACTCAGCTGTGTCCTGCAGTGCTTTGATTGTACCCAGGGAATTGCAGACCAGTCAGTCTCACCTCTGTTCCAGGTAAGATCAAGGAGCAGATCTTCCTGGTAACTGTGCTAAGGTGCATGGAAAATATTAAGGTGATCAGTGACAGCCAACATGGCTTCTCAAAGGGCAAACTGTGTCTGACCAATCTGCTGGCCTTCTATGACAGAGTTACAGCTCTGGTAGCTATGGAAAGAGCAACTGACACCATCTACCTGGACTTGTGCAAGTCATTTGACATTGTCTCACAATGTGTGGTAGTTTTAAGGCTGTGCCTTTAACTTTTCTTCATAAAGTTCAAGCAGAAAGGTGAAAGATTGTAAATAAATCACAATTGGGTGTAAGAAAGCAAAATAACGATTAGTATTCTAAACACTTCCATTGGAAAGATAGAAATGTTTAATAGTCAGTACTCAAAACAAAGTACAAGCAGTCTCTCACTCCCTCTGTCTGGTGTTTCTCTGCTGGGCAGTTCTGTGTTTCTCTTCTGCAGATAACTTACTGGCATGCTGACTTTAAAAAGCTAAGCTTCTAACAAATCTGTCTGCTGCTTTTCTCTCTTCCTTCTGTGGGGGTCTGGGGAAAGTGGGGGGAGAAGAAGCAAGGGCCCCTCTGAGGCCAGGGGGCTTTGTCGTGTTTTTCTGTTGATTGTACATATTTGTAAATGTTGTGAGCAGTGTACATCTGTACATACTCATTGCATTTCATTATAGATTGTAGTTTTGCCTGTAAATACATCTTAATTTGCTTCCAAACTGAATTAGCCTGGTTATTTTCAGTGTGAGAGGGGAATTTCAGCCCACCATACTGCAACAGCATGGCCTTGATGGATAGACCACTCAATGGATAAGGAACAGGCCAGATGGACAGGCTCAAAGGATTATGATCAACAGCTTAATGTCCAGGTGGAGACCAGTGACAAGTAGAATTCCTCAGGGATCTATAATGCATCCAGTGCTGTTTAATATCTTTGTCAGTGACATAGACAGTGGCATCAAGTACACCCTCAGCAAATTTGCTGACGACACCAAGCTGCGTGGTGCAGTGGACTCACTCGAGGGAAGGGATGCCATCCAGAAGGATCCTGACATGCTTGAGAAGTGGAGCAGTAACAATTGCATGAGGTTCAGCAAGTCAAGGTCCTGCATCTGAGTCAGGCCAGTTCCAGGCACAAACACAGGGTGGGTACCAAGTGGGTTGAGTAGCTCTGAAGAAAGACTTGTGTGTATTTGTTGATGAGAAGCCCAACATTGAGCCAGCAGTGCACGCATGCAGCACAGAAGGCAAATTGTATCCTAGACTGCATCCAGAGTGTGGCCAGCAGGTCAAGAGAGGTGATTATTCCCCTTTACTCTGCTCTTGCAAGATCCCATAAGGACACAGAGCTGTTTGAGTAAGTCTAGAGGAGGGCCACAAAAATGATCCAAGGGCTGGAACAATTCTGCTATGAGGATAGGCTGAGGGAGATGGGGTTATTCAGCCTAGAGAAGACTCTGGGAAGACCTCACAGCTGCCTTCCAGTACCTGAAGGGATCCTACAGGAAGGCTGAACAGGTGCTTTTCATAAGGGTGTTTAGCAACAGGACAAGGAGGAATGGTTTTAAGCTGAGGGAGAGTAGTTTTAGACTAGATCTTAGGAAGAAGTTCTTCAGTACAAGGGTGGTGGGACTCTGGAATAGGTTGTCTAGAGGAGTTGTGGATGCCTCCTTTCCAGAGGTGTTCAAGGCCAGGCTGGATAAGGCCTTGAGCAGCTAAGTCTAGTGGAGAGGTGTACTTGCACATGGCATGGAGATTGGAGCAGATGATCCTTAAGGTCCCTTCCAACCTAAGCCATTCTATGATTGGGTAGGTGGGCGCTTTCCCCACAAAAGCCATCTGCACAGGCTGCTATGTTCCACTACCAAAATCTTGCCACCTATGCCCAACACACTCCCATACCATGGTCTGCTACTTTTATTTTTTTGAAGTCTATTTTGTAAAAAATCTTTCACCTTTGGAAGCACCTTTGAAAAGGTTCTGAGATAAACAAAATTCAGGGCATAAAGCTAATAGTTCTTTTAAAAGGATTTTTTTCCCCCTAAGATACTGCTTAGACTAAAGCTTGTAATATAAAAATGCTAGCTGAAGATCTAAAAAAAAAATGTTCAAAGAAAAAAGAACATAAAAATCTTCTCATGTTCACATTTAAACAACAAACATTTCCTTCTTTAAAGTCTCTAGGCAGGAAAAAAAAATGAAGGTCGTGAAAGAATCTGGTTAAAAATCACAAACATTGAAAAATCGCACTTTAAGATACACAATAATGTTCTAAATTCAAAACACATAAAAAAACAATTTAGAGCCCCTCCCTACCCAGTTTTCCAGAATGAGCATGGAAGAGCTTTTACGATGATTAGAACCTCACTGCATCATTTATACACAACACACTTTTGTTACTGTTTGTTGCTAATTTTCACCCATCTGCTGTGTTTCACTGAAAAATACCCTAACAGAATTTCAAGAATCTATTGAAGACATCCTATGGGAAAGTAATCCTGAAGAGATAAGAGTTCAGCCTAGAGCATTGTTAGTATATAATTAAACACCATTATATGTAACTCAGTATGGAAGAAGTAACATGAAAATCAGTGGGAATATTCTTAAACATCACACTGTGACATAACTACTCGGTGCTTGGGGTTACTCACAGCAATCAGCAAAATGCTCAGAATTCTGAACTGTCTAAAACCAACAGGTAACATCAAAACTAAATCTATATGAAAAATATTATTAAAATAGCATTTGCTTCCTGTCCTCCCCTATCTTCAGTTTCACTGCAGAAAGCAGAAACCTAATTTTGGTCACTCATTAATAATGATGAGCACATATGAATATTAGCATCATATCTAATGTTATTTTAATAGAAAATGGATCCCCTCAGATACTTTTATGTAATTTTTACCAGTAATTAGTCATTTTGCTGTGAAGCCTCCTTTTGTTCAGATTGAGCTTTCCTAATGCTGTGTATTATTTATCCAAACTGAAGATTATTCTGCTTATTGTTAGTAAAATGCATTTATTTTCCAATTAACATCAGTGATCATTCCTTGAGTATAAAAAGGATAGGATTTTTCAGATCTATCATAGGTTTTAATCTGAATAAATACCTATAATTAAAAAAAAATTAATTAAAAAAAAAAAAACAGAAATGGGTGTGATCTCCCTTTCCTCTCAGTTTAATGGAGAAGTTTAATGAGGTCATTATGATTTGTTAAAAGTGTAAAGAATGGATTGGGGAAAAAAAAGGGTTTCCTCACCTCCCTCACTCAACATGCCCTATAACAATAAGTCACAAGTAAAAGGATATTGCAGGATCTGAAAGAAATTCAAATTAAAATCAGTGCCTGCATCATATTACTTAATGCAGGAACTTCTTCCCTCCCTATTTCAGCATTATGAAACACAATGCTATTTCATCTCGTGCTTATTCATTCTTTAGGTCTGTTTGTTGTTCTTGTGCAGTGTCAAGATTTAATAAGATTAGACATGCAAATATAGTTCTGATACTATCCATGAGGAAAACAATAATTTGATTACATCCTTGTGGGTGGTGATCAAAATGTTTAGGTGTACAGAATATCTTATGTCTTACTGCAAAAGTCTTTGCAGAAGGTCACATCTTTAAACAGCAATTCATGACCTGAACATCAAGCAGTACAATCTATTATAGGTTCTTGACAAATGTTCCATTGTAAATTAAGTTATATAAATATTATTTTCATAATTGTTTAGCAAACAAGAACATTGCTACTTTCAAACTTAGGACAAGCACACTTCATATGCTTCCTATTTAGTTAAACTATTTTGTCACTGTATCATATTATTTATTTAGATGTGTATGGGTTGTGTGTCATTTCTGCTTGGCTCTATTCTTCTGTTACTCCTAGAAGACCAGCTTACATTCCCCTTTTCCTTTCCCATCTCCGTTTTAATAAGTACCATCAGGTTTTGCAATGCATTACGGAACTTTTGATCTATATACACAGGACTCAGCATGCTACACACTCAGCAAGATTCAGCTGCATAAATGTAGCATTTTAAATGACCTAGGATATCCCACCCAGCCCCAAGAAGATGCTTCAGAAGATGATGGGTCTCCTACATGCCACCTCTCATATGCTGTGGTCTTGTAAAGTTGACTCATGTCTTAGAGGATCTAAAAGCGCTGCTAGATGTTCTCCATTTTTTTCAGAAGCAGCAACTTGAGTATCTATTGCACATAGTTCAATAAAATTTTGTGCATTCTGGACTCTCATCTGACTCAAAGAGCTTACACAATTATTTTGAGAAGGCCTTTCCAAAATCCACTCTGTCTAGAAAAAAAAAAAAACAAGGTAGAATATACATGTATTTAAAAAAAAATCAAATCAGAACAGTCAGCAACACTTCAGGCAACAGTAGTAAAGCACAATCCGCACACCATTTGGTTTTAGTTAGGAAAAAAATGTAATTTTTATTTAAATGAACAGAAAAAAGCCCCCAAAAACTACAAAACCATTAATAAAAAATAGTTAAGCTACTCATCTCAATCATGAGCATTTTTAATGTAAAAAAACCTATTCCTGACATTAGAAATATAAGGTTATACATTATTTTAAAAACTGCTGTATTCACTGGCCCTTTGTTTTCAATGTCAGCAAGAAGAATCTGATCAATAATTGCTAGATAAAACATTGACTACATAAACTCTACATAAGAAAATTTTGTATAAACTACAAGAATTTAAGGCTATTTAAGCATAAAAAGACAACAAAAGCTTATAAAGCTTAAATATCCAAGTAGTAATAGAAACATTGCTCTTCACCCTTCAAAAGTAGCAATGATGCAGACTCTGCAATGGTTCAAGAGCCTAAATATGAGAGATTTTACTAGTAGCTTTATGGCTGAATAAACACTCCATCACCCAGAAAGAAAGATTTTTTTTCAAGCTCTAAATACAATTGGATGTAGGTGCTCACACCAGTGGACTTGACTACCAGACAGTGAAAAAATCCTTACAAAAGCAATGAAGTTTTTCATATATACTGTATAAAAGGAGCAATGATAAAAAACACATAATGAATGCAAAATTAGGTATCAATTTCCACTCATAGAATTCTTCTCTGTCAGCATCCTTGATTCATATTACACACTCAATAAGACTTTCAAAACACAACATTGACTTCAGCTGGCCAAAGACAGGGAAGGAGCAACTCTGCAACAGAACACATATATACAGCTAGCATATAACTGAGCAGTTACAGAAGGAAAGACAATTTAGCAAGGTAACCAAAGCTTTACTCTAAGTAACTGATTTCTAGAGATTATTTACTTAAGGCTGAACTCCTCGAATTGGCATGACAGACATACTTGACATGCTGAAAGAAACCTCAAACACAGCTGCAGAGCTGGAAAATATCCAATAAAGCCAAATCTACAGCAAATTACATAAAGAATTTCAACACCTTCAGCAACTTTAACCCCATTTTTATGTTTTATACAAAAGAATTAGGTGTTCTTAACTGAAGATTTCATAAAAGGCTTGGAGAAAACTCTCATAGGATTTATTTTACGGTGTACTATACTAGCCGTACAGGGACTGATGTGTCTAGGAAGTGCTTTGCTGTTAGAACCATAAACTATTTACATGTAAGTAGCATGAGTAGCCCATTTTGCTAACAGAAGACATCATACTGATTTATCTTAAAAGTTACATTTAAGTCCTAAAAGGATCTACAGTATGTCAGGAGAGGACTAATCATACTTGCATCTTTGAATTACTGACAATGAAAACAAATTACCACTACCAAATATTGAAGTAATCAGAATTATAAAAATACACATAGTCCTGATGAAAAAGATATTAATGATTTAGAATCAAAGAACATATACAGGATGGATTATATGCATCTAGTATCCTTATACTGCACACATTAGACATTTTATAATTTTCCTCTCCTCTGTCCTCATTTTGTCCTAACACTGGTACTATATGAGAGATTTTAACAACCTGGTTTGGATACTATTACACAACAACTTCTACAACACAGCAGAAAAGATGGATGGTATATGCCAATTCATGCTTGATCCCCATGTTAGTCTTCAGTGCTAAGGATACAGAAAATCTAGGGCAAGAAAGCTGGTGAGGGGTCTGGAACACAAGCCCTATGAGGAGTGGCTGAAGGAGCTGGGGTTGTTTAGCCTAGAGAAGAGGAGGCTCAGGGGAGACCTTATTGCCATCTACAACTACCTGAAGGGAGGTTGCAGCTATGTGGGGATTGGTCTCTTCTCCCAGGCAACCAGCAACAGAAAAAGAGGACAGAATCTCAAGCTGTGCAGGGGGAAGTTTAGGCTTGATCTTAGAAAGAAGTTCTTCACAGAAACAGTGATTGCCCATTGGAATGGGCGGTCCAGGGAGGTGGTGGGGTCAGCATCCCTGGAAGTGTTTAAGAAAAGACTGGATGAGGCATGGTCTAGTTGATTAGATAGGGTTGGGTGATCAGTTGGGACTTGAAGATTCTGGAGGTCTCTTCCAACCTGGCTGATTCTGTGATTCTGTGATAAAAGCATTAAAAATATTTTAGCACAACATATAATGTCTGAGTATATATTAACCTAAAATCTTGTATTTTTGTTGTCAAAAAATGCATCAGTGCAATTTGTGCATGTATAATGTATATGACTAACAAATATTTATATTTGGAAAAGTATTTATAAAAACACTGGGAAAATGTCACAAAAATATGTGTTAACATAGTTGCCCAAAATATATGTAAGTCCACTATTGGTTTTTATCACATTTATCAACAGTTTAAGATATACATTAGGGTTTCAATAAGGTACTCTGATTCAGACTATTCGACTTTCCAGTGTCATTCTGGTTGCTGGCATTATACCCTACTCACTAGTGCGAGACTGCTACAGACCACCCAACTAGGATAAAGACACTGATAAGACATTCTTTCAACAACATGGAGATGTCTCCTTCCCTAGACCTCATTCTCATGGGGGGATTTCAAGGTACCACATGTCTTCTGGAAGCACAACACAGCAGAAAGGGGACAGCCCAGGACATTTCTGGAATGTGTTGATGACAACTTCCTGTGGCAGCCAGTAAGTGATCCTACCAGGGGTAGTACCCCAATTGCCCTGCTGTTTACAAAAAGGGAAGAGCTGGTGGAAGATGTGGTAGTCGGAGGTCAGCTGGGACACAGCAACCATGATATGATAGAATTTTCAGTACGTGGTGAGGTTAGGAGGGCTGTCAGCAAAACTTCTATCTTGGACTTCCAGAGGGCTGACTTTGATAATTCAGGATGCTGGTTCAAAGAGTCCCTTGGGAAGCAGCCCTCAAAAACAAAGGGGCCCAGGAAGGTTGGGCTTACTTTAAGGGTGAAATTATGAAGGTGCAGGAGCAGGACATCCCTTTGTGCCAAAAAACAAGCCGGCAGGGAAGACGACCAGCCTGGCTGAGCAGGGAGCTTCTGCAAGAACTCAGGAAAAAAAGCATGTATCAATGTTTGAAAAAGGGGCAGGTGAACCACAAAGTGATTAAGTGTATTGTAAGGTCATGTAGAAAGAGAATTAGAGATGTGAAAGCTCAATTTGAACTTAATCTGGCCAGTTCTGTGAAGGATAATAAAAAGTGATTTTACAAATACATTTATAACAAAAGGAGAGCCAGGGAAAATCTCCATTCCTTATTGGCTGAAGGGGGGAACATAGTAACAGAAGACAAGGAAAAGGCTGAGGTACTTAAGAGCTTCTTTGCCTCAGTCTTTAACAAAAAGATTGGATATCCTCAGGACAACTGGGCTCCTGAGTTGGTAGACAGGGATGGGGAGCAGAATATCCCTCCTGTAATCCAGGAGGAAGTAATTAGTGACCTGCTGTGCCACTTAGATCCTCACAAGTTAATAGTTTTGGACAGAATTCATCCTAGGGTGCTTTGGGAGCTATCACAAGAGCTGGCTAAGCTGCTCTCCATCATTTATCACTGGTCCTGGCTACCTGGGAAGGTCCCAGATGACTGGAGGTTGGCCAATGTGATGCCCATGCACAACAAGGGCTGAAAGGAGGATCCAGGGAACTATAGGCCTTTCAGCCTGATCTCAGTGCCTGGAAAGGTTATGGAGCAGCTCATCCTGAGTGCCATCAAGTGGCATGTGTAAGATAACCAGGGGATTAGGCCCAGCCAACATGAGTTTATGAAAGGAAGGTCCTACTTAACCAATCTGATCTCATTCTATGACTGGGTGACCCACGTGGTAGACAAGGGGAGGGCTGTGGATGTAGTCTGCCTAGATTTCAGCAAAGCCTTTGACACAGTCTCCCACAGCATCCTCCTGGAAAAGCTGGCAGCCCATGACTTGGACAGGTACACTCTTTGCTGTTTAAAAACAGGCTGGATGACCAGGCACAGAGAGTGGTTGTAATGCTGCAGCTTCCAGTTAGTGTCCAGTGAAAGTGGTGTCCCCCAGGGATCAGTACTGGGCCCAGTTCTATTCAACATCTTTACTGATGACTTGGATGAGGGGATCAAGTCAACCGTTCATAAATTCATGGATGACACCAAAATGCAGGGGAGTGTCGATCTTCTGGAAGGCAGGAAGACACTTAGATCTGCACAGGCTGGGTTGATGGGCTGAGGCCAATGGTATGAAGTTTAACAAGGGCAAGTGCAGGGTCATACACTTTGGCCTGAAGAAGGACAAGCAGCAGAGAGCAGCTGCCATGCTTGATGTATTTTAGATGCAGCATCCATGGACAGCTGGACTTGAACAAAGATGGGCTTGTGGACTGGCCGTTGGCTCTCTGGGAAATGCTGTGTTGCTGTGGTTAGCTCTATCTCCTGTGGAACTATCCTCTGCCCAAAACTTCTTGCTGACTTTTTTTGGGGGGAAAACTGATCTTCCAATAATCTGAGCAATCTTTCCACAACAATGACCCCGTCTGGTGAGGCCATGGGATTTTAATGCTGTTGGACTCTAGAAAGATGTCAGAGATGTTTCTACCCTGGATTTCATCATTGGTTATCCAGGAGTTTCAAACTAGTTAATTGGTTTGTGGTGATCTGCCCAGGCTCTCTTTGCTCTTATTTAATAAAAACAACATGTGTTTAAATATTGATTAATGTTCAGAAAGTCCTCTTGAAGCTGGTAGGATGGAGGGTGCCCAGCAGAGATGGACTATCCTGGCCTCTGCCTTGGACAGTGCTATGTTCACACAAGTGGTCAAATCCTGCTCTTGGTGCTGAGCTACTTCACTGGCATGATCAGGAGGCAAATATGTGAAAGAGATTTTCTTCTTAAAATGTTGTGTTGATGAGCTGAGAGCAGAGCAGCATGCTGTGGTGGCCTTTGGTATTCCTCAGCACCTTCCTCAGTGTAAGGAGAAGGTGTGGGGGGTGCTGGAGCCCTGGGGCAGTCTCCTTCTCTGAAGACTTTCAAGACACATCTGGATGCATTCCTGTGTGACATGTCCTGGGTGATCTTGCATTGGCAGGCAGGGTTGGACTCTATAAATCTCCAGAGGTCCCTTTCAATCCCTACCATTCTATGCTATAGCCCCATGCAGTACTACAGACTGGGGGATGAGTGGCTGGAGGGCAGCCTGGCAGTGAGGGACCTGGGAGTGCTGGTTGACAGCCAGCTGAACATGAGTCAGCAGTGTGCCCAGGTGGCATGGAAGGCCAACAGCATCTTGGTTTGTATCAGGAATAGTGTGCCAGCAGGACTAGGGATGTAATTCTGCCCCTATACTCAGCACTGGTGAGGCCTCACCTCAAGTGTTGTGTGCAGTTCTGGGCCCCTCACTTCAAGGAAGGTATTGAGGTGATGAAGTGGGTCCAGAGGAGGGTGACAAGCATATTATGTACAAGGAGAGACAGAAAACTGCCATTTGTACATCCTTAAAAAATGATTTAAAAATATACCAATATGCATCAATCCAGGTGCATGTGTAATGTCACCATACGTTTTCCCCTCATATATCTGGCAAGGATGCTAATGATGCTTTTTATAAGCATCCAATTCTACTGCACATGCACAGAAACCAGAGTTGGGGCAAATTGTATGGAAAAATGCTCTTTGAAAACAGCTTTTCTCAAATTACTAAGGTAAGACATACATTCATTAAAAAAATGGATTAACACTATCACATTATTTAGAAACATTCAAAGACTTTCCAGTTATAGGAGATCGTTTTACTTTATGTGACACATTTGCTCATTTGTTTCTGTTCAGGACATTTTCTTTGGAATATAAGTAGCATTTAAAAGCATCTGATAAATTATTATCAAAAGAAGCAGTTGTCCTCTAAAGCAGAGCCCACTTTTATGAAATATATTCAGCATTAAAGAACAGAGGAACTATGAAAAATGCACAAAGCCACCAAAACTCCTACAGAATATTATTCAAGCGCAGTGGCATTTTAGCTACAAGACTGAAAGATCCCAATCGTGTGTTAAAACATCCAAAAAAACATCAAGCAACAACCAGGTTAGGCAAGCAGCCTTCCCTATACTGTCCCAAACTAATGCAGAAGTGTCCCGATCCATTCCCAGAAAATGACAATTAGAAAAATATTGTAGAAGCTCTTTTTTCATTTTTCACATCTCACTTTTCGTCTTTAGAAGTTTGTTTTTTTTCAAATAACAGTATTCATTTCTATCCTTTTTTTTTTTTTGCCGTACATAATAACCAGAAGATACAGGTATACTCTAGGAAGAGAATTTTACTTTAAGAAAGTGTTTTGTGTCATTGGTCTTTTTAAGTGGAAGAATGACAAAAACAACCAACAAAAAATATCATTATTGTTCCCTTAGTATTAGAGCACTTAGCTTCAATCAGTAAATCAGATAAAACAGGTTTGTTCTTCATTTTGTATACCTGTCTGTTGTGGGTTTCGGCACAGCCACAGACAAGCTCCATGCAGCTGCTCACACAGCTGTCCCCTCACTCTCTTCCCCCCCAGCAGGATGGGAAGAAGAAATTGAGAACAAAATACAGACCACACAGATTGAGGTAATAAAAGTTTAACAGAGCAATACAAAGACCAACAGGAATAACAATAATAGTGAAGAAGTAACATACAACAAGTAATAAAATGTGACACACTCATCTGACCCTGATGACTCTTCCCAAGCACCATAACCTGCCATGCCAGACAACCACCGAAACCGCCTGCACCAACACCCCCCCCTTACACAGTGGGCATAACTTTGTTATATTGAATACTCCACTGGCTGGTTCAGCTGGCTGTCTCGGGTGTGTCCCCTCACCCTGTCTTAGCCAAACCTAGGACGCTGTCCCACTCCTGTTCCCTTATTTAGACTTTGGACTACAAGTCCTCTAAATAAAGGTCAGTGAATGGATACTTGTTTCTCTTCTAAGAGATCCCTTGTGGGTTTTCACTTCAGATACTGTCATTTTGATAGAACTAATATGCATTATTGAAAACTAATGATGCACAAAGAGGAATGTACTGAAAATTCACAGTGTTTATGCTAGAATTTAGGGTGAAAAGGGCTAAAATAGGATTCTGACTGAAGCATCTCTCTTGCAAGGAAAGACTGAGAGACCTGGGTCTGTTTAGTCTGGAGAAGAGAAGGCTGAGATGGGACTTCATATCAGTGTCTAAAAATATCTGAAGGGTGGCTGTCAGGAGGATGGAGCCAGTCTTTTTTCAGTGATACAACACAGGGGGGACAAAATGTATGAGGGTACAGTAAACATTTAACATTGTTTGCACTGTAAAATTTTCAACCTAATCATGTGAGTATTTTTCATTAATAGAACTGCTGCTAGTATCAGTTTTACAGCAAAAATATAGATGATACCATTGTTAATACTATGTTCTACATCAGAATCAATCACTGTCAGCTGCAACAATGTAAAGATCTTCTTCTCCTTTAAAATGTCTTTATTTCCTTAATAACTCACCTTCCGGATCTTTCACCTTCCAGTACTCTCTATCTACTTAATTGCCTTAAGTCACTTGCAGATGCCATTAAGTACAGATCTGGATCAAAGCTCTTCATGCTCATCCATATCCACAGGTTATGGCAAGAAAAAAATAAAAAGACAGTATTGAAGATACGTTCAATTTGGGAAGATTCCTATGCTATAAATCTTATTATACAGGCAATATACACAATCAGACCTCTCTGAAATGAAAGTTTAAAAAAAAAAGCTATTGAGAAAATAAAATATGGACTTGTTTCAAAGAAGTTATCAAGGCAAGATAGCATTCACCAGAGATTCCTGGGAGAATTCACAAATGACAGTGTGAAGAAGTACAGAATATGTAGTAACAATGGCACAGACTCCCATGGGACAACAGATAACATGAATTCATTCTTCCTTGTAAAGAATTAATCTTTTTTACAAAAAAAAAAAAAAAAAAAAAAAAAAAAGTATGCCAGGAGTAGATTAAGTTCAAAAACTTATCATTTTTAAGTGTAATAAATTGTATCAGTCAAGTTGCTGTAGAGACAAACATTTTTCTGTATTAGAGACAAATTTAAAGAACATACTACTCAGTAATTCAGCTGATCCAATCCTGCTGAGAAGATGCTCATAGGTGAAAGTGCCATTTAGTTATCTAAATCTTACCTCTGCATTTTGTGTCAGCTTCCAACAGAAGCATAAAAGGGAACAGCAAAACCTGTTTTATACATTTTAACATTGTATTATTACACATTCTCCAGCAACACAGAATAAAATGAAGCATCAATGAACATACTTTTTCAGTTTCATATGTCAGCATATGTTAACCGGAGTGAAAATGTGTCACACATCTCCCCAAGATATATTCTGGAACTACTGTCTAAGTTAAGCCCAGAGTGAACACAACTTTTATTTGCTTTGACATTTCCATGAGACACAAAATTGCGTTTCATGGTATTAAATTCAAAAAGCATATTTCTGTTACTGTAATAATATCTTCTGATGCTACTTGCTGAGAAAGTAACTAAAGAAAAAAATATTAAAATGCTTATTATAGTGTGGCAGTTTAGGCTAGGTGCCTCCTGTAACTGCCACATAAGTTATACCTCCGGTGTCCTGAGTGTCCAATCCAAAAAGGTGGACACAGGAAACAGCGTATTTCTACCCGTAAATTCTGCTGCCTATCAATCTATCTGCAAAGTCGTTCTCTCTTTCTTCCCTCTCTGCTCCCGTGGGAGATGTTCTCTTATCGGGTAATGGTGGGGGAGTATCCTAAGGCCTCTTAGGACTGTCTAGGCCTAACTCCAGGAGGAGAAAGGAGGCGGGGGGGGGGCCAGTCTCAGACCTGGCCAGTCTGAGACTAAGCCTGGGGGGGGGTAGGGGGAGACAAAGAGCCCTGAGGGTTTTGGGTATACCCTCAGGTGGGGAGAAGGGAAGAGTGGGGAGGCCTTTGGGTGTTGTGTAAGGGACTCTGTATGCTTTGGGATTCTTTGCCACTATGCTTGTAGTTTTTGTAGTTTCACCAATTGCTTTTCCATTTAAACTTTCCATCACTCTTCAATCCGTTTGTGCGAGTGTCATTCTTTTGTCCTTCTCGGGGCAACAGAGGATCCATCTGGCCTCAAACCAGGGCATATAGTTTTCTGAACATGATTCAGGTCTTATGCTGATTCAATCACATTTAATTTGGAAAAACAGAAAGTTCAGTTTAGGAAAGATGTTGAATTGCTGGAGCACGTCCAGAGAAGGGCAACGAGGCTGGTGAGAGGCCTTGAGCACAAGCCCTATGAGGAGAGGCTGAGGGAGCTGGGATTGTTTAGCCTGGAGAAGAGGAGGCTCAGGGGTGACCTCATTGCTGTCTACAACTACCTGAAGGGAGGTTGTAGCCAGGAGGGGGTTTGGTCTCTTCTCCCAGGCAACCAGCACCAGAACAAGAGGACACAGTCTCAAGCTGCGCCAGGGGAGGTTTAGGCTGGAGGTGAGGAGAAAATTCTTCACAGAGAGAGTGGTTGGCCATTGGAATGTGCTGCCCAGGGAGGTGGTGGAGTCACCATCCCTGGAGGTGTTCAAGAGGGGATTGGACGTGGCACTTGGTGCCATGGTTTAGATAGTCATGAGGTTTAGGGTGACAGGTTGGACTCGATGATCTTTGAGGTCTCTTCCAGCCTTCTTGATTCTATGATTCTATGATTCTATGATTCAGCACAGGTGTGAACACATAGTTCACTTCAGTAAAATAAAAACAGAACAGAATCTTTAAGGAAGCAGAATTTATTTCTTACATTTTAAGCTTTCCAAAATAACAACTGCAATATCCATACCTTAAAATGTTTTACAAAGTGATTGCATAAAATGACATAATAAAAAACCACAACAAAGCAAAACAAAACACTTGTTCTGATCATACGGCAAAAACCTTATGGTATTTTTAAGTTCATAGAATCATAGATTCATAGAATCATATCTCAGGTATTCAAATTTTTCTAAGTCTATTTGACTAAACTCACTTTTTTTCATGGTTTTCTCAACTACTCCACGCAGTCCACTATAAATCATTGTGATGTTGCTCTATTAATTAATTATACTAAAGAGACAATGAAATTAACTTATTACTGAAATTAACTTAACAAAATTATTACTTTTTAGAATGAAAGTCAAGTAGTACTTTTTTATTTGGACCACATACTCCATTGAGAGGCAGAAAGTAAGGCTGTCTACAGCAGCATTTAAAGCAGAAAAGACAAGGAACTTCTCTGACAGATGCCACTCCACCCCACCACTGCAAGAAAAAATAGTAAATCTTCTCTGGACCCTCCCACCAGTGAAAAAAAAATGCAGCAAGCAGAGATTTCCTTGTAACTTACTGTGGCAATAATGCTTTGAATTTCAGCAGTCTAAGAAGCTCAATTACATCTTTTCCATGCTCTTTACACTTCTGTTTGTTTGGGTTTTTTTTCTGTAAAAGTATAGCTAGAGGACACTCTGCATCACAAGATTTAAAGTAAAACAATAACAAACACTGTTATGCAAATAACTTTCCAATTTTAGGATGTCAGAGTTGCTAATGCAATTTCTTATCAGACTGCTGTTCTGTCTAGTGTTCACTACTATAATATCATTGTATAGGTCCTTCACCAGTCCTTGAATAACAACAGCCATGACATTTTTAGAAGCCCTCCTCATTTAAACCTCAGCTGCTTCTTAGAGACACTTCAGCCAAAATATTTCTAATCCATGTTACTGCTCTGCACTGCATTTCCAGTGAGATTATGGTCAATCAACTTCATTTCCAAATAACATTTTCACTTAGCAGTTCCCTTTTTACACTGGAACTTTAAGATGTGTGTTCCCTTATGCCTCTACTGCCTGCTGACAATTACTTGATCTCAAAGTCTTTTCAATCGGATAGAATTTTAGGATTCACAGATGGATCTTATCCATCCAAAAATCGCACAAAACCTAAGCTAATATTTGACAGCATCTCTGAGTCTAGGTAAAGAAAAAAGTATTTTTCTCTTTTCCTTGAGATGACATTGCTAAAAATGTCACTACATACAAGCTATCATTTAGTTGTGGTCAGACTAGGATGAGAGACCCGGCAGAGCACCAACATATAGGTAAGCTATTCTCTTGCTATCACAGATGCTTTCTAAATAAGAAAAACTAAGACCTTTTCGAGTAATCGGAAATCTTGCAGGAAGTGTCTACCTCACAGTTCACACAAAAGCTTGAACAAATAAGAAACAGTTTTTTCCTAACTACAAGAGGATAAGAAAAATTCTGTTCTCCTTCCCTGAAGAAAGAAACTTTCTTAACAAATGGGATGGCCTTAAGAAGTACTTATTTGGTTAGCCTGATTTCTTGAATTTAGACTGAGAAACAAAAAATCTTAACTCACAGAGATTCTTTTTTGGATACCATTATGGAAGAACCTACGTATGTATAGGTACATACACAAAACCTGAAAAAAACGTTTTACTATACAGAACATTCATCATTAGAATACAGAAACAGTGTCTGAGGGAGAACTGAAAGTGATGTTAGGTGACAGAAGAATTAGAGAGGCCAGTTAATCACTTTTAAAAAGGCTTAATATTAAAATTAGTATTAACTGAGTTTATTTAGATTTCAAATTAATGTCCTAATAGATTCTTATACTACAATTTCAGACTGCTTGTTATGGAATCTTTCGCCTATCATATTATTAAGGGGCAGGAACTGCATGAATTCAACAGTTACGGATATCTGTTCCTTTTTTCATTCATCTCCTGACTCTCTCCACTTATGCATACACATACCAAATGTAATATAATTATAGTAACATATAAAATAAGCTCTTCAAGCTGAAACTCAATTGTGTGTGATGGAGAAACGTTTCAAGTCCCAACATTTCTATAGCTGTAACTAGCAACATCCAGATGTGAACAATAGTACTGGAGCTCTGTTAGCATTGAAGGTACTTCAGTCTGAGTTTTCATCGAAGTGGTACTTCAGAGTTTTCATCATTTGGTCTATTTAAGAAGTGAAATGCCTCCTAGCTGTAGTTTCTCTATGCCTTCTGTCTTTTTTTTCAGAGAGCACAGATGGTGTTTGAACTGACGATGGCTGCCTCTGCTCTACTTAAGAGAGCTGGGGGGCTTAAAAGATAGTACTGTGAAATAGAAAAATTTTAAGTGTTTGTGTAGATGGGGAATTGCGGCACCATAGAAGTTGCCCATGACAAGACAAATGACAGCAGGCATACAACTTTAAACATCACAGGAGATGAACAAATATTTCTAAATTATTTTATTTTTTAATTGTGTCATTGTTCTTATAATGTACAATATGTTGTATGATACATCTCTTCCACCTTGACTCCTATAAAGGTTACTGATCACTTAGAGATAGAACTCAGCAGTACCTTTAGGGCTTACAATAGCATTTGCCACAAGTGGTAGCTGTCAGTCAGGATAACACACATTGGTTACAGACTCAAATTTTTGCTGCCATTAAAGAGCACAAACAAGTTAGTTATCTTTGCAAAATGAAAGGACTGCATAGCTGCAGACAAAGATAAAACAAATGAAGCGAACAACCAACCAACCCAACCACTTCAAACATCCCACCAACTATGGAAGATTTGGAGTACTTGCAATAATCAGTGATGTTTGGAGGAATTATATTAGAACAAACTCAAACAGTCCAGAAAATATAAAGGTGTTTTGAAGGAACTAGCAGAGGTATTGAAGGATATGGAGAATAGAACTCAGAGCATGGAAAATTTCTACTTTTGCTTCTCATTAAAAAAAAAAAAAAAGTTACAGCAGACCTTGCTATTGGGTCAATTAGCTTCCATAGGTACTTTTTTTTTTTTTTTTAATTCAATTAGGTTTGCAAGGGATCTAGCTAGCTAATAACTAGCCAGGCACTTGTGCATTTAAAGAACTGCAAAAATGGATACTTTAGAGAACTAAACAAATAATGCACTTTGGCACTTTCAAAACTTCAATTTATTCCCCTTTTCATTAAATAATGTTTCTGCAAACTGTGTTCTCACTAAATTTAAGGTGCAAAGCTGTTACCTGAGTTTTAAATAAAAAGGAAAAATTAATTACTCTTTGGCAGAAACAAGAGAATATTGACAATAGTCTGCTGCAAAACAGAAAACTAAATCTGATTGCCAAAGCAATGACAAAATACCCATTTAAATGGAGAAGCTGCACCTGTTGCTGACTTGTTAGAAGCTTAGTGACAGTTTCTAAACTATCCCAGAAATACAGAGACAGTTGAAATTTCAGTCTTATTAGATGTATACACACAGTTTTCTAAAACAGTGTAACTACTTAATTTCAACACTGTATGTACTCCTAATGAATCTGTAACTAAAAAAGGGTAAGACTAGAAAGTTAGAGAGGAAAAAAACACAAAACAGACAAACCAAAACCAACAAACAAGACACCAATCAGAAAAAACCCAAACCAAACTAAAACAAACAAAAAAAACCTAAAACTAAAAACACCCCCCAAAAAACTAACAATGCTTCACATTACTCCCTGTAACCCCGTAATAACACTGTTGTTAAAGAAAAGTTTGTTTCAACTCAAAACACAAAAGTATCAGACACTATATTGAGACACACCATGAAATATACTTGGAGGAACTCCAACACTGAGAATCACCAGAAAAACAATTGACTGTTTGAGTTCATCTGTCTTTCTGACACAGAATGCATTCAGTTTCCCCTAAATGAAAACAACCTGGCAGCATCAGCAATAAACTTGCAGTCCTCTAGTTTCACTCCTTTAATGAAAAAGAGGCAATGTAACATTTCATCTCCTTGTCCTGTCATGACTTAGAAGCCAGAGAAAAGTCTGGAAAATGCAGTATAGATTTAAAATTGTGCTGCATAAACATAATCATTCTAAAAACATTGTGATGAAGGTATTTTTCTGTAAGGAAATATTAAATACTACAATATACACAAAGGTTGCCACACAAGAACATGCTATAGTAATTTCAGTTTGTTCATACCCTTACTGGAAGACTGCTAAAGCTCAAAAAAGGGAGTTTGTCACTGTACTTGTATTTTGCAGAGGTTTCCTTTATTAGCACAGTCTATGAACCAGTTTTAGCTGTTTACAATTAGAAATAATTCCTTAAACCTCAGAAATGTGGTAACACCTTGCAAATCCTAAATAATATGGTACATCACCCTAAATATTTTCCACAATTTGTTTATACAATTCTTTCAGCTGTTTAAATTTCCTGAATTTCTTCAGTATTGAAATGAATGGTGCTATGAAGAAATGAAATTCCACATCACATCACAAGAATTTTTATTAAAGGTCATTCTAAATAGACACCTGCAGAGTATTCGTGAGTTCACAGACTACATGTAGCAAAGTCAACTATTTGTAGGGCTTATATGTAATTTTTTTTGAATGAGCTGCACTACCTCCTCAGTTGAGTGTATGTACTCTGTGCAGGACAAACAAGAATGTGACCCGATGTAATACAGTTGGTTATATTTCTGTTGTTTTTACCCTAAAATTTTGCTTCCTTTCAGAAGCTTGCTCTATTTTTACAGACTAGTTCAGGTTAAAAGAGTTTGGTGAATGGGAGGCAGGGGAGAAAATACTTTGAGAAAAATCAGAATGAAAGACTTCACAAAAGAATCTCTCCCTAAGCAGTAACAAAATTAAGACCACAGAATTCAGTGCAAGTTAGGAGCAAGCACATGTTAAAGTCAAAGGAAGAAGACAGCTAGGTTTTGCAGAAAGTGTGAGGAAGTAGGCTTCACAGGGGTGTTCTGTGCCTCCCCACTGAATGTAAGTAAGAAGAATGAGTAAAGCACAGAAGCAGCCTTCTTGCTTTCTCAATAATTGGACAACACAAAACATGAGATCTACAAGCAGTATACTTTTCTGAAAGAAAATGGGCAGCTAGGGAACTGTTGGTCTGAACTTTTGAAGTAGTATGAAGACATCATAGTATCTGACTTGGGTCCTAAGTTTCCAGATAATGAGTTCTGTTATCCAAAGCAAGCCTTCCTGAACAAATCTTGAATGTTTCATTTTGTCCCTTCATAAGATTAACAAAGCTGAAAGTATTGATATCTTTTAATGATGAAAATATTTAAAATTGATAAAGCAGGAAATATATCATTGCTTAAATTTCACTTTCATTAACAAGGATTGTTTTGTTGCATTATTTACCCCACAACTAATAGCACTTAATCTAACGACTTAGAGCTGAAATACACCACTATATAAACCAAGAAAGAAAGCACATAATTGGGATCCATTTTTCAATATGAATTTGATTTTTTATAGCTCTTAAATAATTAGCAATTCATTGATAAATTCAGAAATATTTTAATCAACCCAGAAATTACCTAACAGATCTTTTTCCACACAACGGCTTAATATACAGAGAATAGAGATTCTAAAAGAAACTTTTCCACATCCAGTTCTATTAGGAACACAGTGTGAACACATGGTATTCCCATATTTATGGTTTGTAAGAGATACTGGTTGTTCTGTGATGCAAATTATGTTATTTGCTCAACTGGGATTTTTGCCTTTTTCCCTTCTTTTCTGAATTAATATTTTATGCACCTCACACTACAGAAAAACAAGGTGAGCACAAACAAATAGTTTGTCTTACCACACATAAGCAGTGCTTTTAGCAAGCAATTAACTATGTAATTTCTCTTGCTCTATTTAGTGCTTATAGACCACAGTTTCTGCAGCATATTGTCTAAGATGACTTCAGCAAAGGTGAGTTTTTCACTTCTCACCCAGAACAGCAATCTAAGTATTACTTTAAAAAATACCCAAAAATCAGCTATACAAATGAACATATCAAGTAAAAGCCTGAGAAGAAAGCATGGATTTTGACACAGAGATATAAACCTCCTTTTAGATTGATGCCAGCTGCCTAATTTGACCCTCTTAACAAAACAAAACAAAACAAAAAAAAAAATTTAGCCTTCCCACAGGAGGTTCTGCAGCTGCAAGTTCTGTCAGTTGTGTTTAAAGTAATAAATTCAACGTAAGCCAGTATACTTTGTAAATAGCTATATCAAAACAACTACAATGCATAAAGACTGTTCAATGAAGCAACACATGCTACCACCTAAACTCAACAATATGTGGCTCACTTTTCCTTTTCAAAGGGAAGCAGAAGTCTATTGTTAAAAAGCATAAAAATAAAGAACAACTTACTGTTTGTATGTGATTGAATGTTTATAATAAATAACAAATAATATTACATATTGTGCTGGTTTGAGGCCAGACAGAACGCCTCTTGCCCCGAAAGGGACAAAAGAATGACACTCACACAAACGGATTGGAGAGTGATGGAAAGTTTAAATGGAAAAGCAATTGGTGAAACTACAGAAAAACTACACAGCATAGTGGCAAAGAACATCCTAAAGCATACAGAGTCCCTTACATAGTACCCAGAGGCTTCCCAATCCTTCCCTTCTCCCACCTGAGGGTATACCCAAACCCCCAGGGCTCTTTCTTCCCCCTCCCACTGCTAGGCAAGTCTCAGGCTGGCCAGGTCTGAGACTGCCCCCCCCTCCATTCTCCTCCTGGCATTAGGCCTAGACAGGCCCAAGAGGCCTGAGATACTCCCCCGGCATTACCCGATAAGAGAGGACATCTCCCACGGGGGCAGAGACAGAAGAAAGAGGAAGAGAATGACTCTGCAGATGGACTTATAGGGCGCAGGATTTATGGGTAGAAATACGCCGTTTCCTGTGTCCACCCCAAGTGGGTGGGCACCCAGGACACCAGAGGTGTATCTCATGTAGCAGTGGCAGGGGGCACCCAGCCTAAACTGCCACACATACAAACAAATTTAAAAGCTTTTGAACCAGTAAAACATGATTTGCTACAAGTTCTCAGCTGGGATCAAAAAATGGTTTGAAACTGTGACTTTTTAGGAAGGGAAAGCTAATCTAAGTATTTTTGTGACCACTATGTTTTCATAGGCACTATACTATAGTAACTATAGTACCTAAAACTCTGTTTAGTATTTTCTAACCCCTCGGAAGAAAATATTAAGTATTTTCCAAAGGAAACACCATAACCATTGCTTTAAAAATCTAATGTAAAAGTAACCTCTCATACAAGAATTAAGCTGGTCAAAGCAGTTTATACCATACAGGGATTTTGTAGCCTTTGTTTGGTCATAGAAATTTTTGAAAATACAGCATAATCTAAGGCCTTTTACAACTGAACCATTAGAATCAGTGGAGTACTCTTTAAATTTTAAATAGATACACAAATTTGCAACATTCAGGAGATTATTTTTAAGATAAAACTACTCAGCTGCAGGTGGCCAAATTTTTTTCTGTAAAAATCTTAATTATACAGAGTACTTTTGTTAAGTAATATCAAATTGCTTATAACTTCAAATATAAACCTTGTTCTAACAACTGCGATATGAAAAGTTTTATAGCTAAGTTCTTAAAAACCATATTTTCACCAGATAATAAACACAGTATCAACCCATTAAGAAAATGTTTCCTTTCTTCCCTGAGGAAACCTTGCAACTCAGCACTTCAGTAAAGTGCATTTGTTTGCAACAAACTGCGAAAACATGCCTGAAGAAAACACATTATGCAAACTTTGCACAATCTAATCCATATTTTATAACTACAGGAATAAGCAGAATATATATACATGAAACACTTGAGGGTTGACTATACCCATCAAAATATCTGCATTGTTCTTTTTAAGTGAAGTAATGCAGGCTTTAACACAGCTATGCTAGCAGAGCTTTTGGCAACTGACTTGCATTTTTAAGGCACTTACACATGGCATACTTAGTTAAAAATCCATATAGTGCTTACATTGAATTATATACATGACATCGCCGTTCAGCTTTAAAATATTTCATGCACACTAACAGGTTTGCTTTTTCTTTTTCTTTCTTTTTTTTTAAAGCAATGAATGACTTGTGTGATTTAACTAGCTTTGGTGTTACGTTGCTGTAAAGAAAAAAAAGAAAGTGTTCCAGTTCTGCTTGTTAGTCTGTTGCTAGCTATGACATACTGCCACCAGGTGGAGATAATTTAATGAGAAGCTACCTATTTATGTATAGAAACGAGGGGAGGAATTTCATAATCTAAAATTGTTTTTGTAAATGAAATCACCAGTGAAAACAAAACTTGAATTAAACTGCTTAACTTTGGCATATATTTTGTACCTATCATCAGTAGTAGTGTTTAATAATATTATTATTAACTTGATTAAAAAAAAAAATAAAATTCTGAAAATCTTCTCAGCCACCAGTCACCAAACTGGAGAACCAGTTCAAATGCAATCCTGCAGCATTATACAATTTTGCCTGAAGGAGAAAGTATGTATGCGAATGACTGCTAAACAGAAATAAAAGACAGTAATGCAAGGCAATCAGGTCATGAGACCAGTTAGAACTTCTGCTTCATTAACATACACAAGAGAAACTAGATGCATGCCTGTTTTAAGTGGTAATAGTAAAAAAATCTGACTGTCGAAGACAATACATGGCTGCTCTCTTCAGAGACAAATTAGCGTTACAGAGGAAGAGGACATTATTCTCCTCAAGGTCTGTCATGCAACTTGCACTACAGAACTTCACAAGGCAATATATACTTTGAGGGGAATACAAACAGATTTAGGAAACAAACATAAGCAAATGCACCAATTGAATAATGTAGTAGAGTCACTCCACCCTTTTTGTGACCTACAGTAGCAACACATTCCACTATATGCATTTCCCCATTCTAAATAACAAGACAGAGCAAGCATATTTTTTATCATTACATGTATTTACTGGATATACTTGATGAAGACAAAGAGCAAAAGGCAAAGAAGATTAAAAACCAAAGACGACACCATATCAGCATTTGGCCCTCTGGAGATTTCCAGCCCAAAATGCTGCAGAATCTGGAACACATCATCTTCTTCGTAAACTTCAGTTTGCAAGGGCAGACATCAGTAGAAAAGATTTGCTATTAGAAAGATCACATGGAATTAGGTTGGTGGAGAAATTCACAACTGGCTCACAAAATTAAAAGCACCAAACCTCCAATTTAGCTTTACTACAAATTGTGTAGATAAGATGGAAAGAGTTCCTCACACATAAAATGCTTGTCAATTTTACAGGTCTAGCTGTGGACTTAGGTAATATAAGATATTTAGTATTACACAAAAGCTATAATATGGCATCAGTCTTTTCTCTATATTTTGGATGTCCATCCCAATTCTTCATTACAGGTTTGTTTTGGTTTAGCCTTCACATGTATTTACTCCTGAAAACACCTGTTATATATTCTTTTTTAAATCTTTTTGTATTATGTATTTGAGAGTGTTTTTTGTTTGAATTACTAATACAGAATTTCATCTCTGGGCAGACAGGACAATACATCAATATCACAAGAGATATGAAGTCTTTTTAATTATACTTGGATACATTTTTAAAACATAGAATGATGACATTGCAAGCAGAGAATAAATGTGAATGAATTTGCTTAAAATATTTGTACTTTATTCCTTAGACACAAATTCAGTATGTTATAAAATGAAGAACAGATTGAAGCTAAAATTTTAAATTAAATTCACTGACCAAATTAAATGTAGCCTAAAGAGTATAGAGAATACAGTTTGAAGTCCTGAGATATTTTGCACAAAACCTATGTGCAACTAAGGACAAAATAATTAACTCATTAAATGATATTATAGCTCCAATGTGAGCAGGGAAAATATAAACTGGAACTAGATACCAGATGTTTCCAGAAACCTGAGAACTTTCAGGCTGTATTAAATTACACTAGGTAAACAAGGATGAAGAGTAGGTTCATGGAAGCTGTTACAAATCAGTATCTTCTGCACTTGCAAAAGCTCATCTATCTTACAAACTGTCATCCATGTTTTCTTACTGTACATCGAATTCTATGGCTAACACTCAAGGAAAAGGGTGTTAAGCAATTAGGTGATGAACTGGATTCAACAAAATCCAGAAAATGCCCTGGAAATATTGTCTGCATAAACCATAACTACAAATAAATTATGTACTTTGACATATACATAAATAGTTTCATATACTTCTAAATCATACAAACTTAATATTAGCAGTGTCATCAGTTTCTTCCCTCTATTGGATATAGTGATACAGTGAATCTGATCAGAAAAAAGATTGTGAAAAGTGTTTGTACACTAATATTGTATCTTTTTTGTGTTAGCTATTGGAATCTAAATGAAAGAGCGATGCAATTTTAAATTAAAGCCCAAATATCCTTGATTTGTATGAGTAGAGTACCTATAAATGAAAGAAGCTTGTCAGCTCCATGGAAAATTCATCATTTTGTCTTTTCTAGTGGTCATAATGTGAAGTTTAAAGAAATAATTAAATATATTGTGGTTTTAAAATATTTACAGTGAACAGTTCTCATTTCACTTGCAGAGGAAATTTGCCAAAAATAATATTGGTAACATGTTGTGACTTGGTACATCTGCAAACAAAAAAGATACTAATAATTTGAAAATGTGTGTCTGTGAGGAAGAACAATAGTATTAACTTACCCTCTAACCTGTGATTTTTGCGCTTTGCTCTAGATGATAGTTTACTTACTCTCAGGTTCTCTGAATAAGTTACTGTATTTTTGTTTCTTATGACATTTTTTATCTTGGATATTATTTTAACATTTTTTAGAGAGATTTTTTTTATAACTTTTTTTTTTTTATATTGCTGCTGTTTTGCTTTGCACATGAGTGAAACAGAGTCTTAAATATTGTATTACATAAGCTTTTTATTAAAAATTACTTGTTAGTAACCATCATTTCTTCAGATAACTCCACAGTCCTCTCATCTGGCAAGTTTTAATTTGAATAATCAGCTAAGTACTTTTGTCTACCTAAAAATCCCTGCTACAAAAAACATTTTTTTTTTCTCAGTAATTTGAACAGTGTGAATATTTTAGATGCAAAACGTACATTACTTCCCTTTCATTTGAGCTGTTCCTGGCTTTTAACTAGCTACTAACTAGTCAAGAAAAAATGAACTGTATTTCTTACAGCTAACACATTCAGAAGTTAATCGCTGACATAGATTTGGCAGCTATCCCAGTACAGGAAAAAAAGAATGTATGGATTAAAGCTACTTTGCATTCTGGTCAGAAACACACACTAGCAACATCACAACGAACTTTGCACTCAAAAAGATCCCTCTTTTAGAAAGCTACATTAAAGACTGGAAATTAAATAAAACCTCTTGTTTGCCAAAGTGTCAGACTTGGTCTGTAAAATCAACAGTCAAGATGAGAAAAATCAAAAAACTTATTACATGCAACAAATCAAAATTTCTAATAAAATTAGAACTATTTCTTGTTAAGCGTTCTATTTAAATGTGTGAAGGAAAAAAAAAAAAGACCAAACCATTTCCTTTTACTAAGATACCCATGTAATTATAAATAAATAAATAAATACACACACACACACACACACACACATACACACACAGACACACACTTCAGTATTTACAGTTTCAAGGTTTCTCAAAAATTTATAATGAAACCCATTGGAGAAGATGCTAAGTAAAGACCAAATAATTTTTTAAAAATATGCATTAAAGAACCAACTGAACAGAGATACTAGAAGTATTCTGTAAAAAGAAAAAAAAAATGTGCTTGTATCTGTGACCAAGTTGCACTACCTAACTCTATGGCGTTACTCCAGTGGTAAATGCAATCAATAATATTTGTAATATTACTTGCCGGGGTTAGTACAGGTTAGACTTTTGTTCATCTGAATAGCCCATACAAGAATTAAGAAACATGTTGGGTTTTTTAGATCTGTGGAACCTAGAGGAGGAGCAGTGCATTTCAGACCACTAACAAACCTCTGCAGAACAAATGCAGAGCCACCTGTCTGTGCCTCTCATGTTATCACCATGGCTGCAAGCAGGAAAGCTTCCCAAAATATTCATTTAGGTACCCAAGTGACACTACAATGAACAAAATCCAATCACTAAAAAAGTTAAATAGAAGTTATACTATTGACTTCAAAGAAACAAATATATATATAGACTGGGAAAGGCACATGATCCTTTCTGCAAATCATTTAGAGAAAAAGTATGCAGACACTTAGGAGGCAGTGATTGATTTCATGAATTTATGAAATACAATTGGTTTAAAACATGCAATTTCAACAGCTCTTATATTTAGGTTTAAAGCTTCAGCTGAAATATTAGGTCTCAAATATTTGCAATATAGAAAGCTTAAAACACAAAGAAATTCTGCTGTATTAAAATACATCCAGCTATACATGAGTTACAGGAATTACCTGTACACAACTACAGCTGCATTCTTCATACCGCTCTACTTACTACAACCGCCTTCTTGTTCTTCCACTATTCTTTTCTAAGTCTTTGAGACGTGACATTAAAATAATTTATGCTGCTGTTTATACGGCTAATCCAATTTGCAGCAACAGATAACCTCTTACGTGTACAAGCAATGCAGGGAACACAAAAATGTTGCCCCTCTAATTAGTCTATTCTCTCAGTTGTGTTAGGGAATCATGGAATGTGTGTTCCAAACAGCATTTCAGAGACCTCCTTGTTTTCACTGTGTAGAGTAAATAATCTACACAGGTTGTCGCAGCATTTGCTACACAGTATAATGTTTGCTCAAAATGCCTGCATAAGTGGCATAAGAAAAATAGTAATATTAACAGATTGAATTGATATACTTATTTTGTTATTTCTATATTTGAAATTAATAATACCCGTAATTAATTTGGCACTTTTGTACTAGCATTTCAATATATTTGAGGATCATACAAAGACAACTATGTACACCATCCAACTCTTCTACTCTTCTTTAAAAGGAAACAAAACTCAGGATGACAAAAGTAGGTCCATCTTCATTCCAAAAACAGATACAAAAACCCAACACTACAGATATCCAGTCTGGCAATTTTAGTAAATGGAGTTTGAAAGAAAGAAGAAAAAAAGTTTGGATAGATTCTGAGTGTATCAGTACTGACAGCCTCTTTCTCATCCAATTTAATCTTCATGAAGTGCTACCAGTCCAGTGTTCACAAACAGCCTTGAACACCAGAACAGCTTGTTTGGTCACTGAAAGAACACCATTTTGGTTATTTACTTTCATTCTTCACAGTGATAAATGACAGCTAAAATTTCAAAACTAGAAAAAAAAAATATTTTTTCATGTAATGACAGAATAATGAGCGGGGAACATAAAAAACATTAAAATACAGACCACACAGAATTTGTGGGGTAGTTTTTTATTTTGTTAGAGTTTTGTTTGTTGTCACCCACTTCCCCTCCACCCCTCATCCCATGCAATGTACTTTCCCACCAAAAAAAATGCATTTCTTCTATTTTGTTTCAGTGTCTTTTTAAAATGAGGCAGCAAGAATTCCACTTGTTAATGTGAAAATCTAAATAAGGGTTTCTGGGAATTCTCCTTAGGATCCTAAAGGAATGCCAAATCATCATAGCTACCAAACACGCTAGGGCTTAGACGCTCCCATCATGCACAACCCTAAAGAACAACACTGAAATCAGTTGAAAATCACTGCATATTTTCACGTCAGTTTTGACTCCACATCTTATGAAATAAAAGCAGGGTAACTGATAGAGCACTGGAATGAAATCAGGATGGCTGGTGCAGTTCTGAATCACAACAGACTTTTTGTCCCATCTTAACCAAGTTTATTTCTGTTTCATTTGACACCAGTAAAACAAGGAATCTTGGTACATTTAAAGAAAAAACATCCACAGGAACATGACAAGTCTCATTTTGTCAAGAAATATTTGCATGCACATCCTGGCTTTAATACAAAAAGAGAAACAAGTTTTAGTAAAACCAAGGAAATAAAATTCAACACATTAGGTACATTACTGTCCAAGATGCACCATTAACATCTCCCTTTTCTTTCTAGTGCCTGAATTACTTTATTCAGAGTATACAGTCAGCCATATTAACAGGTAAAATTCCTGAAACACAAATAAAGTTTTATGTATTAAGTCACCAGGCTTCACTGCAGGAGAACCCAGATTTCCCGCCTGCTAACAATGTAACAAGAAAAATATGGTCTCTCATACTGCAAGAAATCATTTTTCTCTGTTTTAATATATATAAATTCTACTGTCTAGGAATGGTTGGTATTCCATTTATTGGATCCAAGTTCTGATTTTATTTGTATAAATTACAAATATATAATTTGATTGAAGACAAAGTAATGACTTAAATCTAAAACACTTCAAGTATTACTGATTTTAAAAAGCTGGGATTTCCTTTCTCACTAATAGCTCATGTCCTCTGAGTTACACCAGCTGGAAGGTGGTACTGAACTGTCTTCTGAAAGGATGCAGCTGGAATCTTGTTTTACAAATATAAGCTACATAGAGACACCCAAACACAATGCAAAACGTGAAAGCGCTCCAAACAAAGGCCAATGTAGCTTCCTAGAATTTATGGGATAACATATCAAGTGTCTAAAAAGACTGTTCAACATTCAGGGCACCAGCCTAAAGATTCTGAAGACTGAATCAGATATATTACTTTGCATAACCTCTATTTAGACCATATGTGCACAGCTGTGGACCAAGCTAACTGTGCCTATGACAGACAGGAGTTAGTGTAATGCAAAGACACCTTAACTCAGCTTAAGTCCACAGCCAATACATACGTCAACATGGACACAGTCTACACCAAATGAAACTATTTACTTGGTATCCTGCTCCTGACAGGAGTGGGCACTCTGTGCTGTAAATGATGACCCTGTGCCAAACAGATTTACTGGTTTAGGCTTTCTTTAATTTGAGGATTTCTACACCATCCTGCCTTTATCTTGCTGTGCACACATTAAAACCACCTTTGAGAGCAGATACATGCTCCCACTTGTCAAGATGCAATCTAATGGCAATTTGTGTGTCTGTAATTACAACAACACTCTGCTAATGCTAATAAGTCATAACAATATTTTGTTCAAGAATTGTCACAAGGAAAGGCAGTTTCAGTTTCAGATTTGGAGCTAGTTTGTCTTCAATTAATTGGAAGCATGCACAAGGAAAGCTTGGATCTGCCTAGAAGAGAATTAGTGGCCATACCTGCTAACATAATTCCCTATTTTTCAAATGGTGAGGCTGGAGGTGGTGTGACGATTAGTACATTCCATATTGTGAAATCCTCAGCATGTCACCAATACTGGGTGGCACACATGTTCTAAAGACAAGTACATGAGAGTAATTTTAGAATTCATCAATAATCCTAAACAGATAATTATGGAAGACATATTTTTTAGTAGAGAGCCTTAAAGTAAAAAAAAGAAAGTGGTCTTCACTTCCTTGATCTGTAGAAAACATTTCTAAAGTTAAAACCAGAAGGTCTCCATCCTCATTTAGCCCTCTTTCTCTTTTTAGGCCAAATATGTCATTTGTGTCAGTTATAACAGATTTTATGTGAATATATATGTAAGACATTAAATGAGTCATGTGCCTATATTCACATGAACTTTCTAAAAGACGTGTACTGCACTCCAGCAATAAAAAATGTTTACTAGTTGCTTTTAATTACCAGTAAATCAGATACTTAATTTTTCAGTTGAATCATCCCTTTTTATTGCCAGGTTGTAAACTGGCCATCTGCATTACCGAACGGTTGAAATAAAAAAAAAATTTTACTACAGAAAAATTTACCTCCATAACATCATACCTCCAAAATTCAGTTTAGATAATGCAGTTACAGTGCACAACACAAATGAATGGAAACATTGATAGAGAAGAGAAATGCCACCAAATGGATGCTGGCCAAAGCTCAGCATTAACTCGATCAGTTTAAGGTTAACAGTTTCGCTCTCATTTCACTTCTTGTAAGACAACAAAACCCTGGAAGTATTTTAATAATGCCAAGATTTAAAAGAAAATAAAATAATTCTTTAAGTGGCTAAGAACAAAGATATTTCACGAACATTTAAACTCAGGCGAGTAATACAAATGTTTTGAATAAAAATGTTTACTGTGAAAAGTAGCTGTGCATTCCCCCCCCCCCCAAATGGTTAGAAATCTTTTATTCCAATTTTTGATGGTTTAGTAATTTTTTGTCATAATTGTGCAGCTATTTTTAGGATTGAATTTCAGAAAAGCCTCAGGTAACAATTCTAAGAAATTTTTAAAATTTATTTGATAATTCAAGCAAAATAAACTTGAACACACTTACATTTGGAAATGTGCCTACAGTTCAAATGGAAATATAAACTACATGGCTATTCTAAGTTTTCCTGAATCTAATGAACACTTGTGAGAATGCCTAGATTACCTCTTCCCATCATTTTAAATGCCTCATGATAGCCTACTTGTAAAAGAAGCAATCAAAGTAGGTAAAAAGAGAAAAATCAGATGTTAACAAAAAATTGACACTGCACAGCATGTCATCATTTCTAAAAACATGGTTCTTATCAGTGTTCACTCTACCTGCAAAAAACAATCAAATTGACCTTTATTCAGTCTTCAGTGTTATGACAGAACACACAACTTGGTGCTAAATACAAACGGCTTGTCACACAGAAGATACATCCAAGAAAGGCTCGTGTTCCAGTCTTAAGAATAAATTCTTTCAAACCCACTGTGTGAAACTTTGAGGGATGCTTTAAAATATGCTTGGACTGTTAGAACCTTATTTTTTAATAGTTTCTCCTCAAAAACAAAAAAAGCATAATAAACACACACAAAAACACACACACAAAACACCCTAAACCACAAAAACCTAGTAATAATCAAAGAGAGAAATGTATCTTCTTTTAAGAAACCAAGCACCTTCAACAAAAGAACAGTTATATGAACTCAACCTAGGAGCAAAGGAACTTTTCTCTTGAAAAGAAATGCACCTAGATGTTGTTTAGATGTGGTTGCTCATCTGGGTTTTTTAAAATGAGATCCTAAGTAGCTACAAATGCAAAACACACAATTCATAGGAAAGAATATTTCTTCCCATCTACATTTTTACAAGAAGCAACAGTTTCCGCAGCCATACCTGCTCTTACATACAGCAGATAAAGTGTTCATTCATGCACCTAGGATGGGAAAACATCCAAAATAATACACAAACCAAACAGACTGAGTGTGGCACGTAAAGGGCTTAAGGTGGTTCCTGAGGTTTTTAAGTGCACCTATGATACTAATGTTTGGATTTGATACAGAAAGAAGTTAAGAAAAAGATTAAAATTTAGTTTAAAATTATCAGCACATAAGCAAATTATGCACTGAGAATTGCATCATGCACTCAGAACTGAAATGTGATAAATAGACATCTGTACATTTAAGTTTAAGAATGGTAAAATCAGAACAATTTACCATGAGTTTACGAGAACTGTATAAAAACATGGCCTGAGTTCTCAAACCCAGCAATGTAAATTCTCTATGTACACAGGCTGTATAATCCAAAGACATTCACAGAAATATATTGCAAAGGTGCTGGGGAGGATTATTTTGACTAAACACTAAAAAAACTGTTGAACCCAGAGTGTGGAACTGCCATAAACTGGCAGAAATCCACTTAACATCTGATTACTCAGACAGTACGCTTACAGACCTACAGACATGACCTGAATACTGAATGTCTAAGGAACAACTGTTGACTAGTGCCACAACACCACAGACCAAAACAAATGAGTAAATCAAAACTCTCCAAAGCACAAAAAGGCAAACTCCCCAAACCAGCTGTGATCTGGGCTGCAACATCTAAATGACCATAATGATTATTTGCACAAATCTCGAATTTCTTATTTGTTCCCAGAGGGAGAAAACTAAATCAGTAGGTTACAATACCTACAATTTGTCTTTGATTTTATTGTTTAAAAAACAAACCAAACCAAACAAAAAAGAAAACACAACAGGAAAATATCCTTTTTGTCTCATCATATATCTTAAACAGAACATGGCACACCAGAACGTCCCTTCAGTTCTTAGTTCTTTTGTGCTGCTATATTAGACCCGTACTTGTCAGTACTACCTTACAAACATGCCCACTACTTAAATATACATAAACTTAGAATTTGATTTTCTATTCTTTATGAAATCAAGATTCCCACAAACTTATATGGCAGTTATACAACTCCTGAAAGCTTCAATCAGACCCTGAAGTTGCAATCAGTATAACCCTTGAAACAGCACTCTTGGCACACAAGTCTCCCATAGACCTCAGTAGGAGTTCCAGGATGCACACAGCTCTGTCAGCAGAACTCATCTTGCGTAACATGATTTTCTTAAACTACACAGGCCAGAGATAGGTGTAGCATTCGTATCATATTATAGGCAGTCTTCACTGGAATACATTAACCTTTGGTTTTTTGTTGTTATGTTGTTGGGATTTTTTTCATAAATCTAAAGTTGGGATATTATCCCCCGACACAGAAAGCACAGAATTACATGATTTTTTGCATTATTTATTACTGACAGCAATGGCCATTGAATTTCACATCTCAGATAAGACTTAAAAAAAAAAAAGAATTCAGGAACAAAAAGCAAATAGAAAGCAACAAAAGTAAATCTTCTATTCTGAAATATGGATGTCCGACAAACAAAAAACACATACAGAGGAGAAGGAAAACCCACACTGTTTTAGCGTTGTGCAATTTTATTTGTGTATTATTGTTGAATATACAATTAAATCATTTAACACTGCATTTTCTAAGACTAGTTTTCTTCCACTTCCCAAGAAATGTAAGCAGGTAAGAAAAGGTTTTCAGATATTAAAAAAAAAAAAAATCTAATACTCAAGCATCTGGGTTTTTTTAAGTTTTCCCAGAAACAACTATAGAGAATTGTGGGGGGTTTATTATTATTTTCTTTTTGATATATGGACATCTAATAACACTAGTGTAACTTGCAGGTACCAAAGAAACTGGCAGTTCTTACTGCTTTAAGAAGTAGTATCTGCTATGTAACACCTGCTAAAATGCTTAAAATAAATAGTTATATTTTCCATAAACTATGCACAATTTCTTTTCCCTTACGTCTTGAGAACCTTTGTATGTCTTGGAAGAAAATCATTTGAAGGGATCTCCTGGGAGATTCTGAGGACCCATTAAATGCAATCCTTTTACAAATTAATAAAGAACTATCTTAAGAATAATCATACTTCTTTATTCATGCTCTTACTATGCTCCAGTCACTGGTTTTTTTTGGCTAGAAATTATTTTTCAGCACCTTTTTTTTTTCCCAGTTGATATCCATTTATTCATATATCATGTTTTTTTTCAAGTGTATCTGCACTCTGTGTGTTCATGCCTTGGAGTCATCTTCATAGCAGTCAAATCTCTCTCAGCATTCACTTCACCAGACTAATTACTCACACACTTTAGGCCACACTCTCTTGTAAGGCAGAACTTGCAACACTGGCTACAGTGCAAAAGACGTACTTGTGAACAAAGAGGAGTTTTACGATTGGCCTGATGCAGGCTTAAATTTCAAATACTTCACATTAGTGTTTGTCAAATTAAGATAACCATTACCAAAACTCTCGGAAAATAAAGTAATTTTCAAAAGTAAGAAAAACACCAAACAAACCCAAAAAAGTAATTAAATCATGGGAAAGTCCATGAATAGAACATGTAGTTCTGAGCCTGCTACACAAGAGATGAGTAGCTTCTCTATGATACATACAATTAGGAATGTAATGGAAGAGTTGAGCAAGGAATTAGTATTATATTCCATTAGTTACAATACAGCAACTAAGTGTCCGAACAATTTTTTCAGGCTTTCAGGATTTTTCCCATGTTTGTTGCTGACATGGTACACCGAGTAGATCAAAGTACTGATAGATTTAAGAACAAATTCATGCAACAAAGATCTGTCAAGATTATTAAGGAAGATCACATAGATACAACCTGACACATCTCTGAATGTTGCAGTGTACACTGCCAGAAGCCTCACACTGTTCTTCTTTCATTCTTATTCTATTTCTTTACAGATCTTGCCTTGAGTCTGTTGGATAGAGGTCACTGAAATACATCAATCTTTGTTCTGATCCAGTAAGCATGTTAGTCTGAGGATGGGACGTTCAAGAACTTTAAATATAATGCTTTATTATGCTATTCCTTTTAACTGGTCTTCAGCATATTTCACCTGTCCCTTTTCTATCTTCTCTCCCAAACCCTGGACCTTTAGTTTGTTTAGCCTTAACTAATTAAAGTAATATAATATTGACATAATAACATTGCAGTTTTGATTATATTTTTCCTGTTACAGTAGAAAAAGAAAAAATAATTGTGTGATAAGTACAGAAAGTTATTCATAGTAACAGACTGAATTACTTCTACCGCCCTGTTTATATACATCTGTGATACATGCCACAAGAATCTACATGCACTGCTTTATGTCTCGCTTTTAAAATATGGTTTTAAGTATAGACATGGCTTCATACAAGCCAAATTCAGCTGTGCTAAAGGTCTAAGAAGTTAATGGGTTTGAAATGCTTGCAGCTTGACTGAATACGGTGCAACGTATTTTAGTCGCAAGAAATTTGATGGCAATGATTTTGTTTATAAACTGAATTCATACCATGCTCCAAATGGCACCTTTTGGGCAAAGTGATAAAGACAGCAACTTCCTTGCTAAGTTTCATATATGAATTCCAAGTACGAATTTCAGCTAATAGCTGAACTCGAGATACGACTGCAATGTAAATAATCAGTTCATTATTAGCCAGCTAGAAAGGTCATCTTGAAAAGGGAATTTTCATGTGTACATAAGTAAGTTATTCATATGCTAAAGGCAGATTAAGTATTGAATTTTGCTGAATTATGAAGTTATTCATCAACCTCTGACTGCAGTTTTGAAAATACTATTCAGGTAATTAGAACACTAAAAAAGAATGCACCTCTCCCAAGTTGCATGAAAATTTATATAGGAGAAAAAATAACGGGGCAAAAGAAAGAGTTACTTCTACTTCCCTCTCCTTTTTCTGGAAAAGAGACACTACATCTTAAATAAACATAGATTGGCATGTTTATGCTTTTTATAGAAAGCAAAGAAAAGTTTCTATTAACCAGAATTTCCTAGATCATAACAGCAGTATACATGGATAGTATCGTTCCATCTTTGCTCTTTCAAAAATTAAAACTGCTTACCTCTTGCCATTGCAAAAGATGGTTTCACATACTCAAAAGATTCAAAACCCACTGAAGTCAACTGACTCCTCCTCCTTGGGTGGCACCCTCCAAATTACACAACCAACGGTGCTTCCATGGAGCTACTCAAATGCAGGACATTCAAAGGCTTAGGGGTTTCTTAAACAAGATTTTTTAAAAAGCAGAGTTGTGTATGCATGTGTATTCACTGCACATAATTTTAAATAACTTTAAAAGAGATTTCTTTTCCACTACAAAAAGATTTTACTATAAACAGTTGTCACTGCAAATAGCCATAGTCAGATAAATAGCTCACCCTGTTTAATTATTTTTTATTTTTCTCTTTTATTCTTATTATTTATTAAATAGAATCATTTTAGTCAAATACTTAAACTAGAAAGTCAATAAATACACCCAGGGGAGGGAGGGACAGGATGGGACACAATTATTAAGTCAGAATTAGGTCATGATTAATTGATTAGGTCAAACCAAAAAGTGGTAACACGATATATTACATACTAATAGGCCTGGATCTAGTCTATCAGACTCTAATGAGTTTCAGATTTGAATACATCAGGATACCTCTAAGTTTTCTCTAATGTGTCTCCCATTTCTGTATTTCAAGAGACATCAAAACTAAAATTCAGATGACCTGTGACATGTGAAACCTCAGGATATCTTTCATCTAGTATACCATCCTTATGTTATTTTTAGTACACATTTTCAAAAATAATAAATAAACAAAATCACAAATAAAACATCTGGCATCAATCAGTTGGTATAACCTCTTTAAAATATGAATACCAGTTAGTATTTTTACTTAGAAATGTCCTATTCTCAGTAATGGATTTTTAACTCACAGCCACAAATTAATGTAGTTAAAACCAAAATGTTTTCCAAAATGTTAACTTGACTCCATGGAATCAAATGGCAAGTGCAGAATGTAACTGAAGGATTACTGGAGTAACTTGCAAGAAAAAAATCACTAAGCAAACATGAATCACCTGGGAAAGGTACCTCACAGAAAAGGTCAGTGAAAGGGCAAACAACATTTGTTCTCAAAATACGTGTTCAAAAAGAAGACCATGAAAGGCATATGTTAGTCAAAACACTCCAATAACATTCCCAGAGATACATATAGTTACCTATATATTATAGTTTATGTATCTATTTAAGATGAAAAGACAGTCAAAATTATGCTACTCAACCTCTTAGAAAGACTTCAAAGCTTCATCTTTATGACTTTATCTTTCACACCGTTCATGATTTAGAGCCATTGCAAATGATAACAATATCTTTAGGTCTATTTTATATACGAATGCATGAAATAAAGCCCTACATATTTCTCATTCATCCCTTCTTAAGTCAATCTTTTAAAACCCCACATCAGTGAAGACTTATTTTCAGGCAGATTTCATAAATTCCACATAAAGAGGTGTTATATAGGCTAAACAAGCAAACCAAACATTAGGTTTTGTTTGAATTATTTTTCAGGGGTGAAAAAAAGGAAGGGTAGTAGAACTTAATGCAGTTGTATAAATCAACTAGTAGCAGAAAACAATAGTTAGCTGAAGTACCGAGATACATTTATTTCTACAAGGGAACCGGTTTAACGTTCCACTTAATCCAGTAGACACACTCATTGATTCAAAAAATTCCAAATTTCATGGATTACCCACACAAAAAGTAGACAGAAGCAGGATTCTAGAAAGGAACTGCACTGTGGTGAACAAGACACACACGCTGGCATCTCTTTTGGGGGATGTTCCTTATTAACAAACGTTCCCTTATAAGCATTTGTAAAGAGATACTCTTCAGGAAAAACAAAACTAAACTCAGTAACAAAGCAGTGAAAAGAGGAAACTTAAAGCACTATGACTGAATAAGTATACATTCCTATGAATGTCCCAAAAGAGCACAAAAATTCTACAAGCAAAACATTTTCTACTTCTAACTTAACAAAAAATTACTAACTGAAAGAAATGTCTATTATGTGGAGTCATGAAAGAAATAGGATTTTGTAGTCTGGGAGGATGCCCATTTCATCCACTTTGAGTCAGTGTTCCCAGATGCCAGTAAATAACTCCTGAGTGTTGTATCACTAGATATGCTAAAAAGCATATTACACAGTGGAGTAGACTGGTTTGGAGAAGGTGGTGGGGGGTGGGAGTGGGGAGGAGGGTGTTTTGTTTATTTTTTTATTCAAACAAAGCTAATGAAATTTGGGGTTTTCATTCTGGATTAATTGTTTGGACATCTTTGAAAGGGTAAGAAAAAAATCCCTCTGTTTTAACCTGATATTGGCCGTTAACCCTCACTCCTTGTGATGAAATTAGGAAAGGGAGTATTTGGCCCTGGTAGATAATTATGACATTCATGAATTCTTAACTTAAGGGGCTGGGGGAGGGGATTGCCTTCTGCTACTTGTTTCAACGTGCTCCGATCTTCTGAAATGGAGCAAATACAACATGATTTCCTCTCCTCAGCCTTAATACCACCACTTCCCAAAGAAAAAGCTATATTATTAGAAATATAAATCCTCAACCTAAAACTTTTAATATATTAAAGACAAAGGATGGAAATCTAGTTATTGGCTTTTTCTTAACTATCCACACTCTTCTGATGCTTAAGTAGAGACAGAGAAGTCATAATCATTATTTAATGCTCTGATAACATTTGTTTTCTTAAAAACAAAATAATAATGTCACAAACACCACAGCCTTCAGTTGATGATGTAAGTGTTCCCTGCCACTGCACTCTTGAAAAATGATCCCAAGTTTTTGGAATATTTGATTCACTTCAAGTAGCTCTCAAGATTACTCCAAGGAGGTGTCAAAAATAAAAATGCACAGTAAATCACTCACCACAATGCTGCTTATTAAAATAGAGGAAAAAGAAAGGCAACACAAAAAAACCCCACAAACAACCCAACATTAGAATTTTCCTCTCCCTTAGCAACCTAAATGGGAATATTTTCCATAAGCAGATGTATTCCCACTCTCATTTACTATCCCCTGCTGTGGATGTTACTGCTATTTCTACAGCCAGTTCAAAAATCCTACTCCCTTTATGCCAAAACACAAAACCAAAGCAAAACAAAACAAACAAAAAAAAAATCAACCAACCAAAAAAAAGAAAAAGCTTTTTAGCTAGAAAATAAAAACTTACTACCAATACAGCACACATTCAGTGCTCCTTTCCATCTCGCCCCTCATACCCATACCCCTATAATTTTTCAAACTCAGTTCTATTGTGTAAGTGTTTCACGCTGTTATTTATCTGACATCTGTGATAGTAAGATATCAACACTATGTACTCCTCCTACGCTGCAGTAACTACACTCCACAGGCTAGCTTCCCACTATTCCTCCGTTAAAGGAACCAGAGAACACATCTCCGCTACACACATTAAACCTAGGTAGACCAATGCAAAGTCTGAAGGAAGCTTTCCGTTTCCTTTGCTATTCTAGTGCTGGCTGTGCTGATAAACCTCCAGACCGTTTCTGAATCACTGCTAACTGTGAGACGTCGAGAGCTTCTCCCGAGGTGACAAAAGCACAGAAACATTCTTACATAAATTGAGGGCATCTGTTGGCTCTTTGCTACATATCACCACGACAAAATGCCTGTAGGGTACGAGGCGGTAAATACATTGAAGGAGACCTCCAGAGCTGCAGTGTCAATACCTCAAGGCACAATGCCCCCTCCCCCCCTTTCTCAAGCGCAACAGATCTCATCAGACCACTCATCAGACTCCGTGTAGCGTCTGGATGAGACAGAGCCCCGGCGCTCGGGAGCGAGCGCCCCCGTGGTGGCCGCACGGAGGCGGACGGGGGCGAGAGGCAGGCGAAACCACCCATGTCCCGGCGCGGGGTACCGGCCGCAGCCGCCGTGGAGCTCTACCGCCCCCTGCTGCAAGGCGGCGACGGCAGCAGCAGGCGCCAAGGGGTCGCTCCTCGCCGTTCCCAAGCCTCCGTCGACAACCATCTGGGTTTTGCTGGTGTTTTGGTTCCCCCCCCACCCCCCCCGCCAAATCCCCCTTAAAAAGGCCCTGACCGTGGACCTATGCCCATCCCCTAAGGTGCGGGCAACGCAGCGCTTTCATGCGTCTCTCACAGGAGGCACTGGCAGCCCTGGCGAGGATCAGCGGCCCGGTTCGGCCTCAAATGAACGCCAGAAACTTGCCCGAACAGTTCGGAAACACCGCAAATGATCCCCCCGACACAGCGGGGCACCCTCGCCGCCCCACGCCGCGGACCGGCACACTCCTGGCGGCCCTTCCCCTTCCTGTCTCTTAAAGTAGCACAAATCCTCAAATAGCCACACCGGTGGCATCCTAAATAAAGAACTATTTAATTTTAAAATATTTGTTTAAAAGGAAAAAAAAACAAAACAAACAAATAAAACACAACGGCACACACGCCAAAGCGCCAGCCGCACCACAGCCCGCAAATAACGAAGCGTTGCGTGGATGAAATGCATATACATACGTAAAAAGCGAACAGCGGCCAGAGGCGCAACCCCTGCACGCCCCGTCTCCACATACACACACCTGCCTCCGCGGCGTTATTTCATTGACAAAAGTCTCTACTTCTGCGCACACTCCCTCGGCTGTACCCCCACACCAGCACATCCCCACGCACGCTCCCCGCCGCTGCGAGCTGAGGGGCTCGGTGTCCCCGCAGAGCGAGTGCAACGGTCTTGAGAAGAGAAGAAAGAAACCCCAATTGGGAAGACTTCAGGTTAGATTTCTCACCAGCTCTACCGGCAGCACTTCGATTCTAAAAATGAAGCCCACGTTGCCTTTCGCTCAAGCAGACTCGTATTTTAAAGCACGAGCCCTGACAGATGTATCTTTTTTTTTTTTTTTAATCGTTTGATCTCCCTCCCAATTTATGGGGGAAAAAAAGAAAAAAAGGCGAAACCTCATGTAAAGCAGCCAAGTGCACTTAGCACCTTCGAGCTTTCTTTTTTTTCTTTTTCCTTATAGATGACACCTCTTGCAGACTTAAAAAAAAAAAAAAAAAGAAAAAGAAAAAAGGGAGAAGGAAAACGATGAAGCAAGTTTCAGGTCCTCTTAAATTTGGTCCCAAGGTGATACATCGCTTTATTTTTTTTTTCTCCATTTCCTTTCCGGTTATATGCTAACCTGAGCGAGCAGTCAGTATAGGTAAGAATAATAATTAATAAAGAGAAAAACCAACACCACAACGTAGGCAGCCTCGGTCCTACCTTGCCCGCTACCGAGGAGCAATCCGAACAGGTAGAAAGGCAGGAGGTTCATGTTCAGGAGCTCGCGCCGGTGGACAGTTCCAAGTTGGATGTGCTCGACCAGCACCGGCAAACCCGACTACGCAGTCCCGCACCCGCGGAGCGCCGCTCGACAAGTGACTGCCAGCGCCTCCCCGTGCCGCACTATATCGGGGAGGCAGCGACCGCCGCGCAGGAGGCGGGCACAAATCGGTCCGCTCTGATCCTTCCGCGCCACATTCAGTGCCGAAATACCGACAAGCGGTAGCACTGGAAGATTCCTCCGCTGCTGTGAGAGGCGGTGACAAGCTTGAAGGTTCTCTCCCTCCTGGCTCGCTGGCAGTCTCCCCGAGGCGGTGAGGCAACTCTGTCGCCTCGGCATCGCCGCCTCTCGGAGTCTGCTCCCCACTGCCGTCGCCTGAGGCGAGACAGTTTAAAGAGAGAGGCGTCGGCTTGACAGAGAATCCTACTGGGAACTCAGAGCTTCCTGGGAAGGCAGAGCCTAAAGCGGCGCTTCGGCTGCGCGGGCGAGGGGAGAGCAGCGAGGGGTTGGCGTGTTTCTGTCACCCGCGCTGTTCCCGGCATTTCCTGGTGGCCGGTGGCGGCGCCCCCAGCGACTGTCCGCGAGGCTTCCGCTGGAGGGCGGCGGGTGCATGCGGCGCGCTGCCGCGTGGCTCTCAGCAGCGGAGCGGCAGGACCTCGCCGTTCCCCCCGCGCTCGGACCGCCCTGTGGTCTCGGTGGGAAGCGGGACCGGTATAAGCTGCGAGTCTCGCGTACCGCTGCGTCTTTGAGCTAATCACAGTGGGCTCACAGCTACTCATTTCGCTGTCTAGGAGTTAATCTGGTTTGACTTTTGTTATTAGCACAGAAGGGAAAAATACCTCTGCTGTTTATGACTGCGTGAAAGGAAACCGATAAATAAATCGCTTACCTTCTTTGATGCCTTAGTGCTCTCTCACTGAGGACGTGCTTTGTAAGAGAAAAAGAGGCGGAGGAGGGGGGGCGAGGAAGGCCAACAACCTTGCTCTAAAGAGGTGGGGATTTGTCCAGCTCGACTTCGAAGAGGTAATCTGAGCCAGAGGATGGTCGATTAAACTACGATCTCCAAAGCAGGTTCTATAAATTTGTCACGACCTGTATGATAGATACATGGAAGGAGATGGAAGTGGATTTATATTAATGTGGAGTAGCAGTGGTGGTAGTTAATAAAAGATTCCTCCAAATTAACACATTCATAATGATTTTTCTAAACCTTTTTTCTCCCTTTTCAAGAGGAAAAGGTAGAGAAGGAGAAGGACAAAGGTGAAAGATAAAAAAGTCCTTCTGTAGAAAGATAATACAAATGACACAATTTGTATCTCTGGCTTGATTCTTGCTGCTCAATAGTCATACAAAACTACAAAATATAGGAGGAATCTACTCAGATCTTGCTGGGGTCAACAAGGTATGTGACAAAATTGAGTCTTTCCTCAGAAGATGATGTTGGGAACATGTACAGGAAATGCTGGTAGAGGGGAGAGCTTTTTGCCATTGGTGGGCTAATCTGCACTGCATATATCAGAACCTTCTTGCTCAATTCCATACCACATTGCCCTGCTCTTGAAACTAAAGATTTTTGTAACCTAGTATGAAATTAAGGGGATGCAATTGTAATTCCTCATACAGTTTTGGAAATCCAAAATATGGCAGCTTCATCAAAGCCTTTTAAGTGAGAACTGCATTTGTATTTAGGATCTATTCTTCTCCCAAATGTTGACAGAGATGCCTAACTGCAGAAACTTTTGGCTAGGACCTTTAGTGGAGGTTCAAGTGAGCACAACAAAAGTCAGTATTTTGGTTAAGAAGGTTTTCCAGGTGAGAAGGTTCCATCAGCCCCAGTACCCAATTACAGAAATATACATCATTAACAGATAATATAGAAAGATGATGAAAACAAATAGTAGATTTTTAAAAAAATAAATATATATATAATTCTTACTGGGCAAAAAGTAAGAGACTCTCATTGTGAATTTGATAGAATGGCAAATTTGTCAAATCTATCTTTGGTTTTAACATATTTGGAGAGTTACCATTCAGTAAAAGTGGAATAAATGGAGAAAATTTTAGAAGCATTAATAAATAAAACCAAATAACTTGCATGCATACCTTAACATCTCTTATAATCTGCTTTAATCAAGGGCCAAAAGTAATACAGAAGCACTTGATCTGCACAGCAATTAGGAAGTCCCTTTCCCCGTCAGAACTAAATATAATAGAAAGAATGCTGCTATCCCAAGTTTTATTTCTTTAAATCATAAATATGATGAGAATTTCTGCAATGTCAGATCTGACTGGCCAATTCTTTCTTTAAAATGTGATGAGGATGCTTTGTTTCCAAACAGGACTCCTTGTCCTGAGAAGTCAGCTTGTTACTAGTCTGCAATACTAAACAGAGCCCACCCGGTAGACTATCCGTGCTATGTTGCTACAGGATTTGGAGACATCTGGTTTTAGTCTAGCGTCTCAAGGAAAAGAGGAACGTGTTCTTCTCTTTGAAGCAATGGAACAAAACAGAAGATGAATAAAAATCTCAAATATAATCACATTCCCATAGTACTACTGTAAAATACAGAGACCTCAGTGAAGGAAGAGGCAGCAGGTGATTGTCTGCCATTAGACATGAAACTTGAAGTACTCTGTTTCATATACCACCTATGAGAGATCTGCACAGATCCTGAGACCATGGATTGGAGGGATGGAGAGGAAGGGACAAGTGGTTAAGTATGCAGGGCTTCATTGTTTTTACTGTTTGTGGAACAATTCATTTGTACAGAGGGAAGGTCTCTAAAAACGTATATGGTACTGAATCACAACAGCATATAACAATGAGGTCGCACAGAGATTAGAAGAATGCAGAAAAAGTGCACAGCTTTTCTGCCATCCACATTTGTATGACACTTGGTGTTTGTGACTGTACTCTGAACCCAAAGATAAGCATTTCAAAAGTGTTGTAAAACACTAACAGACATCAATAACAACATACCTGTAGTATTTGCCATTCTTTGGCTAATTGCATTTTTCTTCAAAGGGTGTGCTGTTTCCTAGGGGGAAGCCTAACATGGAGTTTAATGGCTGTGCTTAGACCAGGAGATTAGAAAACATGATTTCTGGAATAGTATCACATGAGTAACGACTATGCTGGCAGAAAACAAACATATTTTAATGCTATGTAAATTTTTAAAATAAGACCGGAAATAAACTGAAATGATTGTTATCTCATGTGAACAGCCACGACATGCAATATCAAAAAGAATACTAATCATTCTGTTGGGGCAGTTACTGCAGAGGTGGAGAAATCAACTTTGATAGGTTCTCAAAGCAATTAAAATTCTGGTGACTGAAAAGACTTGATGGAAAAATCTCAGGAGGAAAATGTTACCTAATATTACATACATGTTTGATTAGCACCTTGGATCCTTTAGGATACCCAAATCTAAGTGGATATATCCTCAAGTTCTCTGTCTTTTATCTGTCACACAATAGCCTCCAGTTTTCACAACTGTGCTGTCACATACAGCTTTTCTACAATGTTTTTCTACCTGTGAAGTTAGCAAAAGGACAGCAAGAATTAATTTGCTGCATGTTATTTACTTGTATCACTCAGTGAGATTGCTTATACAATAGCTTATCTGATAGCATGAATAAAAGTGGCAAAATTAGGCCCTGGGAACAGAACTGTCTTAAGCTGTTATCACTGCACTTTAATCAGTTTAGAACATCTGTAAACTTGCTGCAACTGAACTTGTCAAAAAAACATCTCTATGGTGTTTTAGAAAGGATTACCTTATTTTTGAATTGATTGATGGTTGCATGTTCAGTGCAAATGTAAATAAATACAGAAACTTAAATCTTGGTGATGATTTCATAATGGATATTTATACTGAAATACATGTTTGCCAAGAGATCCAGCTGGATTTGCTTACTTGACTTGCATAAACTGAAATGTTAAGGAGCAAGCTAAAATTATTTTTAGAGGAATTTTAGAGGAAACTAGAATAATGGCATAGTTACAAAGAAAGACCAGAGTGGTCATCTGTCTAGAAATAAGTGGTAAAGAGCTGTAAGGACATGGATGCGTCCTGGAATAATTGCCAAATTTGGGGGAGTGACATGAAAGGAGAGAGATAAGGAAAAGAGAAAAGACGAAATGCTCCTTTCTGAAAATCCAGTATGTTGCACTTGCTGGAAAATGCCTTCTGCAGACAAGATAATTTTCAGAGGTGCTCATGAACTGAATTGCTGATCATCTCCAAAGTGAGTAATTATGCCGAATAGGATGCTTTCCTATGAACACTGAAAACACAAAGTGGCACTAAGAGAAAATGTACAACAGTGAAAAATAGCATTATTGTGGTGAGGAAATGATGCATGAAAAAATAGTTTCATAAATGTTTGCACCACTGTTGTGTTTCAAGTTCTTAGCATCTTACAGAGATTTTCATAGCTATCATTTTGGATTAACATTTTATAAGAAAGAGGATAAAACCTTGTTTCCATTCAGTTTCAAGTTACTTTAAATTAAAAAAGCTCTCCTTCCTGTTAGGGGAACTCTAAGTGATCTTGAAATTATTCAGATGCTGAGAAGAGACTCAAAGATTTTGTGTAGGGACAATAATTTCCGTCATCGTTTCTGGAAATTAATAATAACAACGGCATGTGTAAAATCATTTTGTCCATGTAAGACAACTGCTTAATTTTTGAAGATAGCAAGGTTGCTTGAAGTACAGTGTGCTAAGTTGCTTACAATATAAAATATTGTGCTGAAAAAAGAAATCGATTAGCTGAATTTATATGTCTGAAGGAAGCATTATAAACTTCTGTGTCTAGTACAGCAAAAGTATCATTTGAACTCTAGAGTGAGATTTTCCTATCTTCCAGGTTACTGCATTTCTATACATGTCTAGATCAGACTAGTCACTCAAAAAAAAAAAAAAAGAAATCTCAGCAAGTTATTATCCTGTGACTATCAACTCAGATACTTGAGAGGATTGTGGACATTTTGATTATTTCACCTCAGAATGAAACTGCCAATGCTAAGGTACCTTTTTTCATGCTATCACCTTTTCCTGTTAGCTTAGGATTTTATTTCATACAACGCCCAAAGCAAAAGTTTTTTGGGTTTTGGGGTTTTGGGTTGTTTGTTTGTTTTTGTTGTTGGGGGGGGCGGGGGTGTGTGTTTGTTTTGTTTTGTTTCTAATCTGGCAGTATTGTGGATGCTACCAAATGATGTTGCATAAACTACTTCATTTCCTTAGCTCTTTGGAATTGCCCTCATGCCTTACAAATGTAAATATCTGGTTTTGGTTACTGAAGTCCCACTAGCCATTTTTTGCTGTCTCTCAGGTAAAAATTATTCTTCCATTAACTATGTTACCAGATCATGCAAGTGCTAATATCTAGTTTAGTGCAGTATCCGTTAAGCTAATTGAAGGGACCTTCAAAAATATTGTATTACTACAGCACTGAAGAGGAGACAAAATTTTCTGGTCTTAGCCAAGATATGCAAAACTTATTTCAGCATGTGGAACAGCTAAGAATGGTTGCTACATGGTGAGAATTTGAAAAGCAGTTGTTTTTAAAGTGGTTGTGTGTGCAAAAAACAGACTTTTCTCAGCTGCTGATCTGACTGTGAAACTTGTTCACCAAAGTGCTTTGAATTGTGATGAATTTCAGAGCTATTCAGAACAAAATGTAAATCATACTCATTCAACTATTCATATTTTCATTAAGAGCAAAGATTAAAACCATACAAAACCCCATACCAAAGAAAAAAGTTATCTATAGAATGTAAAATTAGACATAAAGTGAAAATTAGAACATTTATGGATACATTTGGGTTAAAGTTCTATACCATGCTGAACATTTTAAGTGCTGGACAAGTTGAATAATCCGGGGTTCAGGGCTATTCAACTACACCAATTCACATTCCTGTCCGTTTTCAGTGAAACTGGGTAATTCTTGGCTTGTATGTGACACAAGTGAGCAAGGACATATGATGGCTGATACAAGGGATGTCAACAGTCAGTGAAACCTTTATGGAGAACTCAGAAGTAAGTATTTATATACATAAATAAGTTTGGGAGAAAAGGAACACATACAAGTTTTAGTGTGTTTATTACTCTGAGTGGTAAAAGAACTGTGTCCACATCTCCAATTTTCCACATGGGAAAAGGTTCATGATCAAAGTATTCAGTTGTGATCAGAAGCAGATAATTGAATCAACAATGATGGGAAATTTACAAGAAAAAAAAATGGAGTGGATTTTAACTCAAGACTATTATAAAGGCAATTGCTCTAACCTCCATAATTTATAACAACACATTTTAAATTTAATTTCAAACTCATAAGTTCAGAAGTTCTTGTTCATGAGGAGACATCTGCTCCTTTAATGAGAAATTCTGAGCTCTTGACATCTTCTAACATCTTGATACAGCAGGCAGTTTCAAAGGGTAGCCTTGCTGATTGCACAACATTTTCTCTCATTAGTTTTAAATTTGATGAGTTTTGAAAGATTAAGAGTGCTTCAGTTTGGTAACTCTACATGTTGTATTATAAGGATAAACATCCTCCTATATCTTTTCTAAATGGTGTAATCCAAATTTATTCGTTCTCTCACCTGCATTTCTTCTTGTCTTTCAAATACATTTTTCATTATCCTTCAATATCTTGTTGTAACTCTTAGTAAGCTAAGGAATTAAGCACATTACGACATATGCAAATGAACTCTTGATTTATAGTGAATTATTTTTACATCCATAGATAGTGGTTTTTTTTGACAGCAGCTGCCTCAGTCACCTTTCAACTACTTTAAAATCAGATTGCAATACCATACCTGACTTTCATGCATTTTGAAAAACGAAATAAATGAAATGTCTTCACAGGAAAAAATTGCATACATTCTCATGATCCTTAAGTAGAACAGGCAACTCCATTTGCATTGCCTTGTTGTTCAGATTTTCGATGTAAATAATGAATGCTTACTAATAAATAACCATTTGAGCTGGCAAATGTCAAGGCATTACAATATTTGTCTTAAAATGGGGGGGGGGGGAGAGGGGGAAATCATGTCTTCTTAAACAAATCTGTGTTATCCTAAGTACACGACACATAAAATAGGATTTTGCTTTGGAGTAATATAATTTTCCAGAATTTTTTTTTTTGCCATTCAAGATTTTTTAATTTCTTTTTTTTTTTTTTTACTTATGCTATCAAAGTGTGGCATATCAAGAACAGTAGTTATAGAGCATTAAATCTTGTACGATATAAAAAAGTCTCCAAACAAGGGAAAATTCATTTGGGTAGATATTTAACTTAAAATAGGAAAGCAAACATCCCAGCAGTACATAGATCTGTCAGTGAGAATCATATTGAAAATTTATTAGAGTAAAAATGGTTGATTTTACAATGCATTTGCTTACGCTTTTTTATGATTACTTTCTTCTGTCTAAATGTATTTATAATTAAAAAATGAGGTGTGAAAAATAAATTCTGAAAGAGAGTTTTTGCACCAATTTTAACTGTTAAAATTAAAATGCATTTTTTAAAATGGATGAATAATTAATATGTTGACTTGGAAAGGAAACCTATTACATAGGCTGTAACAAGCTGAAAATTGAGAAAACTGGGAAAGAAATTTTAAATTATATGATAGCCTAAATTTTCCTGACTCTTTTATATTAGCAGACCTCAACCTTCTCAGAGCCTGACTGGCCCTTGAAAGCATAAAGATCTCTTTGTATCAAAACACATGTAAAATGAGTTCCTCAAACTGCCCAAGTGTTTCATTTCCTTTTTTCACATACACGTAATGTCTACATATCTATATAAATGTGGACTATTCAACAGTGGTAGTTTGTTTATGCCCCAGAGCAGCTGAAAGCACAGAGAGTAAGACCAGAATTAAGCTCAGGTCATCCTTCTGGCAATTTCTGCTGTAATTTGGACCCAGTATTTAAGAATATTTTTTAAATTATAGAAACCTCTCTTACAACTTCATAGTTAGAAGCTTTTGACTTCAAGATACATTCTGTGAAAATAAAAAGAACATTTTAGAATCTCACAGTTGCTACAGATAATGCTGCAGAATATTTACAGTGCTGCAAAATGAGCAATATTTTCAGGGAAAACAAGCTAAGAAATCATATTTTTTTTGCAACAACCGTACCAATAATACTGATGAAATCATCAGTTATATTTTTGACAAGAAAGAGAAATAAATGTGCTGCATATATTGCTATGCTTTATCAGAAGAGTTAAGCAGAAAATATTACGTAAGGTTGGGGGTTTCTTTGTTTTTTTTTTTTTTTTGTTTGTTTGTTTTTAATTAAGAGTTTGTGTGTTTATTTTAGCAACTCAGCAGAATGTAACCAAAGCCTGTAGAAAGAATTCAAAAATTGCTGAGGACTAGATTGTTCCCTCTACTTCCAGAAATATAGGGCATCAAGACCCATTGAAGGGGCATAGAAATAAAGAGAAGTTTCTGCATAGCATTGTCTGCTTTAGATCCAGGGTACTTAGTTAACTGGGTTGTTGTTTTTTTTTTCTTTTTTTTTTTTTTTACTTAGTGGAAAAGATTATAAAGTGTGGTAAATGGGAAACATCAATTGCTGGGTCCAGTGCTTCGTCACACAATAAAGGAGATAGGTACCGAAGTCCAGCACAGAGCCACAAGGATGATTAAGAGCTTGGAGCATGTGATGTATGAGAGGAGACTGAGAGAAGTGGGAATGTTCATCCTGGAACAGAGAAAGTTCACAGGCATTTTATCAGTGTGTAAAAATACATGATGTAATAGAGGAAAGAAGGTTGAGCTGGACTCTTCTCAGTGGTGCAGAGTGACAGGGCAAGAAATAACAGGAAATACTAATTAAAATTAAGATAATTCTCTTACTCTGAGGATGGTTTCCTAGGGAGATTGTTGAGTCTTTATTCTTGGAGGTATTAAAACATCTGTCAGGACAGTCCTGATCAACCTGCTTTGGCTGACTGTGTTTAATCAGAGGTCTTGGATTAGAAGATCTCAAAAGGTGCCTTTCTGCCTCAGCTCCTCTGTGGTTCTGTGGCTCTATCGTATAGATAAAGAATTCTTTCAATCTTTCTGTAGTGTTTTTCTTTCTCTTAGCATCCTGATTGCCTCAGAAACGTTTCCTAACTAGTGATTTCTATGATGACACAGACAGAAGCTATAGAGGGTGTTTAGAGGTGTTTGTGATTTTTCTTTTACATTAATTGCCAACTAAATCTCTATTTGAAAATACTTAAGCACAAAGAATATGAAAGTATTTCTTTCCTCCTATATCATTCTTGTTGTGAAATTCCAAGTAGTCATAAGTAATGATCAATATGAACTCTTCAGTTGCGTTTTATGTGTGATCAGTTTAAATAATAATAGTAATTATTAATAAGGTCAAGAAGAAGAAGACTCTTTGATTCAACCAGATCATACTGTGTTAGCAATGTCACTTAAGAAAACAGTTGCTCTTAACAGCTCAAGCTGTCTGTAGATCCATAGCTCCAGTAGTAAAATACTTTGGGAAAGGTTTGTGGCGAATTATGAGATGTCTGAACCACTGTCCAATATGTTTTGATTTACTCTCACGAGACAGCTGTAACCAAAGTAATGGTTCAGCTCATTATTAGAGGTAGGACAATCACACTTGTCCAGTGTTACAAATGCTACTGCTTTTTTAAAGCTCTTTAGATAGATGTTAATTGTTCTCGTGGTATTTTCCTTTAATAGTTCCTATTATAATTTTGTTGCCTTAGCATCCTTTGATACCCATAAAAATATAATTTGCCTGCTATTCGTGATTGCAATCCATGGATGCTCTTTATTTTCACGTTTCTGCAGATCATTTTTTGGCCAGACTTTCAGATTATCTAGGTATTGAAAATATTTTTTCTGCCCTAAGTTATCATTCCCAGTGGTAAGATGGGTACTGAACTGGAGCATGCACTTTTAAGAAACTTTCTGATAGCATGAGGATGCGAGAACTATGTGTGTACTCTGTTACAAGGACAGGCAGCTCATTAAACTAACATGTCTAGAAGATGGCAGGGTGATGCACAGTACAGCTCTAGTTCACATGTTAGGGCAGACCAGGAGTATGCAAAAAATAATTCTAGACATTCTAATTGGTCACAAAATTAACATTTGTCAAGATACTTTAATAAATATTGCAGTTATATTTGCCAAAATCTCTTTAACGGTATGTATGAGTGGAAGCCAAACTTTCTATTTTTCACATGTCATTTATTTAAACTGTTTCAAAGAACAGAAACCTGACAGTCGCTAATATATTGTACTATGGCACTGAACCTTTCCTGATTGTTTTATTGCCCTTGCTTGCAGTGTTTGTACTTGAGACTCAGCTTGACAGAATTATTTTTTGTTAGTATTTTAATTGTGGTCTAAATTGTGTTTGGAAAGATAAGTCTGGGGTTTTCTTTCTGTGATCAAGCAAAACCTCCTGTGATGTCCAATGTAATTTCAGACTACTTTTTTCCTCTTCACAGTGAGTAAGATTTGCAGAGCTGAAAGTGTGCCTTTCATTATGTAACCCTTTACATGAAAACCAGACAGGACATAGTAGTCATTCTCTGAGGGCTCATCAATCCTTATAAGCCATTTTATGGAAAAGAGAGAAAATGTTGTCTAGATACTGGTAATGTATTTACTTTCTTCTCATGTATCTTTTTTTTTTTCTTTTTTTGTAAAAAAGAAAAAGGGAGAAGTCCTAGCAGATATGTTTGGGTTGGTTTTGTTTGTTTTGTTGTTGTTTGGTTTGTTTCAGTTGTTTTTTGGTTTGTGTTGGTTTTGGTTTCATTGGTTGGTTGGTCAGGTTTTGGGTAATTTTTTGTGTGTGTGTTGTTTTTTGTTGGGTTTTTGTTTGTTTGTTTTTACTCTTCACTTTACAATATTTTATTTAACTGTGTGAAGCTGTGAATCTGTATTTTCTAGTAATACCACTTTAAATATCAAAATGATAGACTTTCTAAAACACTTTATTCTATGATCAATACACACACAGAGCATTCAAAAACAGAAAAAGTACTAATCTTGAAAAGAGTATTTTCACAAAAACGTGAAAGTAAATAGAGAGTCAAGGCCTCTGGAAAATTAAGTTTTTATATAGGTTCAGAACAACTGCAATATTTTCACTTAAGAGCCTATAATTCAAGTAAAGTGAGTATTTCGCTTCCCAGCATGTACTACTAGTTATATGCTGAGAGGTAAATGACTCTTAAATGACTGAATATAAGTACTTGCTTTCTTAGTGTTTGAAAACCCTCAACTGGGAAAAGAAATACACTTCCCCTTGAAGACTAACAGATGTACCTGCTGATGTATGTATACATTCACACTTGGTAAGGAGCTACCCTTGAAGAGCTAAACAAGGAAATGGATTTTGCATTAGACACTAATTGTGTTGTCAGAATTTTTCTAAGTTTTGTTCTTGGAATACAGAGTTCTGCAGTCTATACTGTGTTCTTAAGAAAGTTCCACTTAATGTGTTTTTGATCATTTTTACCTTGGACAATGGCATGGTGATTTGCTTGGAATGTAAGTGCAAATCATGGAAGCAAAAATCCAGCTAGGTAGCATATGACCACTGTACATCATGTGGTTCTCCCTTTTCTACTTAAAAATTAAATTAGAATTAGAATACTCAGGGGTTTGTGAAGGCTACAGAGGTATCGAGAAGATGGCTGCTGTGCTCTGCATATAGGTGAACAGCATTTTTGAAGTTTTTCTTGGTTTTGTTTTAAATGGCAATGAATTTAGAACCATATAAAACCATTCTTTGGTGTAGGACCATCAGAACTGCCACAATAAACCAGAAACATTGTCTCTTTAGTTCTATTTTATTTACATATTGGTTACCAACATAATGGATAATTCAGAAAACCTCCAAACCAACCATAATTAGGCAGGTGTAAGTCTAATACTTTCAAAAGCAGTAGGTGATAATTGTGCATACCCTTGTTTATATGAAAGACTCATTTTTTTTTTAATCTCTTTTTAGCTCCCGTTTTTAGCAAACCTTTATGGCAACTAGTTTGACAAAGAATTTTCTTTACTCATTCTGATTTGTATTTATCTTATTGTGCCATATATAAATGGTACCATGGTAAGATTTATACTGCCTTCCATCATAATGTATGTATTAAGCAATGTAAGTGCAATATATTTTCCCGTGTCTGAAAGTATCTGCAGTTGTAAATTGATCTATGAAAAATGAAAAGTATGCTAAATGCTAACGTAGTCAGATCTAAATCAAACAGCATTATGTTAAAGGCTGATTCTTTTGAGAATCTCTGGGGGAGCAATAGTCTGAAAAACAGGATGACCAAGCACTCTGCAGTTCTGGATGAAGAAGAAATTGCAACCTTCTGTCCCTTTTACTGCTATAAGAAAGGACAGAATACAGATCAGTCTTTGACAGTAGCTTTGACTGGATCAAACTTGGCGACAAAAAGGACAGTGTATCCTCCATTCCTGAGAATATAGCAACCAAACATGATTTCAGTGTTTGCTTCTGACTCAGTGGCCTTTTAATCTACTGAGATATGTGCAAATGGTGTTTATCTAAGTTCCAAGAATATTAATTAATTTCAAATGAAAATATGAAATTTTGAAATAAAAATTGATACAATGTGTAATTAAGAGGTTTCGGAGAATTCTGTGTGTGCATGGTGAGCTGCTGAGGAATGCTCTAATAAAGAACAAAAGAGGTTCTCTCTTCTTCAGTTTTCAGCCTGAAGGCTGTGGTTATATTTGCAAGGACAGTTTTTATTCTCTGAAATGAAAGAAACAAGAATAAAGCATAAAACAGCCCACTAAAACCAAATTCTTCTGTTTGTATCTGGCCTGCTCATCAGGAACTGCACGCCGTGTAAGTGAAGGTAACCATCCATACCAGTACGCACGTGAGTAACTGTACTGCTCTACTGCATTCCTCTAATCCAAGAGATTAATAAAACATAAAGCAATACATTTAATCAAATCCCAGATTAATGGGCATGAGAAGAAGAAAAGGAAGCTGCTGAAAGAGGTTTGATCTTAAATGTCTGAATAAGAAAAGTGAATCTGTGACTGCTGGAGTTATTTTCAAGAAGGTATCCTGGTCAGTGCAATATTGTTTGCTATCACATGGAATTTCCACACCCTGTTTTAAGGGCACTTTTCAATTATCTAGGAATGGTCTGTTGAATGCCCTGAACTGTGTGCTGAATGTTTATTTCTTAGAATTATCTTAGGCTTTAACACACAAGCAAAATAGGTGATTGCCAAAGGCATGAAAATATTAAAAGCAGCAAAGTGTTTACTGACTGAAACAGAAACTGCATTCCACAAAGATCATATTTTCTTTAATTTCTTTTTAGCAGTAAAGTCTGAATTGAAGCTGGTTTGAAGAAAAAGTGGATAGAATAGTGAGAGCAAGAAAATACAAGGCATGTTTACATTCTCTTTTTAATTATCTGTTACAGGATAGAATTGAGTAACATATCAATATTTTATTAGATACAAGAAACAATTTTTAACATTTAGTAGAAACAAGCCTATTCCCACTGTTACTGTAGAACTGTCTTTATAGAATACCTGTGCATGGCTATATGAGTACATTTCAATCCTGTATCTATTCAGCATTGATCTATTTAGTAGACAGAAATATGCACATACATTTGTGCCTCCAAGTGCTTTTATGTGTCTGTGTGTGCAGGTAGATGTCTTTAAATGGTACATAAATATATATTTATATATGCATATGTATATACATGAGAAAGACTATATTTATGTCAGTGCTATTTCTCCCTCTTTGTACAGAGAGCATTCTGGAAGCAATAAGGTGACTTCTTGCAGACTTACTGGGAAGGGCTTTCTCTGCCCAATAGGGAAAAAGTCTGCAGGAGAGTTATGCCCATCCTTCAGTATAGCTGCTAGTCAGGTACAAAGAGGCTAGTCAGGTACAAAGAGACTACTCAGTGTGAAAATCTAATCAAGACTGGTGGCACTGGGGAACATCTGATGGCACGTGATTCTTGCCCAAGAAACAAACTCCAGCACAATGAGAGAACTTGGACTATTTTCTGAAGCAAGGGTTACAATCATATCTACCCTTAATGGATAAACTCTATACTCTGTTGTGGTCGAGGGGAGCAATATTTGTTAATTACCCTCACAACAATAATTAATAAATGATATGGCAAATGGGTATTAATAAAAACAATAACCCTTTATTAATGAAATATGCCAAAACTTGTTAAAAGGATCGTTGTATGGTCAGAAGATATATTTACAATGGAATCATGCAGTCTTAGTGCAAACATAAACTATTCTATGCAAACTAGGAGGCAACAACTTGGAAAAAGAAAGTCCCCAAGAGCAAATAGCGCTCGATTACAGGCAGGGGGGAGGCTCGATAAGAACCATTAAACCCAAAGGGCAGTTACTCACAGCCAGTTTCACCCACATTGGGGGATGCTGCTGCTGCTGTGTTAGCTTTGGGGCGCTCTCATAAGGTGTGGCACGGCAGATTGCTGGCAAGAAAAGTTTACCACGTGGTCCCAGGCTGATCTGGCTTCAGTGAACAGCGGGCAGTTAAAGACGCTCTTCGCTTGGCTTCTGGGTAAACTGAGGAACAGCAGGATTCTAGTGGCAAGGGGAAGCAGGCTAGGTGAATTCGATTCAGTTTCTAGGCTTGTGGCTTCTCCAACTTGCATGTGTATGGCTCGAGACTTTATCCCAGGCTCTGGACCAGGCACTCGAGGCAGCTTCTACGAGACAGGTCCAATGTAGGCTTGAAGCAAGGCAAGGCTTCAGCAGGCTTGAGCAAGGCAAGGCAAGGCAAGGCAAGTCACTGTATATATACAAATTGCCAGAGGTCAACTGGTCCAATGGGGCACTGAAGCTAATCTGTAGCTGCCCAATGGAAAAGCGTTCTGCCAGGCTATAACCATAAAAGGCAGAAACAAGAACCTTGTATCTGGGGGAGCAGTGGTCAGCTTATGTGCTCTCACCCCAGATAAACATCTTGTTTACCAGACAGGCAGGAGTCCTGTTCTCTTTGTTCCTTTTCTCATATTGCCCTGTTTTTCTTGCAGGAGAGAGGGGAGAGAAAGGGACCCTGTCTAGACATCTTAAGGCCTGTCTGGATTTGTACTGGGCCATGTCATGGCCCTACCATAACATACTCACACTAAAATACATCTGTGAATTACGGATCTTCCCTGGGTTTTGATCTGCTGTGTTATCTTCAAGAAAGCTGTTAATATGTTTAATGGACAAGAAGAAGACTACAGCATCTGGAAGAAGTATGGTCTCTTTCAGAGTGGACAAAATTAAAGACTAATAAGTTCTTTTACCTTTTAAATTTCCTATTTCTTTTATTGTTCTATAGGATATTGTATTTTGCCTCTGTGTAGCTGATACTTTATTACAATTTGCCTTTCAAACATAGGGGAATATTGCAAGCTAGTATAGATAGGAATATGACGACTAAGTACTGCACTTGTTTCTCTCCTTCTTTTTGCAGCCTTCTTATTTTTTAATGTGTATCTGCACATCTTTAAGCCTTCACTACACAAGTGTACACCAGCAACATGTCCATGTACAGTTCACATCCACTGTATGCATACACAGGGGAGGAACTGTGGTGGGGATACCATAATCATGTATTGAAGACCATAGTCCGTAATATTTTGGCTCAATCCAGCCATTCGGTGAAAAGTTAGAGATGACTATTCAGTTAGGTAAGTTGCTAAAATTAGCTCTCTCTCCACAACAGCATTTGCTTCTCCTTCTTTTGTCATCTCTTCAAAAGGATTTAGGCTGGAAATTAAAGAACTGAGTTAGATTTTGCTGCTCTGATTCATCATGAGGTCGAGTTGTATTTATGTGGATTTTCATTAGACTCTTAACACCAAAAAATATTATATTATTATTCTATTTGCAAATTATAAATGGAGATTGATAGTATGTTTGATGTTTTATGTGATGATGGAGTTGTGAGAACTCAAAGAAACGACAACATAACTTGTTTTCCTTTCACTCACTCTTGCTTCTCCAAATGAAATGCTGTAAATATTTCTGAGGGAGTGATATTTCTTGCCAAAGGTGAAGGCTACTTTTCTCAGGTAAATAAAAAAACCCACAAACTGAATTAATGAGGAAGCCAGTTCAGATTTGCACAATGCAATATTTAATGTTTGCTCTCTTTACTATTTTTGATTCAGAGACAGGCATCAAGTGTATGAAAGTGTGGCTCTCCAAAGACATCATTGAATTATCAGAAAACAGAGTCATGTTTTATAACTGGGTAGACATAGCATTTGTGAAAGCATGCAGAGATTTGAAGGATCTTAAGAAAAAAAAATATGCTGGTAAATTTGCATAAGACACTGTTGTGATTTAACCCCAGCAAGGCAACTAAGCACCACACACACAGCCACTCACTCACTCCCCACACCCCAAAGTGGGATAAAGGGGAGAATTTGAAGGGTAAAAGAGAAATCTCATAGGCTGAAATAAAGATAGTTTAAGAGTTAAAGCAAATGTTATGCATGCTACTACTTCTTCCCATTGTTCAGCCATCTCTAGGAAAGCAAGGCTCTATCATAGAATCATAGAATCAAGAAGGCTGGAAGAGACCTCAAAGATCATTGAGTCCAACCTGTCACCCTAAACCTCATGACTATCTAAACCATGGCACCAAGTGCCACGTCCAATCCCCTCTTGAACACCTCCAGGGATGGTGACTCCACCACCTCCCTGGGCAGCACATTCCAATGGCCAACCACTCTCTCTGTGAAGAACTTTCTCCTCACCTCCAGCCTAAACCTCCCCTGGCACAGCTTGAGACTGTGTCCTCTTGTTCTGGTGCTGGTTGCCTGGGAGAAGAGACCAACCCCCTCCTGGCTACAACCTCCCTTCAGGTAGCTGTAGACAGCAATGAGGTCTCCCCTGAGCCTCCTCTTCTCCAGGCTAAACAGTCCCAGCTCCCTCAGCCTCTCCTCATAGAGCTTGTGCTCAAGGCCTCTCACCAGCCTCGTTGCCCTTCTCTGGACATGCTCCAGCAATTCAACATCTTTCCTAAACTGAGGGGTCCAGAATTGGACACAGTACTCAAGGTGTGGCCTAACCAGTGCTGTGTACAGGGGTACAATGACCTCCCTGCTCCTGCTGGCCACACTATGCCTGATCATGCTTAATGTTTACTTGTGAAGACATCACTCTGAATATCTCCTCCTTTCTTCTTCTTCCCCCGGCTTTATATTTCTGAACATGGCATCATATGATATGAAATATTGTTTGGGTCAGTTGCCCCAGCTATGTCCCCTAAACTTCTTATGAAACCCCAGCCTATTAGCTGGTGGAGTGGTGTGAGGAGCAGAAGCAGTCCTGTGTAAGCACTGTTCAGCAGTAACAAAAAAACCTGTTTGTTATCAACACAGTTTTTAGCACAAATCCAAAACATATCTCCATGCAATCTAATATGGCAAAAATGAATGATAGCCCAGTCAAAACCAACAGAGACACATAGCATAAGCACAGAACATCAGAACACAACGTTGAATATAGCAATTTAAGAAGAGGTGAAAACAAAATCCTCAAGCCTATATATTACTACAGAGCTAAACTATACATACTAATATTAAGGATGTCAATTGTATTAATGTTTTAGTAAAATGATCTCTACTCAGAAATGTTTGTATTAGAGACATCATTAAAACGATCAGTTTAAGAGGTAACTGACAGTGGTGCATATGCCTGCATTACAACCTTGAAATGTAGTTGTCACATAATTAAAAGTTCGAATATAACAGATACATGCACAGAAAGGAATATTATCAACTTTTTTCTAGATTTTGAGTTTTTAATGTATGCAAAAATATATAAACACAATATATACTCAGAGAAGTATTTTGTACTAGCAGTGCTGTTATGCTGAATATTAGAAAAGTCACAATATAAGGAGTTTCAAATGTCTTTTAAAATATTGTTCTTCCTTATTTTCTGATAAATTTGCAAAAATTAAATGGCAGACCATTAGGTAGTCATAAGGACTGCTATCAGTGGATGAACAGGAAATAATAATTATAGAAATAGTTTATTTGTGAGAGAAGCATATCATGATAAACAGAACACTAAAACTAAGTATAAGAATGAATTACCAAACTCCCCACACCCAAAAAGCCAAGAAAACAAGATTTAATTTCTTGTTTTAACTCCTTGATTTAACTCCTTGACTGAGACTTAGTATTTCTGTCCAAGAGGTCAGCTGTCTTGCTCCACTGCCTCTATCCTGTATTTTATGGAAATAAGAGACATTCATTCTTATGAGGTACTGAGAGCTGGTGAAGAAAAAATTATTTGTAACTTAAAGCAGCTGCATAAACATAATTAAGAAGAAGAGTAGACAAATCTATAGATCATGGTATATGAACTATAACAACCTCATTATGACATGCCAATTAGCTAACTACAGAATCAGGCAAAACTGACCTAGGAGGATGTGATATTGTGTAATAAGATGACCACTTAGGAACTGCTTAAACCGATAAGATCAATAAAAAGTAACAAACCAGCACCAGAACAAGAGGACACAGTCTCAAGGTGCGCCAGAGGAGGTTTAGGCTGGAGGTGAGGAGAAAGTTCTTCACAGAGAGAGTGGTTAGCCATTGGAATGTGCTGCCCAGGGAGGTGGTGGAGTCACCATCCCTGGAGGTGTTCAAGAGGGGACTGGACGTGGCACTTGGTGCCATGGTTTAGATAGTCATAGTTAGAGGTTTAGGGTGACAGGTTGGACTCGATGATCTTTGAGGTCTCTTCCAGCCTTCTTGATTCTATGATTCTATGATTCTATGAAAACCTCAGATTTCAATATTGCTATTGGTTCAAACATACCATTCGGGACGTAGGGAATTTAGATTGTAAGGGTATAATTGCCTGGGGATTTTTTTGTTTGGAGTCTCTTCTTGGAGGCATGCAGCTCAAGCTGTGGTACTATTAATAAAAAGTAGTTACAGAAAGGAAACTATCCACTTAGGCAGAAACTTGGAGTCAAACCCTGTTATGATGGCTAGCATGCACAATTTCCATAACAGAGCTTAGCTCATTAGTTATTATAAAGCATATAGGGCTCCACATAAAAGGTATTACTGAGGTGCAAGGGCATTATTATAATATAAAAAGAATAAAGTGTGAAACATAAAACACTTCAAGCACAGAAATGAATGGGAAGTTTATAGAATGAGGCCAAAGGAAAGGAAAAACAATTTTAAAGAAATGTGGAGCCAAGAATGAAATAACATTACTGCAGAAATATTAAAGAGAAGGGAAGTCTCTTGGACTAAGTAACCTTTAACAGATAGTAGGGATAATTTATTGGTAATAGTGACTGTCACTCCAGGCTATTTACACAAACACATTGCTTCAGCATTTTCAAAGGAGGAAAAAAGGCTGAAGATAGAATTAGCAACAGGGAAATATTTATACCAAATCAGAATAAGAGGAATTTAGAACAAGAGGACAATTTTGTTAAGGATAATAAAAGGTGTTTTTATAAATACATTAAAAACAAAAGGAGGCCCAGGGAAAATCTCCATTCCTTATTGGATGTAGGGGGGAACATAGTAATGGAAGACAAGGAAAAGGCTGAGGTACTTAACAACTTCTTTGCCTCAGTCTTTAACAAAAAGATTGGATATCCTCAGGACAACTGGGTTCCTGAGTTGGTAGACAGGGATGGGGAGCCGAATATCCCTCCTGTGTCCCTAGATCCCAATAAGTCAATGGGTCCAGAAAGCACAGAGAGTGGTTGTGAATGGTGTGGCATCCAGTTCATGTCCGGTGACCAATGGTGTTCCCCAGGGATCAGTACTGGGCCCAATTCTATTCAACATCTTTATTGATACTTGGATGAGGGAACCAAGTCTACTTGCAGATGACACCAAGTTGCAGGGGAGTGTCAATCTGCTGGAAGGCAGGAAGACACATCAGAGAGACCTGGACAGGCTGGGTTGATGGGCTGAGGCAAACAGTATGAGGTTTAACATGGCCACAATAACCCAATGCAGCACTAGCGACTAGGGGATGAATGGCTGGAGAGCAGCCAGGCAGAGAGGGACCTGGGAGTACTGGTTAACAACTGTCTGAACATGAGCCAGCAGTGTGCCCAGGTGGCACATAAGGCCAATGGCATCTTGGCTTGTATCAGGAATAGTGTAGCCATCAGGACTAGGGATGTAGTTTTGCCCCTGTACTCAGCAGTGGTGAGGCCCCACCTTGAGTATTGTGTGCAGTTTTGGGTACCTCACTTCAAGAAAGATATTGAGGTGCTGGAGCAGGTCCAGAGAAGAGCAACGAGACTGGTAAGGAGACTCAGGGGAAACCTTATCACACTCTACAACTACCTGAAGGGAAATTGTAGTTAGGTGGGGGTTGGGCTCTTCTCCTAGGCAACTTGTGATGAGAGGGCATGGTCTGAAACTGTGCCAGGGAAGGTTTAGGTGGGATGTTAGGAAGCACTTCCTCATGGAAAGGGTAATTAGACACTGGAATGCACTGCCCAGGGAGGTGTTGGAGTCACTGTCTCTGGAGGTGTTTAAGGAAAGATTGGATGTGGCAATTAGTGACATGGTCTAGTCGATGTGGTGGTGTTGGGTCATAGGCTGGACTTGAAGATCTCAGAGGTCTATTCCAGCCTCAATAAGTCTGTGATTCTGTGTGATTCTGTAAAAAAACCTGAAGGACTATAGCATTGCATGACATAAGAAAAAAAAAAAGGAGAAAAAAATTTGAATAAAAAAGAACTTATTTAAGTTCTTAAGAAAGACATTAAAATTATAGAATCATAGAATTGTTTTAGTTGGAAAAGACCTTTAAAATCAAGTCCAACCATTATCTAACTCTACCAAGTCTGGTGCTAAACCATGTCCCTTAGCACCACATCTATGCATCTTTTAAACATCCCCAGGGATTGGGATTCAACCACCTCTCTGTGCAACCTATTCCAGTGGTTGATAACCCTTTCAGTCAAGAAATTCCTTCTAATATCTAATCTAAACCTCCCATAGTGAAACTTGAGGCCATTTCCTCTTGTTCTATCAGTTGTTACTAGGGAAAAGAGACCAACACCCACCTCGCTATAAACACCTTTCAGGTAGAGAGCAATAAGGTCTCTTCTCAGCCTCCTTTTCTCCAAACTAAACAATACCAGTTCCCTCAGCTGCTCCTTGTAAGACCTGTTCTCCAGATCCTTCATCAGCTTTGATGCCCTTCCCTGGACCCCAATGTCTTTCTTCTAGTCAGGACCACAAAACAGAACACAATACTCAAGATGTGGCATCAGAAGTGCCAAGTAAAGAGGGGATGATCACTCTCCTACTCCTGCTTGTCACACTGTGGTCACAGGCCACAATAATGTTGGCCCTCTTGGATACCTGAGCATGCTGCTAACTCATCTTCATCTAATCAATACCCGCAGATCTTTCACTGCTGGGCAGCTTTCCAGCCACTCTGCCCCAAGTCTGTAGTGTTGCATGGGGTTGTTGTGACCAAAGTCCGGAACCCAGCACATGGCCTTGCTGAATATTTTATAGTTGGCCTCAGCCCAGCAATCCAGCCTATCCAGGTCCCTCCTTAGAGTCTTCTTATCTTTAAGCTGATCAACACTCCCTCCCAACTAGGTGTTGTCTGCAAGCTTACTGAGGGTGAACTCAATCCCATCATCCAGATCATTGATAAAGATATTAAAGAGAACTGGCCCCAACTAGAACCCCAGTTGTGACCAGCTGCCAACTGGATCAGAATCCATCTGTCACCACTCTTTGGGCTCAGCCCACCAGCCAGTTTTTTAGCATCCACTCACCCAAGCCATGAGCAACCAGTTTCATGATATGAGAAGTGTCAGACGCTTACTAAAGTCCAGATAAACAGCTGGAGGGATAGAGAAGAATGCTATTTATGTTCTCGATCCCTTAACTAGTTGTTCCAAGGCCCTGAAGTCTCTCTTCATTGCCCTTGGACTTCTTGTTGCTACTTTATCACTGCCTATCTGAAAGATCAATAATGGATAGTTTCACAGAAGATCTTGTTGACAAACATAACAGTTATATATGAGCAAATAATACACAGAATTTGTCAGAAAAATTTTGGACAGAATGTACAGACTTAAAAGAAATCTGATGAAATCTCTATTACATGACCACCAAAAGATGACTTTCAGCAAGGTCATCTGGTATTGCAGGAGATGCAGTTTATAAGGATGAAGAGCTATTTTGAGGAGTAAAGATAAACAGTGTGAGTGAGAAGAGACAGAAATGGATATATGTGACAAGTGCATTACTGCAAATATCAGTATTGGGTCCTGCTCTTTTTACTACTCTTGGCAAGAAAAGATGTTCTATTTCTATAGTCAGAAAATATTAAAAAGAGGTAAAATGAACAATGGCAGAAGACAGGAATTTAAAAAGTTTTCAGACAAGGAACAGTTATTTTATGGGCAATTAGCAGGTGAGTAAAGAAACTTCTGCGATGAAGGTTGTATTTTGATTCCAAAATATTGCAGACATTTTGCTAAGTCAAGACAATAAACTGACCATTAATGCAGTTTTCTGGTATCTTGCCAAGGTAGAAAGCAGCATTGCCTTGTTCTATGATAGCGACATTATATTTATTTGTATGGATAGAAAGAAGAAATGAAGACATGGAGAATCTATTAATTTGAAAGTATGTCATTATTTATATTTCCCCCTTATCTGCAATAAATTGGCTTTGAAGTTTTTCCTTAGAAAGATTGTTTGCTTTTTGCAAATAGTAGATAATTTTTAAAGTATACTGCCATATATCATAATGTTCAGCCACTGTCATATGAAAGAGGAATTGTAAGCATCCATTTTAGACATTCCATTTTTTATTTTGTCCTTCTCTGTTAACTGCTTTTGAAATCAGACTAAATTTTGCCAAGTTTGAATCTTTTGGTAAATAATTTTCTTTATTCCGGACTTCTTTGTAAATTGGATGTATATCCACTTCTGTGAGGCACTTGGGAGTTAGTCTTGAATTTGTTTTACTCCAGCTTTTGTTTTACTTTCTGCTTTAGAAAGAGACCCTTGGAATCCCTTTCTTTCATTTCATTATCATAGAAAACATAGAATCATAGAATCATAGAATCAGTCAGGGTTGGAAGGAACCCCAAGGATCATCTACTTCCAACCCCCCTGCCATGGGCAGGGACACCTCACACTACAGCAGGCTGGCCAGAGCCTCATCCAGCCTGGCCTTAAACACCTCCAGGGATGGGGCCCCAACCACCTCCCTGGACAACCCATTCCAGGCTCTCACCACTCTCATGGTGAAGAACTTCTTACTCACGTCCAGCCTGAATCTCCCTGCTTCCAGCTTTATTCCATTCCCCCTAGTCCTATCACTACCTGATATCCTAAAAAGTCCCTCCCCAGCTTTCTCGTAGGCCCCCTTCAGATATTGAAAGGCCACAATAAGGTCACCTCGGAGCCTTCTCTTCTCCAGACTGAACAGCCCCAACCCTTTCAGTCTGACCTCATAGAAGAGGTGCTCCAGCCCTCTGATCATCCTGGTGGCCCTTCTCTGGATAGAAAGTCCTGACTTGTTTCTGTTACTACTTTAAAAATATTTCTAATTTAACATATTAGTGGAGGAATAGAATGAAAATGTAGCAAAAAGCAATTATGAAACCATACTGATGAAGCTGTATAGCATTGTTACTAACACTTAAAATCCAGGGTGGCTTGAACTAGTAAATTACATTGGATAAGTAAACCACAACTTTAGGTTTAGTGTAAAAGAGTTGACCCCCAAAGTTACTTCTTGGACTGCATCCAAGCAAACTTTAGAAGGTCTTGTACTACTAACAGAGACAGCCAAAAGACGCATCAGTTTGTGGAGCAGGGCACACTGAAGAGGGCACAGAAAGGAGGAGGAAGCTCTGCAGAGTGCAGTGGCCCCATGTCCCTGTGAATCAGTGAGGCCCTGCAAAAGACAGCCCCCAGCATCCCCATACCCCAGCTACTCAGTGTGTTGGAGGACTCAGCTCAACCCAGCCTTGCAAAAGGATACAGCTCTGCAGGTTTGGGACTATGAGGACCTCCTTGCCTTCAAGGGGTGGTTGTTGGCAGGGGGTCTGTGTCCCCAGGTAGAGAGGCTGCAGGAGGAGGACAGCAGCCTGCACAGCACAAGGGTTGGCATGAAGGAGAGAGTTCTGTCTTCTTTAAGAACATTCAGGTGCAAGGTGAGCCTCAACCACCAAGCATACTCACAGAGCAGGGTACATTTGTGCTTATAGGGTTAGGAGTTGGAGATCCCCTGACTGCAGAAGTTGGTGGGCTTTAGCACTAGACAGCTCCAGCCTTCCTTTGGATGCAGATGAGTGGCTGGAAGATATGCCCAGCAGAGCACACTGCTCTCCCAGGGAGACCTGGAGTATATCAAGTGTAACTGCACAGCTCTGCAGGACAGAGTCTGGGGCATGAGTGTCCAGGTAGAGTCTCTTTGATTCTACTGAAGAGGTATAGGGACTTGAGGAGAAGTGAACAGATCTTGCAGGTCAACACCTGGGTGTACAGATTGTTTTGATGGTTGGGGTTTCTGTTTTATGACCATGGAGCCCACTCTGGGAAAAGAGAACTGGGAGAGAGAAGGGATCCACCTTACCCAGTGGGGCAAAATCATCTTTAACAACAGCCTCACCAACCTGGGCAAGAGAGCTTTAAGCTAGAAATTAGGGTGGTGGGAGATGGGCATCCACGTTCAAGTGGAGAAGTGTTAGACTTGGCTGACAAGTGAAAGGAACAGGATAATATAGAGAGACTTTGAAAACAAATCAGGGCTGAAAGGGACCCATTCCAAGAATATGCTCGTGCCTTTTCTAGGAAATAGTTGCAGTTGAGCCCCTCACAGATGGGCCATGGGGAACAAACAGGAGGAATTATAGGTGCATGTACAACTGCAGGGCTACCATCTCATTGTCAAGGCAGTGATATGGTAGGAGAGCTTACACTCTTGCCTCTTTAAGAAAGATAAGTCAGGGATGTGAGGAGAACTCTCCTTTTATGTGAGAAAGAAGCACTGAGCACTACCTTGGGAAGGGTGATGAATGAGCTGAGAACTGATGGGTCAAGCTTAGAGGGCAGACCACTGTGAAGGGTGTCTGCCACAGACAAGCCACTGATGCCTTCTTCAGACAACTGGAAGAAATTTCATGTTCACAGGCCCTAGCTCACACAGGGATTTTGAACTACCCTGATATTTGCTGAATGGGCAACATAACAGAGCACGAGCAGTCTAGGAGGTTTCTGGAGTATATTGATGCCTTGAATGGGTTTCTGGAGTACACTGATGCCTTGAACATCCTAATGCAGGCAATAAAGAATTAATGAAAAACAAGAAGGACTTCTATAGGTGTATCAGCAGGAGAAGGAAGACTGCAGACAATGTGGGCCCAGTGATGAATGGGGCAGACTTGGAGAAAGCTGAGGAAATTAATTTTTTTTTTCATGAATCCTAGACCCTGAGACCTGTGGGGAAGTTTAGAGCAAGGTAAACTTACCATCTGTGGAATGATGCTTAAACTGACTAAACATACCCAGGTCTCTCAGATGTACTGGAATGCAATCAGAAATGCTGAGAGATCTAGCCAATGACAGTGTAAGATCACTTGCAATTAATATGCAAAAAACTGTGGTAATCTGGGGAAGCTACTGAAGACTGAAAGAAAGCAAATATTACCTCTATCTTCAAGAAACACAGGACTGGGGAACTGCAGGCCAGACAACCTCACCTCAGTCCCAAGGAAGATGATGGAGTAAATAATCCTGAAAGCATTTCCAGACATGCAAAGGACAAGAAGGTGGTGACTGGGAGAAATCAGCATGGATTTATGAAAGAAACATCATGCATGATGAACTTAAGAAGTTTCTGTGATGAGATGACTTCTTTGGTGGATGAAGGGAGATAAGCGAATGCTATTTATCTTCACCTTAGTAAGGCTTTTGACACTGTCTTCCATAATATCCTCATAGAAAAGATGATAAAGTATGGACTAGAGAAGTGAACAGCAAGGTGGATTGAAAATTAGCTATGATGAGTAGCACAAATTCAAGCTGGAAGACAGTCACTAGTGACAAAACCACTGATACTTGGGCCAATTCTGTCCCTGTATGACAGGACAGAGTGCATCTTCAGGAAGTTTTCAGATAATATAAAACTGGGAGGAGTGGCTGATACAACAGAGTGTCATGATACCACTTAAAGGGACTCTGACAGGCTGAAGAAATGGTCTGATGGGAACCTTGTGATGTTCAACAAAGTGAACACAAAGTCCTATACCCTGGAAAGAACAACCAGTACTCGTTGGAAGCTCACTGTCTGGAAAGCAGCACTTCAGAGAAAATGCAGGGTGTCCTGGTTGACACCAAGTGAATGATGATCCAGAAATGTTGACTCCAAGTGAACTGTGATCCAGCAATGTTCCTGTTGAGATAAGGAGAGATAACAGTTTAATATAACATAAGATATCATAACCACAATGCATAATTACCTTAGCTAATAATCTAATTAATCTAATATTAGAATGCATGATTACCTATTTGCAGAAGATGTGCAGTGAAATACAAGGGGAAAAAAATCATAAAACAGAAACCCAAAAACCAGCAGCTACCTGATTCATACCCATTCCACCACCATGCCTGCAGAAAAAAAAAACTATCACCCAAGAACCAGCAACTGCAACAGGAAGCCTCCCATGTTGCAATTTGAACTTCAGTCCCCGTAATACTTTGCTCCAGTTAGCACTTTCATTTTTTGAAGCTGGCAAGACTGCAGCATGCTATGAATAACACAGCAGATTCAACTCAATCCATGACACAGGTATAACTATAGTGTTTTCTCTTACTGTTCTCCAAGGTCACCTTCTTACTCCATGCGAAGTGTCTGTATACCAGTGTGAGAAGCATGGGGAATAAACAGAATTGACTAGACATCTGGGTGTGGACAAATGGTTACAATCTCATAGCAGTTATAGAGACATGGTGGTATAACACTCATGACTGGAATGCTGTCATATATGACTGTGTACTTTTTAGGAAGGGCAGACCCGCAAGGCAGGCACGGTGGAGTTGCTCTTTTTGTGAGTAAGCAACTAGAATGCATTGCGCTTAACCGTGGGAGCGGTAAAGAAAGTGTTGAAAGCTTACAGGTAAGAATTAAGGGACATGCAAACATGGGTGACACTGTTGTGAGTACTACAGACAGCCAGAGTAAGAAGTTGTTGGTGATGAGGTCTTTTACAGACAGCTGAAAGTAGCTTCAAGATTGCATACCCTGGTGCTCATGGGTGCCTTCAGTCACCCTGATATTAGTTGGAAAGGTCACACAGCCAGGCATACTCAGTCCAGAAAGTTCCTACAGTGCATTGGTGACAACTTTCTGATGCAGGTGGTTGAAAAACCAATGAGGAGATGTCTGATGCTGGACTTTGTATTAACAAATGCAGAAAGTCTGGTCAAGGATGTTAAGGTAGGAGTGTCATGGTAGGGCCAAAACAGGCCCATCACAAACCCATCACAAACCCCATCACCTTAGGGGTCAGGCCCTAAGATGTCTAGACATGGTCTCCCGCTCCCCCCACCCCTTCCTGCAGAAAGTCAGGGCAACATGGGAAAAGGAATAAAGGGGGCAGAACCTGTGCATGTCTGGTAAACAAGTTGTTTACCTGGGGTAAGAGCAGGTGTACTGGTTACTGCTACCCCTCAAACAAGGCCTTTTTCTCTGCCTTTTATGGCCACAACCTGGCAGAACCATTTTCATTGGGCAGCTATATGCTGGCTTCAGTTGCCCCTATTGGCCCAAATGGATCTTGGGCAAGATATTTATACTGGCAGTTGCCTTCACCTTGCCCTTAAACTTTGCTCAAGCCTTGCTCAAGGCATGCTTGAATCACCTTCCTGGACCCTTCTTACATGAAGCTGCCTCGAGTTGCCCGGCCCTGCCTCGAGTGCCTGGTCCAAAGCCTGGGATAAAGCCACAAGCCCACAACATAGCAAGCTGGAGAAGCCATGAGCTTAGGAGCCAAGCCTGCTTCCCCTTGCCACTGGAGTCATGCCATGCCTCAGTTTACCCAGGACAAAGCAAGTGCCCGCCACGAAGAACACATCGTAAACCACCTGCCGTCTTCTGAAGCCAGATCAGCCCTGGGACAACATGGCACCCTTCTTGCTGGCAACCTGCCGTGCCAGCGCCATAAGAGAGTGCCCCAAAGCCTCAACAGCTAACACAGCAGCAGCACTACCCATGTGGGTAGAAGAATCAGCTGTGAGTAATTCATTCATAAAGGTTATTGTCGAGTCTCCTCCCAAATGTGGTGAGCACCATTTTCACTCCTTGGGACCCTCTCTTTCCATGTTATTTCCTCCTGGTTTGCATAGAACTATTGTTGTATTTTGCCCAAAGACTGTACCCTCCTATTGTAAATATGTATTTCAACCATACAACGATCCTATGTAATGAGTTTGGGGGATTTTTCATATTAATAAAGGGCTACTAATAATTTTATTAATACCCGTTTGCCACAACATTTGTTGGTTAAGTGCAATCCCTGAACAAAGAGGCAGCCTTGGCTGTAGTGACCATGACATGATATAGTTTAGTATTTTTAGAGAATGAAGCAGGGCAAATAGTAACATTTCTAGCCTGAACTTTAAGAGGGTTAACTTTGTTCTGTTCAAAGATCTACTTAGAAGCATTCTGTGGATGAGGGCTCTAAGAAGTAAGGGTGTCCAAGGGATTCAAACACCACCTCCTCCAAGATCAAGAAAAGTGTATACCCTTGAAAAAAAAAATCTAGTAGAGAAGGCAGGAGATCTGCATGGTTAAGCAAGGAGCTGCTGGAAAAACTCAGAAGTCCACAATATGTGGGAAAGGGTCTGGTCAGCTGGGAGGACTATCGAAATACAATTAGAGCATGTTAAGATGCAACAAGAAGGTCAAGGATCTCTTGGAACTAAATCAGGCCAGGGAGGTGAAAGAAAACAAGAAAGGCTTTTTAAAATACATCAAGAGTAAAGGAAGAATAGGGGAAAAGTGGGTCCACTGTTAAATGAGACAGGAGACAGATGATGCAGAGATGGTGAACCAGCCCTCACAAACCTCAGACAATGGAGTTAAGAGAGCACAACTGGAAGAGGAAGACTCTCCACCAGTCAGTGTGAGTTGGATTAGAGATCACTTGGATGGAATAAAAGTGCACAATTCTTTGAGCCCTGATGGGGTTCATCCACAAGTGCTGAGGGATCTGGTTGATGTTGTTGCTGTACCACTTTCCATCATTTTTGAAAGATCATGGAGAACAGGGAAGGTGGCTGAGGGCTGGAAGTTGGCCAATGTCACTCCAGTTTTCAGAAAGGGCAAGAAGGAATACCTAGGCCACTACAGCCCAGTCATCTTCTCCTTCATCTCTGTAAAGGTAATGGAGCAGTTCATTCTGGAGGCCATCTCTAACCACATGAAAGAAAAGGAGATTATCAGGAGTATCCAGTATGGAATTACTAAGGGGAAATCATGTTTGACTAATAAAGGCATGACCAAATGTGTAGACGAAGGGAGAGCAGTGGATATCATCTACCTGGACTTCAGCAAGGCTTTTGATGCTGTCTCCCATAATATCATCACAGGTAAACTCAAGAAAAGTGGGTTAGATGATTGGACCTTGAGGTGGATCAGTAACTGTCTCAACAACAGAGTTCAGAGAGCTGTGATGAGCAGTGCAGAGCCTAGGTGGAGGCCTGTGGCCAGTGATGTTTCCAAGGGATCACTACTGGGTGCAGTTCTGGGGTTCATCAAGAAAAGTGTGACCAGCAGGTCTAGGGAGGTTCCCTAGGTTCTGAGTGATAAAGTCCATCTAAATTTGTATCACATGCAGTTCATTGGCAATTCATTCTCTATGAAGGAAGTTTTCTTTCTAGCCAATTGTAATTATTAAACCTTTTAGTTTTTGTATACTAGTATATTTGGTATATGCTAAAGGAAGTAGTCTACCCAGTTCTGTAGATTATGACATACTGTGTTGGATTTTTAAATTCTGTGCCTATATCTAACCTAAAAATATTTTGGTTTTTGGGGGTGGGGTGGGGTGGGGTTGTTTGTTTGTTTGTTTATTTTATTTCATGGCATCAATAATTCTCCTGCAAGCAAAAACGTTCCAAACTTCAGAAACAGGAGTTATAAAAAAAGTCATTATTTTCAAAATCTTAATTTTTTGTGTAGATTTCTGACTGATTTCAAGAACGACTGAGGAAATAGTTGAACAAAACATAGAAGTACTTGAGTAGTTGTTTCATTTTCTGTTATCAATAGTCCATTTAATTTGTTAGAGTACCTAGGTACATAAGTTTTTTAAGAAAGAGATGTTTAAAGGTTTAATTTGTTTAAAATTTTATAATTAACCACATTATCATAGTTAACTGAATCACTGAAATTACTGATGAAGAGAAACTATTTTGGTAGTCTCCCTGCCAAAGCAGGAGTATGTCCCAGGGTGTTGCTTACAACACATTATTTTTAATGGAGTTTAAAATGCATTATAAATTGTGAACATGTTTCAAGCTCTCAGGAAACTAATGAGCAGAGTTTCATAATCCTACATCTGCAGGATCCATTCAAGTGTAAGCCCCTGACTTTGCAAATATATATTAATGAACTGAGTCAGTTTCTCTGTGCTGAGTTGTCATTCAGTAGTATCAGCTGATCACAACCTATACCCATTAGGTTTAGTGCTTAGTAGCTGAGTGTGGTGGGTTGGAAATTTCCGCCCAGCATTAGATTTGCCAGACCAGCTCAGCTGGAAGCAAATGAAAGCTGTATTTACAAGCAAAACTACAATCTACAATGAAATGCAATGAATATATACAAATATACAGTATTTACAGTATTTACAATTAATAAACAGCATAAGGACCCCTCTGGCCAAAGACCTGGGGAAGTTAATAGCTTCTACCTCCCTGTCCCCCTCCTTACCCCCTGTACAAAGGGGACAAGGGAAAGGAGCAGAGAGATGTTAAACTTAGCCAAAACAGTGCAGCCAAGGTCAAGCAGAAGCCAGCAGAAGCACAAAGTTAGTATCTTCCAGCCCAAGGAAGCGAGAAGAAAGATTGTTTTGGTACAACTTGTTTAAGTCTTTCATCTCTTTCAATGGGATTGTTTAGAATTATCATTATTTTCCATTTTACACCCAATAGTGATATATTTACATTTTATAATTTTCTGTTCAAGATTCGTGAAAAAATGTTAAAGGCATACCTAAAACTACCACACTGAGAAACACTCTTCCCAGCTTTTTCTGGGATTTTTGTTTACAGATAAAACACTGAAAGTTCAAAATAAAAATATGGTTCCTCTATTGTAAATTGTAACACATTTATAATCTGAATAAGGACAGTGCACTTTCATGAGAAAAAACAGTAAGAAATGAAAAGAAACAGAAGAAGAATTATGCAAATTCTGTAATGAAGTCTTATTAAGTGGTAGAGATGATGTGCATCTAAGGAGACAAGGACCATTTTTATCTTAGATGGAGACAGGATAAAAATAGTCATGAGATACTTTAGCTGCTGTGCACTAGGCAGCTTCATACTTCAGAACCATCACAACTCAATACGGGTTGAACTGGATTTTTGGGAGTCATAGATGAATCTAAAGAGAGTTACTGAGTGTAAGCCATAAATTGTGACTTTCCCTTAACCTTCTACTGGCAGCATAATGTGGACAATGTGAAGTGGTATTCCAAAGATAGCTCATCCCAAATATAGCTTAGGAAATAGTGATTTCAAACAAGGGATACAGTTCTTGTGACTGGCTAAGAAATGTTGAGCTTCTCTACAGCTGCATTATCAACTGTTAGACATAACTAGGCCCAGGAAATTGAGCAGAAGTGACACTTCTTCAATAGCAGGTACTGCAATATCAAATTCTACTTGTTAAAAATTTAGTTAGGAAACAGACGTCAAAGTCAAGAAAGGTCTGAAAGTATCTGCTTATTGCTGTTTAGACTCGTGTAACTTGCACTGAATAATTTTTTACACCCTGTAGAAAAGATGAATTGTTCCAATAATGCATGCTTTTGTCACAACCCACTGTCACAAAGAGAAGGTTCTTTTAAAGATCCCCCAAATGAAACCAAGACGGAACCAAGTAATTGGTTGAGAAAGGCACTTTAATCTTATTTTCTCTTCTATGTGCAAAGGCAAAAGTTAGAAGTATAGGAAAGGAGGAAAAGCAAGGAATTCTAAAGCGAGGGATGGTGACAACCCAGGATCCAGCAACATCCTAGCGTCTTAAAGGCTTCGTGTGGTTGGGGAGCTCCAAATGTCTAGCAGTTGCTCTAGTAATTTTAGTTTTTCAATCTCATATGAGGTTGCACTTCCTTGGCTGGTTGCCATAGTTTCACTATGTTTCACTGCCATTCTACAGTATTCTGCATGTTGTATAGCTCCAAACTGTGCCTGTGGGGAGGGGTTTCTCTGCCTGAAGACCCCTGACCAATTTCCTGACATTTGCACAGTAAGCTTCAGCTTCCAATGCAGCACTCTTGAACGAGGAACTTGCAGTTTTGTCAGGTACGTAGCACCTATAGTTGCAGAGTTAAGTTCAGCGCAAAGTGTAAGACAGGGCATCTTGTTCTGACTATTTCTCAGAACAATGGTGAGACATAGCATCGTTTCTTGGACCAATTTAACTCTTTACAGCTTGCAGCCCACAAGCCTGCATCAAAAGAATTGTGACCGATTGAGCAAGGTGATTCTGCCATTCTACTCTGCTCTGGTGCGACCTCATTTGGAGTACTGTGTCGAGCTCTGGGGCCCTCAACACAGGAAGGACATGGATTGGATGGAGTAGGTGCAGAGGAGTGCCACAAAAACAATCAGAGGGCTGGAGCGTGTTTCCTATGAAGGCAGGCTGAGAAAGTTGGTGGTGTTCAGCCTGGAGTAGAGAATGCTCCAGGGAGAACTCATAACAGCTTTCCAGTACCTGAAGGGGGCCTACAAGAAAGTTGTGGAGAGGTTGTTTACAAAGGCATGTAGCAATAGGACAAGGTACTGTGGTTTGAAAGTAAAGAAGGGTAGATTTAAATAAGACATTAGGAAGAAATTCTTTACTATGAGAGTGTTGGAACACTGGAACAGGTTGCCCAGAGAGGTGGTAGAGGCACCATCCCTGAAGACATTCAAGGTCAGGCTTGATGGGGTTCTAAGCAACCTGATCTAGATGGGAATGTTCCTGCATACTGCATGGGTGTTGGGCTAGATGACCTTTAAAGGTCCCTTCCAACCCACTCAACAAATTATTCTATGAAAAAGATTTGAACAGATTTCCTCAGTGTTTAGAATGTGAATCTTCTCTTGGTGTGTCTTTTGAACACGTAAAAGATAACCATCACAGTAATATCAGAATAGGCAAGATGTAAAAGATTAACAATTTCATGTTTTACAAAACATTCCATATTTTCCTTCAGTAGTGAAGGCTGTTATCTTTCACACCAAGAAGAAAAAGCCAGCTGTTATCTTTTCAATATGTAAGACAGCGCAGAGAAAGCTTAATTCAGAGATTTTCTGGTGCGCTATTTGAGGACAGATTATATATGGTAGCCAGTATAGGTGATGCTACTGAGGGTTCAACCTTCTAAAAATAATTTGCTTCACTTCTATTATCAAATAGAGCTATCTTGTTTTGAGTCCCATATCAGTTTATACATCAGAGCATAAAGACTTCAGAATGATGTTCTTAGATACATATCCTCATCTGGACACTGCATGCCAATTGCTCCTACTTATCATGAAAGTACCATATAGCATTCCAATGTTCCTTTGTTTTACTGTTTCTCTCTTGCTAGCTGTTTCTAGAGCATATTGCCATGCGTATTTCAGAAATAAGAATGTAATCAGGTTATCAGATATAATAATGAGGAGATGAATATAAGCTCTCTATTCCAAATTAAAGGGGCTGCATAACTCAGAACTAGCTCCGTAACTCAGAAGTAGCTACATAACTTTATCTCAATGATAGAGAGAAAGAAGCTCCTCTCCAGTTTTCCAGTCTAGCTAGGCAAGCTGAGACTCTGTGGTATTTGTGATTGTGCAAATATCTTTTGAAACATCTTACAAGTTTAATGCACAATAAAAATAGCAGCTTAATGATTAAAGAGAAGGGAAAAAATAGTCAAACATACAGTAATTGCCTGGGAAGAAAGGATTTAACATAGTAAGAAAAATATCTATTTTATGCAGTGTAGAATATGTACCTTTATAAGTACATCAGACTATTCAAGAACATGAGAAAAAGAACTCTAGCACTTCTTTAATATTTTGGCACAGAGTGGAAACACAGTAGGGAAATGAAATGTTAACACACTGACTGTATCCTTTACTTATGTAAATATATATTTATGGATTTCTCAAGATCTGTCCTCCCCATAGGTCACTCACTTCCTTAGGTTTGCATAGGCAGTCCTGCTAGGGAACACCCAAAGGCAATGTACAAAATCAATGCAAGAAAAAATGTGCTTAAATATTCATTAATACAAATGTTTAATGGCACATGGTCTGAGTTTAGTCTGAAAAACAGGCAGGGATTCTGAGGATTTACTCTTTTCATATTCAGGAAAGCACCAATTTCACAGTGAAGAGTTCATTAGAAATGCATTAGATTAGATGAATACAAAACTGTACAAATAACTACATGCTCTGTAAAAAGCCTGGCACCATTATGCTCTATGGTGGCAGATGAGCAGTTAGAAAAGAAGAAAGCTGTACAGCAGCTTCATAAGTCTCACAGCATCTCAACAGTTGCAGTAGCTATGAAATTTCATAACCTCAGTTCACTTTCTTCGGGAAAGATGAAAAAATATCATGTCATAATGTGTAACCCATAAGTTATTCCCCCATCTCACCCCTGACAAATTGAGCAGCAGTTCTTATTATAAATACATTTGTGTTACACACATTTTTCTAGACCCCTCTTCTTTCCAAATATCCCCGATCTCCCTACTCCAAATTCTTGGTGAGTCACCCAATAATGTGATTTACCTGCAAAATTATTCCAAGGTTCACTATTTTAAGAGGCAGGAATTATCTGAGGTGCGTATGATGGATACAGTCTCCATGAGATAAAGAACTGCTGAGGTATCATTTCCAGGAGATTCACATTTCCTAAATGATTAACTGTTTAACTGGGACAGACTAACATTTTCTGCTGTTTCTGCATGTATTTTATAATCCACCACAGGGCACTTTGGTGCCAATATAAGTGCTATTTCCATTAGTAGCAGACTTCTTTGGATGTTATGCAAAATATCTTGTTAGCATTTGGGCTAATAAAATCTATTAACAATGAACTTTTGACTCTTTAAGTTGTGTTTACTCTGCTGGCCTGCTGCCTATCTTTATGAATGTTCAGTAATATCAGACAGTGTATTAAAAATCATTAGGAGAAGATGCAGAGACACATTTCTAAGTCTTTCCAAAACCTTCATGCCTCACAATGTCTTAAGCTTCCTCCAAGAGTCATTACAGCGGTACTTTTTGAAAATGAGTCTTTTCACAGATGCAGTCATCATGGGTGGTCATTTCTGGAATAAGGACCTTGAAGAGGGCTGTTCTGAGTACAAGATCATAGAAATATTCTGTGATTAAAGCTCAGCATCTTACTTCTCAAACGCACTAAACAAGACTTTACTATCCAGTCTAAATGATATGATAAATCATATTGCAACTTTAATTAGACTTCTTTCTTCTTTGGTCATCCTGTCTGTATTTTACACATGACATTATCTTTGAAACTTTTTCCTCCACACAGCTGTGACTGTATTAAGCTGATAGGTTTGTAACTTGGGTGGAAGGGGACACCAGAGAGCTTGGCAATCGAGCTCAAAACATAATGGCTTGCACAGACTCTGTGTTGGTGTTTCAGTTTAGTTAAGTTACAGACTATGGTGTGATACCTATCCATCCAATGCTTTTTGTATAGTTCAGTTGCTACAGTGTGTTTTATATTTGCACAGATGAGGACTTGATGTCAAAATAGTTGTTATACATGCTTTAATACTATATATCATATGGATGTGTACATATGAATAAGAGAGGCTTTGCTAAACTTTCTGCTTGTATTTACATTCCTTTTACATGAAAAAGAAGAAAAAAGGGAGGTGAAAGGGAGGGGAAAGGAAGGGGAGGGGAAGGGGAGGAGAGAGGAGAAGAGAGGAGAGGAGGGGAGGGGAGGTGAGGGGAGGGGAGGGGAGGGAAGGGGAGGGGAGGGGAACGGGAGGACAGAGGAGAGGAGGGGAGGGGAGAGAAGAGGAGGGGAGGGGAGGGGAGGGGAGGGGAACGGGAGGAGAGAGGAGAGGAGGGGAGGGGAGAGAAGAGGAGGGGAGGAGAGGGGAGGGGAGGGGAGGGGAGAGAAGAGGAGGGGAGGAGAGGGGAGGGGAGGAGAGGAGAGGAGAGGAGAGGGGAGGGGAGGGGAATGGGAGGAGAGGAGGGGAGGGGAGAGGAGAGGAGAGGAGAGGAGAGGAGAGGAGAGGAGAGGAGAGGAGAGGAGAGGAGAGGAGAGGAGAGGAGAGGAGAGGAGAGGAGAGGAGAGGAGAGGAGAGGAGAGGAGAGGAGAGGAGAGGAGAGGAGAGGAGAGGAGAGGAGAGGAGAGGAGAGGAGAGGAGAGGAGAGGAAAACGAAAAACGAAAAAAGAAAAAAGAAAAAAGAAAAAAGAAAAAAGAAAAAAGAAAAAAGAAAAAAGAAAAAGGAAAAAAGAAAAAAGAAAAAAGAAAAAAGAAAAAAGAAAAAAGAAAAGAAAGAAGAAAAAAGAGAAGAAAATGAAAAAATAAAGAAAAGGAAAAAGCAAAGGAAAAAAGCAAAGAAAAGCAAAGTGAAAAGAAAAGCAAAGAGAAAAGAGAAAAGAAAAAAGAAAAGAAAAAAGAAAAAAGAAAAGAAAAAAGAAAAGAAAAGAAAAGAAAAGAAAAGAAAAGAAAAAAGAAAAGAAAAGAAAAGAAAAGAAAAGAAAAGAAAAGAAAAGAAAAGAAAAGAAAAGAAAAGAAAAGAAAAGAAAAGAAAAGAAAAAAGAAAAGAAAAGAAAAGAAAAGAAAAGAAAAGAAAAGGAAAAGAAAAGAAAAGAAAAGAAAAGAAAAGAAAAGAAAAGAAAAGAAAAGAAAAGAAAAGAAAAGAAAAAAGAAAAGAAAAGAGAAAAGAAGAAAAGAAAAAAAGGAAAGAAAAAAGAAGAAAAGAAAAAAAGAAAAGAAAAAAGAAAAACACTTCCTTTAAACCTGTATTGAAATAAATTTTAGATTTCAGCATCACTGGGGCAGAGTTCTTAAAAAGCTGAAGACCAATAAAAATATTTACTTTATTACTTAAAACACAAACTTCAAGAATATCATTTAATTGTAAGTTCTGTAAACTGGAATTGAACAATGATTGCCCTATAAGAGTAAAGTATTTTAATATATTTTCTAATGGATGTTTGAAGGTAAAGTAAGTTGTAATATTACATTATCATCCCTCTGCAGCAGGAACTCAAAAAGGCTACAAAATTTTCTCTTTAAGACCAACTAATTCTTCAAGTGACAATAATTTATTATTGACAGGAGTCACTGACTTAGTCTACTGCATTTTCTCTTGATTTAAAAATCTGACTTACTATCTAAGAATTAATTTGTGACAAACTAACTCTAGGACTTTTCCAAATTTAAGCAAAAGATTTCCAGATTTTGTCTTCATATAATTGAAATCTTGGCATATACAGGTGCAGACTTAGAAACATAATGAAATAACATAGAAAGTGACAGTCAAAAATCTATGGTTGAAGTTAAAATTATTCTTTATTTCTATCTTGTTTCTATTCATATTCAATTTCCGAATAAGTTATTGTTCATATTTAAAGTTTCTGAGCATCTTTTGACAACTTAAAAACACGCATTTTGGAAAGCTAATTTGAGTTATAATCATTTATTTATCCATTCTTCATATAGGAAGACTTTTTATCTATCAGAACTTTTTTCCTTGTGTTTTTGGTCTATACAGATTCTGGAAAAAGTGCCTTCACCTGAACTGTACAAGAGGTGTAGTTTTTAAATTGCCACAAATAATTAAGCACTTATACCTATGCCCTACTGGACTCCATGACCACAAGGGGGCAGAATTTGTGTTAATCACAGAAATCCAGTCCTACTTTCTTTCAAGACACTTAAAAAGTTCATTCTCTAAGCATGGCATCATATTTCTCTTTCAGCTGAATAAAAACATATTTTCTTGAGACATTTTTCCAGTCATTTTTTACATCCTATATATTTTCTTAAAGATAGATATTTTGTTAATTTCCAGAAATATTGACGGCACCACACTGAAAAACTGGTGATTAAAGAAAGAGAATTCCCCCCCACCCCCTCCTTTTCACAAATGGAAGCATTTGAGATTCATATTTATAGTTTTAAATAATACCATTTTCAATTTAAGCCTGAAATTTTTCTTTTCATTATAAAACAGATTGAGAGTGGGAATGTGCCAGTACTTTAATCCTGGCAAGGCAAGTGGGATGTTGTATATTAAGAAAAACGTATTAATTGTTCAGGAACTAGTGTAGTCTTTTTAGTCAACATAAAATGTGCTTGTTAAAGGAAGTCAAATAATATTATTTAATTCTGTTGTCGTACATTACTCACTGACTTTATCATAAACCTAAAGGCCAAACTATCTGGTACAATATTGAATTTTTTTGTGTTCACAGTTTGTATTACGTAAGAAAAAAATATATCACATCCAGAAAGGCTGGCATTTAAAGTGTTGCTTAAGTAGGCTATATGTTTCAGCACTTGCAGTTTTTTATCAATCAAATACAACACAGAAGAGGGGGAGAGTGAATGGACTAGACATAATCTGCACCCAGACAGCAGCAAGTTCTGTTTACAAACAGAATCTGTTTCAAAGCAGTTGGAGGTTATTTTCATAGAAATGTTAGCAGACCAATTTATTGCTTGCATTCATAGTTCTGAGCTTGCCAAACAATCAAGTGGTAGCCAGACTGAGACGTGCCACCTTCATTCTGGCTCCCAGGAAAATGCTATGCTGCAGGCTTGTGTGGGGTTTTAATGAGCTGGGGAGACCTGGGAGCATGTGATGCATGACGGGAGTCTAATCTGTGTATTAACACAGTGTGATGGTTTGAAACTGTCTTTTTAATTTTTCCTTGCAAAGTTCAGAACAGAGAAAGTGAAAGAATGTAAATAAGTCACTATTGGGTGTAAGAAAGCAAAATAACGATTGTTCTAAACACTTCCATTGGATAGATAGAAATGTTTAAGAACTATTACCCAAAACAAAGTAGGCATTCGGCACATTCTGCGTTCGGCAGTGGGGGCAGTTGCTGGGCTGTCTGGCTGCTGTTTTCTTCTTCTCTTCTGGCTGAAGATAACACACTGACCTTGGCAGCTAAGTTAACAACTTTCTGCTTAACTAACTCTGCTTCTCTGTCCAGGGGGGTCTGGGGGGGGAAGCTCCTGGGAGAGGGAGGCCCCTTTGGGAGGGTCCCCTTGGGGGGAGCAAAGGGAGATCGGTTCTGCTTTTTCTGTTGATTGTATATATTTGTGAATGTTGTGAATGTTGTATATTTGTACATATTCATGGCATTTCATTGTAGATTTTAGACTCTGCTTGTAAATACAGCTTTTCATTTGCTTCCAGACTGAGCTAGCCTGGTTATTGTTGGTGGGGGGGGGGAATTTCAGCTCACACCGACACACTTTTTATTTTTGGCGCTCCAACTCGGGGCTCGATTGCTTGTGTGATTTATTTCTGCTCAGATTAGGAAGCAAAATGAAGCTGTTTTGGATTCTGAGTCATTCTATTTCATCTATTATCAGTGTGATTGTTTACAGATGGGCCATTTCTTGCATGATAGACAAGATTGTGAGATATGTGGCATATAAGTCGTTTCTTTGGGTTAAGAACAAGTTACTGAATGTTGGTGAATTCTGTTGTGGTCTTATTGGGCTAAGAAGCTATGGTAACTCAACTATGGATCTGCTAGCAGACACATATGAGTTTGTTACTCCTCTTACAACTACAGAGGGTCCTTGGAACCAGTGGTACCTTAGATATCTTGTACTAGCCTTAATCTTAATTTTGTTGCTTCTTGGAATAATCATATGGCTACTGATAGCACTGTGTCAAGAAAGACATAAGGCTACTTGCTCTTCCAACTCTGCTGTAAATGTGAAAACCAAGCCAGTAAATTTGGTTGCCACTATCACCAGAAAGCGTAAAGGAGCTGCAGGAGGAGATGCAGATGCTGCAGGAGATGGTGCAGATGGAGATGAGGGTCCTTCTACTCAGGGTCCCTCTCTTAAGAAAGATCCTTCTGATGAGGAAGAGAGGGTTAGCCTTAAAACTCTGGTAGACCTCTTGAGCCCCCACATGGATGATGGAGATGTAGGTCAGGATGTAGACCCTGGTAGATTAGCAACTGCTGGTAGTGCCTCTGAACTCAAAGAAATTCAACGGAGGATTAAAATAGGATTATGGGGACAGCGACCTCAGGATGATGATGATGATGATGATGAGGATGACATACAGTCAGCTAATGCACCCAGACAGGAAATTAGACATGTGAGGAAGGATTACATCAGAGGAGATAATGAAGCAGTCCTGTCTTGGCTAGCCAGGTGTTTTGATATGGGAGCCCCAGCATTGGTGGTAGGTGACAAGTCGGCCTCTCAGTTGGGGATGCTCTCAAAGGATACAGGCATAGACAGGCACCTAGGCAAGTGCATTGGTAAAGTTTCTCTGTGGGCACGCCTCCTACTGGCAGTCTCGCTGAGGTACCCCAGCAGAGATGATTTACCATGGAACCCTAAGCCTTGGACCACAATAGCTGAGGGAATCAAGCGTCTGAGAGAGTTTGCTGTGAGAGAAGTAATGTATGGAGATCATAAGACTCTGAATCCTGATGAAATTCCTGTTGGAACAGGCCTTGCCAAAAATCTCATTAAGCTTGCTCCTCCTAATTATGCTACTATTCTGGCAAGCAGGATTGTGGCAAGAAATTATGGTGGAGCACCTCCTACTGTTGGCCATTTCACTGACCAAATGAGGCAACTGGAGGATAGTCTTGCACGTACTTCTTTGGTTTCAGCCATTGAAACTCTGTCTGGAAAGATGGAGAATTGCATGAAAGAGCTGAAGGAGGAACTTAAAACCTCCATATCCAACTTGATGAAGGGGGATGATTCTAATTCCTCTTCCTCCAGATGGATACAAGTTTCAGCTGTTAGGAACAGACGTGCTCCAAGGAGGCCATTCCAAAACAGGCCAAACCAAAACAGACAGCAGAGACAATCACGTGGCGGTATCTGGATAACTCTGCGTGATCAGTTTGGTGAGAACATGAACAGATGGGATGGTCAACCAACTTCTGATCTTTTCAAGAGGTTACGGGAGCTGCAGAGGGGCAGATCCCGAGGTAGCAATACCAGGAGGGTAGCTGTCGCTTCCTCAGTTTCCCAGAACAACTCTGATAGCTCCAACAGTGATCCTAATTCTGGTGCTGGACATTGTGCCAGCTGTACATGTGGAGGTAATCCCCACCATTAGGGGTGCCCTGCCTTCCGCCAGGGGGAGGTAAGGGATAATGGAGATAACAGAATCTATTGGGATGTGTACATCCAGTGGCCTGGCACTTCAAAATTTCAGAAGTACAGGGCCTTGGTTGACACAGGAGCTCAGTGCACCATAATACCATCAAATTATCAAGGGGGACAATCTATAACTATTCAGGGAGTCACTGGTGGATCTCAAGAGTTGTTTAAGATAGAGGTTGATATAAGTTTAACTGGGAAGCAGTGGAAGAAACATACTATTGTAACAGGTCCTAATGCACCTTGTATTTTGGGAATTGACTTTCTGAGAGAAGGGCGTTTTAAAGACCCTAAGGGTTACAAATGGGCTTTTGGAATAGCAACTGTAGAAATTGATGGAGGAAAATTGAAGTTGTCCATTAGACCTGAGCTTTCAGATGAATCTGCAGTTGTGGGACAACATGAGATAGAGGATGTAAAGCTGCCGGTTGCTTCTCAAACTGTGCATCACAGACAATACAGAACCAACCGTGACTATTTGGTGCCCATTCAAAACTTGATTTGTCATCTGGAGAGTCAGAAGGTCATCAGCAAAACTCATTCACCTTTCAACAGTCCAATCTGGCCTGTGCGAAAGCAGAATGGAGAGTGGCGTCTGACAGTTGATTTCCATGCCTTGAATGAAGTAACTCCACCCATGAGTGCAGCTGTACCAGACATGATGGAACTCCAATATGAGCTGGAATCCAAGCAGGCCAAATGGTATGCTACCATAGACATTTCTAATGCTTTCTTCTCTATTCCCATAGCAGAGGAATGCAGGCCTCAGTTTGCTTTCACCTGGAGAGGCATTCAGTACACATTCAATCGTTTGCCCCAGGGGTGGATTCACAGTTCAACCATCTGCCATGCAGTGATCCATGATGCTTTGGAGAAAGGTGGAGCTCCAGAACACATTCAGTTCATCGATGACATCATCGTCTGGGGTGAGACTGCTGAAGAAGTCTTCGAGAAAGGTAACAAAATCATTGACATTCTCTTGCAAGCCGGTTTCGCTATCAAGCGAGACAAGGTGAAAGGACCTGCCAGAGAAATCCAGTTTCTGGGATTGCGGTGGCAAGATGGTCGCCGTCACATCCCAATGGATGTGATAAACAGAGTCTCCACCATGGCAAATCCCATCAACAAGAAAGAAACTCTGCGCTTCCTAAGCATAGTGGGATTTTGGAGACTGCACATTCCTGGATACAGTCAGATTGTGAAACCTCTCTATGATGTGACTCGAAAGAGAAACAGTTTCCAATGGGGTCCTGAGCAACAAGCAGCCTTTGACCAGATCAAGCGAGAGGTAGTCCAAGCAATGGGTCTGGGACCTGTCCGAACTGGTCCAGACATTAAGAACATTCTGTACACGGCCGCGAGTGACAACGGTCCAACCTGGTGCTTATGGCAAAGAGCTCCAGGGGAGACACGAGGACGTCCTCTTGGTTTCTGGGGTCGTGGCTACAGAGGCTCAGAGGCAAACTACACTCCAACAGAGAAAGAGATTTTAGCTGCTTATGAAGGAGTGAAAGCTGCTTCTGAAGTGATTGGAACTGAGTCACAACTTCTTCTAGCTCCTAGATTGCCAGTTCTGAATTGGATGTTCAAAGGCAAAGGTTCTTCACCACATCATGCAACGGATGCTACCTGGTCTAAGTGGATGGCTCTGATAACACAGAGAGCTCGAATGGGAAATCTCGAAAGGCCTGGGTTGGTGGAGGTGATCACAAACTGGCCAGAAGGCACAAGCTGTGCTAAACCTCCAGAGGAGAGAGTAGCTCGTGCTGAGGAAGCTCCTCCTTACAGTGATCTGTCTGATGATGAAAAGAGATATGCTTTGTTTACAGACGGTTCCTGTCGTCTGGTTGGGAACAAGCGGAGATGGAAATCTGCAGTGTGGAGTCCAATGCGCAGAGTTGCAGAAGCGAGAGATGGAGAAGGAGAATCCAGTCAATTCGCAGAGGTAAAAGCTGTCCAGCTAGCTCTTAACATAGCTGAACGTGAGAGATGGCCAAAGCTTTATCTCTACACCGACTCGTGGATGGTAGCCAATGCCTTGTGGGGTTGGCTGAAAGACTGGAAGAAGAATGGCTGGCAGAGGAAAGGAAAGCCAATCTGGGCTGCAGATCTGTGGCAAGACATTGCTGCTCGCATTGAGAGAATCCCAGTGAAAGTGAGACACATCGATGCTCACATTCCTAAGAGCAAAGCTACAGAGGAACAACAACACAACCATCAGGCAGATCTAGCTGCAAGAGTTTCCCAGGTGGACACAAACTCTGATCCTGATCCTGATCTTGACTGGAAACACCGAGGTGAGCTGTTCCTAGCCCGGTGGGCCCATGACTCGTCAGGACATCAAGGCAGAGATGCAACCTACCGATGGGCTCGTGACAGATCCATTGACATTTCCATGGATGCTATCACACAAGTCATCCATGACTGTGACATTTGTGCTGCTATTAAGCAGGCAAAGCGGATCAAGCCCTTGTGGTACGGTGACCGATGGTCCAAGTACAAGTATGGTGAAGCCTGGCAGATTGACTACATCACTCTACCTCGTTCTCCATCTGGTAAGCAGTATGTGCTGACTATGGTAGAGGCAAGCACTGGATGGCTGGAAACTTATCCAGTTCCTCATGCAACTGCACGTAACACCATTCTTGGCCTGGAGAGACAAATCCTGTGGAGACATGGAACTCCAGAGAGGATTGAGTCGGACAATGGAACTCACTTCAAGAACAATCTTGTAAAAAACTGGGCCAAAGAGCACGGCATTGAGTGGATATTCCACATTCCCTACTATGCACCAGCTGCAGGGAAGATCGAACGCTACAACGGTTTGCTGAAAACCACTCTCAAAGCCATGGGGGGTGGATCTTTGAAAAACTGGGAGAAACATATAGCACAAGCAACCTGGTTGGTGAATAGTAGAGGTTCAGTGAATCGAGCTGGACCTGCCCAATCAGATTTGTTGCGAAATGAGGAAGGTGATAGAGTTCCTGTTATCAGAGAAAAGAATCTGTTAGGCAAAACTGTTTGGGTATTTTCTCCTTCAGGAGAGGCCAAACCTGTCCGAGGGGTGGTTTCTGCTGAAGGTCCTGGTCACACCTATTGGGTGATGCAAGAAAATGGTGAAATTCAGTGTATTCCATAAAGAAATCTAACTTTGGCTGAGAGAGGTTAAATTCAGAGTGTTGCGCAGATACAGCATCGCGCCCAAGAGGAGAGTTCATGAGATCTACGGTGCACGAACCCTGAGAGCCCTGAGTCACCTGAGAGTCCCTGTTCCTTCCTTCGCTCCATCTGTGAGGAAACAAGCTGTTTGCTGTTTTTCCTGTGATTTGACTCTTTTGAATCATCTACATCTGAGATAGCCGGAATGGACTATGGTCTTTATTCACTTATTGTTGTAGATATTATTTTAAATTAGATAAATGATAGTAGCAGCCAATGGAATTGTTTAGAAGGGGTGGACTGTGATGGTTTGAAACTGTCTTTTTAATTTTTCCTTGCAAAGTTCAGAACAGAGAAAGTGAAAGAATGTAAATAAGTCACTATTGGGTGTAAGAAAGCAAAATAACGATTGTTCTAAACACTTCCATTGGATAGATAGAAATGTTTAAGAACTATTACCCAAAACAAAGTAGGCATTCGGCACATTCTGTGTTCGGCAGTGGGGGCAGTTGCTGGGCTGTCTGGCTGCTGTTTCTTCTTCTCTTCTGGCTGAAGATAACACGTACTGACCCTGGCAGCTAAGTTAACAACTTTCTGCTTAACTAACTCTGCTTCTCTGTCCAGGGGGGTCTGGGGGGGAAGCTCCTGGGAGAGGGAGGCCCCTTTGGGAGGGTCCCCTTGGGGGGAGCAAAGGGAGATCGATTGTGCTTTTCTGTTGATTGTATATATTTGTGAATGTTGTGAATTTTGTATATTTGTACATATTCATTGCATTTCATTGTAGATTTTAGACTCTGCTTGTAAATACAGCTTTTCATTTGCTTCCAGACTGAGCTAGCCTGGTTATTGTTGGTGGGGGGGGAATTTCAGCTCACACCGACACACACAGGTACACATATGTCCATGTATATAGGTGTATTAAACACATGTAAAAGTATACAATGCTTCACCTGTTCTGTTTCTGATGGAAATTAACTGCATACAGAACAACATGCTAATACAGTTCAGGTAACGGTCAAACAGAGCATGGTCTAATGGTCTGCTAGACAGGCTGAAAATTGCTCTGCTCAAAGCAAAGAATTAATTGCCTCGTCTTCATGTTATACAAGCAATGGCCTCAATTTCAGGGCATTCTGTGGCATTTTGATAGGATGATGCTGCCTATATCGATGCGGAATAAACCTCATCTCAAGTTACCAGCTCTTTTGATGGACTTCAGAGCATACACCATTACAGGGATTGCAAGATTTTAGGACTGAGATTAGAATTCAAGATGATCTTGGCAAACTGAAGAAGTGGTATGTTAAAAAGAACGAAAAAAATAAAAGGAAGTATTAAAAAAAAAGTTTAAATGTTCAGCTGAAAAAATGTGGCCATTGAGTACAAAATGTCAGCTACTACTTTTCTAGGAGAGAATCTAAGGATTTGTAATTGCCATCGATCATCAGTAATCTCAGACAGGACAGTAAAAGGGACAATAGGCTACCAGATATGTAAATTCTATTAATAGTAATTTACTTTAACTCAGAGCATGAAGTAGAATTGGAGTAGATAAAAATATTAAAGATTGACCAAGAAAAAGTGGACACATTTGAATGATTTAGAGGAAACCAGACAGTATACTATACTTAAACGGGGTTCTTTAGATAACAGGAGAAAAATACAGAGAAGAAATATCTGTTTTCAGATGTGCAAAGGTTGCTTCCACAAACAAGGGAATACTTGGTTCTTTGAGTCCATAATAAAGAAATTACAACAAAAAAAGATGGTAGGCTTCAGAAAAAAAATATAATAAAGCACTGAGTATTTGCTGAGAAAGGATGTAAAATCTTTATATCATTGAAGATTTTCCTGAAGAGGTTGAGTAAACTTCTGTTTCATATCTAGGAAAGAAAGGCATACAGCAGCAGTAAAAGTCCTTTCGGAGTTCTTAGCCTTCCTATTTTCTATGATCCAGACATGTCCCTTTCTTAACATGTTATTTCTTTCCAAAAGTCAAAACAGAGCAAAGCAGAAAGCACTTCAATAATTTGTAATATCTTCCCAAGAAAATTTAATTGGAATAATTGTACAGTCTGAATTTCACTTTAGCTGTGTGTTGAATTTATTAAAATTTTGCCTTATAGATTCATTGTGGTGAATTATGGCATGTAATTCTACCTCTACAATAATCACCTTTCAGATGGCCAACAAAACAGTGCCTCTGCATTTTTTGACATCAATATTATGTTGTTTGTGCACTCAATAATTTGAAAATGTAAAATATATTCAACCCATGGTCACATTCTCTAAGCATAACATGAAACTGTTAGGGTAAGGACTGTATTGAAGCATTTAATCTTTTAAGCAATGGCTTTGGTTGCACCAGATTTAAAAGTTGTTTCCTAAACTACATGTTAAAAACTTGCCTCCAGCTTGTTCTCTGCTATTGTCCCCTGTTGAACAGCCTTGCTGCAGGTAGTTAATTTTCCCTAACCTCTTGCTCTCTTAAACTCATACCCAGAAGATCCCTGACATAAGACAATAAGCTATTCATCAATCTAAAAAGCAACAAAAATACATCTGGATGTCTCCTAGCTCTTATGGGCTCCTCAAAAGGAGCACAGGTATATTGCTGTTAGAAATTTGGAAATGGCTTATGAGACCCTCACTACAAGAAGTCACTCTGGCTTTTGGAGAAGGGATGAGGGGCTTGAGTGTTAGGACAAGACTCTTGCATCTCCAGCAGTTCAGGCATGTAGGCAGTGCTGTATAACCTGGCTTCTAGGGATCCTCCTAAATCTCCCACACCAGTAAGTGCCAAGGCATCTTCAGTCAAACAGCAAAACCTTGCAGTAAGCAAATTAACTCCTTCTGGTTTTCAGCTGTAACTCACCACTTTCCGACCACATTTTTTTTTACCTCAGTTGCAGTTCAATTTAATACAGTTTGGATGACCTGATAAAAATCCAGAGTGAATTTAGTGAACAGATCATTTTTCATACCACAAAAAGTGAGCCAGATATTGCCTTAATGGATTGGGAGAAGGCTTGGATGAGTCATTCTTCTCCTAGCTAATTGACATTGCTAGCACATGCTAAATGTATCCCTAAATAGAAAAATAATTTATAGAATGTGCTTTTCTGGCTGTTAATTGTGCAGCTGGATAACTGCATTTAAAAGCTCATCCAATTCTCTTGAAACCACTAGAAGGTTCTCCACTGACTCAGAGGAAGCTGAAGTAGGTTTTGAGGGACCATTGTCAAAGACAAGAGGTGATTTGAATGTATAAAAAGATTCAGGATCTTTTAAGCAGAAATGTGCTGTATCCTTAGAGATTTTACAACACCCTAAGGACAGAAGCAATCCTCCTTTATCATCCTTCTACTTTTTAAAGAAGGACACAAATCTGCTGTTTGCTTTGATGTTTGGCTTTTTTTTTTTTTAAGGACTCTGACCTTTTCCAAAACCCTTAAAACATTTCACACATTCAAACTGAGGTCCACAAAGCATCTGATAGTCTAACAGTTTGAGTAAGATTTCCTTTAGCTGCTAAGACTTACACAGTATTATGTGCTCTTGATGTATGTCTATGAAAATGTATGTTACAAATATTTACTATAAGCTTTCTTGTGGTGGTGTCATGTTTCTTATCTATGACATTTAAACTTATTTTGAACACTGAAACTCTATCAATAAATATGGTAAACATGGAGGGAAAAGTATCAGTGAAATTTTCAAATTTCCCAGAAGTAAGTTGGTCATTCATTAATTGTTGGCATGCAGTATTGACTAACCTAATTCCTTGAGAAAGCAAGAACAGCGTCTTCTTTAATACTATTTAAGACAGACATTTTGAATGGCACTAATAATATAATACATAAAAATATACATACTGCTCTCCTAGTCGAAAACAGGAGAATAAACATAATCAACCACTGAAGAAAAAAAAATCTACTGAGAAAACAAGTTAATTATCTTTATCTAGTGTAGAGAAACTAAATTATGTTGTGGTACCTTATTTTCTGAAAAAAGTTCAGTTTTGAAAAGGTGTGTGTGCTGGGTTACACCCATCCTTAATGGGGGAGCTGAAAGAACCCAGTCCCCAGGTGGACAAAGAGAGACCTGACTTTCCCTCTACCAGGAGGAGGGGTCCCCTATGTCAAAAGTGGTCTATTCCACTTCCCCTTCTTGTCCATCAAGCCTATAAAAAGGGCAGACATCTTTTACTGCTCTCTTTGTCTCACCTGCTTGAGAGAGATCATCTGCTGCTGCTTCCTGCACTGACCACGTGGGCGGGGCCCTCTTCCAAGCTGCACCCACACTTTCTAAAGAACTGAATCCACTTACATCCGGGGAAATGCAAGGCCATCCAGGCTTGGTTTTGTATATTTTCCTATTTATCCTTATCCCTTACCTTTGTAAACCCTCGTTGTTATTGTAATATATATAGTTAAAAAAATGTATCTCCTTTACTTCCAAACCAATTCCAGACTATTTATTTTGTAAATTTACCTCTCCTTTTCCCCTACCTTGTTGTTGTTGTTTTACCTTACCAGAAAAAGAGAGGGGAGACAAGGGGAGTGGGGGAGGAAGAATCTTCATCTGTTACCATTTGAACTTTTAAACTCCAGTTAAAGCTCAAACCAGCACAGGTATTTTTTGATGTTTCCAATGTGGGATTTATAAAGTAATGCTTTGTTTGAAAAAATAATACTTTGTTTGGAAAGAAAGGATTGGAAGTAGAGATGTTAATTTTACAGACTATAATAGTCCAAGTTTTTGGATGGGCTGTTGGCTGGATTTTTGGACCTATATTTATAAACTAATAACTTATCATGTGATTTGGTTAACAATAGAGATGCTGTTCGACTGGGTAAAAACTTTACCAATGCAGTTTTGCAAGTATCTCTTGAATTCTATCAACTTTACTGGCAGTGGGAACTTCCATAAAGAATTTTTCTGAAGCATGCTATGAAACTAACCATGTGGATAAAAATGTTTTTGAAGGAAAGTGGTATTATCTAACAATATGTTCTGTAGGCTTAAATATAATCTTTATAATTAGATCAGCTCTGGCCGAATGGGGAGGGGGAGATGTTAACCTATTAAAAACTGTCTGCAGAGGGACGATGGGCGCAAGACATTCCTTTGTGGGCTCTGATTGCCGAGGGGTGGGAAGCTGTAATCACTGCAGACACTGCGATAATGTTTATGAGAACAGGGACCCAGAGGGGGGGAGTGGTCTGGCTGCAGTGACTGCTGCCCAGCCCCATGGGCCATGGCCCGCCCTCAGCCCCGAAGGTTCCCCCCCTGACAGCTTCCCACTTAACCCCTGATGCTCCTACCCACATAGTCTCTCTAGCACCTGTCACCACACACCAGAAAAAGATGCAAAAATCAGTTCCAGACACCCACAGTGAAGAAGGCACTTTGACAGGACCCAGCACAGCATGGAAAAGAAGTAATCCAAAGGGAAGGATGGCTTTTGTGTTAATATCAGCTCTGGCATTTGTTATGGCAGTCCAGAGTTGAGCTATAAAGATCAGCAGAAGTAAATATGACTTGCTTTCTTTTTACTGTTTAGCATTTGATTTCCTTTTTTTTTTTTTAATCTGAAGGTCACTAGACTTGAGTTCTGATAAACTGCCAAAGGAGGCAGATTCCAGAGGCAGTCCTCTGAATGGCAAGCTCAAACTGAGACACACAGGAGTTTTATTCCAGCTTATCTCAGCTGCACTAACAGGGTTGTGGTCTATCCGTAGCTTTAAAGGTCATGAAAACACCTTGAATTGTACTAAGAATGTCAACATGAAGATTTGCCTCAGGGTAAAATATTTAATTGTCTGTGTAACAAGAAGCCATCCATCATTCTACCCGTAATAGAGTTTACAGTGTGAAAGTTAGAAAACAGTTGATTGATTTTCAGCAGGAAAATGCTAGGAAGACATGGTAACAGGGTCCATTCTCTGATGATGCCAAGAGAATGCAGCAGTGGCAATGTGTACAGTCATATCCCACAGTTCTCATGAGTGAATAAACCACAGAAGCGCTCAAGAAAGGAGGAGACTGGACTCCTTTGTGAGCTCCTTATTCTCCAGCTCATGACAGAACTTGTCAGACCAAGGAAACATACAGATTTGGACTTACTCGCTTATCACCTTGTTTTAAGTAAACAAAGACAGCAAGTAACTTTCTCACACAACAGCTTCAAGAACTATTATTTCACCGACTTAAAAAGTGACAAACTGAAATTCGGAAGTTATGTAATTACATAGCTAACAAGTCTATTCTTCCCTGCAGAATGTGGTTGAATTGTCATAAACAGACAAAATTTTACAGTCTGTTTAATTTAAGGATCTATGGACAACTCATCACACCTTTTCAAATGAGCAAATTCTACATGACAATTTATACCCAGTATGAAATTAAGACATTGGGAACATAAGTGCATGTGCTTTTCTGTTCCTTGATCTGGCTCTACTGAAACAACAGTTCTTCACAGAGTTCCCCAGTACCATTCAAGGTGGGTGTCTCAACTTTCTATATTCACTAAATATTAATTTGAAAAAAAGAAAAAAAATTAAAGAAAAAAAGAGCATCATTATGCTACATCTGCTACATCATTGAAACAACACATACTTTGAATGGCAAGCTATTCACTTGTGGAGGGATGGATGTTGCTCTAGAAAGTGCTACTTCTGATGAGTGCTTAAAGAATGATTTGAGCAATGATTTAGAGAGAAATTCCAAGTACAATTGACAAGACATTTTCCAGTCCAATTTCCTAATAAAATTAAAATGTATGCTAAAATTTAAGCAAATAAAACAAACTTGTGAACGTTCAATAGTGTATCTGGAACTTTTATCACATTTGATTCATCTGCATGTCAAATAGTCTGAGCAACCATTCTGCAATCACATCATGGACAAGAAGCCAGAGATACAGTAAACACCACAAAAATATTTTGTATAGAAGCTGCATTTGGCACAGCTTTGTCCCATTTCCTGTCAGAGAAAAAAAGAGCGATATTCAGCTTTTGATAGTGTACATAGTAAAAAGGACAAGCAAACCCATCATTAGCACTATTTGGAACACTTTCAGTATTCAGAAACCAAAGTACTTAACTTCTGCACTTCAATTACTTTGCTGTATCTCTGAAGCACTTTGTATAGTGTCTTTTCTGCTGTATCAAGAAGGTATATTTAAAGAGAGAGTATATCTGAGATTTTTTTTTCCTTCCCTTTGATAAATCTGGTGGCTGGGTAGATTTACACTTTCTCATATCTGCATATAATATTACTAGCTTATTCATTGTGACAGCCTCTAGGAAATTTAGGAATTATTAGCTTCATTTTACAGATAGTATGTGGGAGGCTGGGTATACACAGCTTTCTAAGTCAATAGGAGCTGTTGTGGTAAAGGGTGCCTATGCTCAGAGTTATGCCCCAAATATTGCCAAAGCATGTTCCTACATGTTTTCTTCAAACCCCCCTTGCCCTCCTTTCTGGTGTGGGTACTCAGCCAGAACTGAGTAAACAAAGGGATCAGGCATCAACAAGCTGGGGTAAAGAAACCAACCTGCCTTTTTGGGGTAAACAAGATCATGCACCCATCTTGTAGGATGTTTGTGCTGTGCTTGTGCTTCATCTAAACCTGGGCATATTCTGACCATATGCTTTGCCATTGGTTAATGAGGTGTTGACAGCACTTGATTATTGGCTAATATCCAAGCCTTGAGCAAATTATAAATGTTACCCACATTGTAAATGATTCGCTCTTTTGCTATTGTTTTTTTGCTATTAAGTGTGCTTGCTCCTTGCATGTGCTCTGCCCTTGTGCACGTTCTGCCTTTGTCTGCAGTCCAGAGAGAAGCCACTACCCAAGAAGTGCCATTGTGCCTCAGTTTACCTGGAAACCAGCAAAGAGTCCTTTGCATAAGCTGCACTGCAACTACAGCCAGCTTTGCATCATATCTGCAGTCCAGCTGGTAGGAAGAAGCTATCACCATGCCTTGAAGGAACTGAGACCCCATTGGTAAAGCATCAGCAGCCGGGGAGCACTTTCCTGAATCCTTTTGGCAGTTCTAAGTGTCTGCTGCAAGAATGAAAGCTGCAGACCTGCAGAGCTGTGAGCCAAATGCCTCTTGCAAAGCACCTGTGTGCCAGCTGCTTAGCTGCAAGAGAAGGAGCCATCCGGTGATCCACACGATTCAGAACACCATCCGTCCTCTGCCGGGACACCTGTGAGCGCTCTGGACAGCTTCACAAAGGACTGCCCTGTAACCTTAGAAACGGGAAAGCAGCCGCTGAGAGGAACTGGCAATGCTCACTCGTTTCTGAGCTGAGCCGGGGAAAAGCTGCACTACTCCGTGCCCCCACCTCCTCCCCCCCACCTCTCACCATCCTGCAGACTCCGCAGGACGGCCTGCGGAGGGGAAGCACCTGAGTGCTTGTTCTAGGTGAACCAGTCCATGCCACACTCCCCACAGCAGCAGAAGAAAGCTGCCTCCACCACATCCGGAAGGGAAATACCCCCAGGAGCCAGTGCTGGGTCCTGCCAGGTCCCTGAGAGCCTCGGTGGCCAGGCACAGCAACGAGCTTATCAAGTGAAAATGTAGCTCTTTTCAATGTTCGCACGTGTAACACCAGTATTGGTTCTGTTTGAAATCCCCATGCTTTAACCCACATGGTATTCTGATCTATGGTTTATTAATGTAGCATCCTAGTATGCCCAGAGTTACAATTCATGAGAAAGAAAATTTCCTCCTGACATCTAGCCCCAAGCCACCAGGTAGCTTGTCGAGTCAGCCCCTAGTGGACAAGTGGCAGAACTGCATCCTTGGTTCTTACTGAATAACTGTTTTGTACTTTTCTAATTTGGTTCAAAATTATTAAACTGTACCCATTTATGGGATATATCCGTGACCGTGCACTAGAATCTGCAATATATATACATATATATATATACACACACACAGATAAAAGGTTATTAATGTTTTTATATTAATGTATATTAATTCATATCAATGTTTAATTTAATATTTCATAAATTAATAACCATGACATCTGTAGTTCAGAAGTAGCACTTCTGAAATTTGATTCATAATAATTTATCAGTGACACAGGACAAATCAATCACAAAATTTGTATTAATAACCCTTAAGTAGAACAGAACACTGAAAAATAAAACTTTTTTTAGAACCACATGGCAGTGGTTATTTATGATCTTTATTTCTTGCTATTTGAGAGCATCTGAGTGAATTGATTACTGCTTGCATAAATGTTTTTATAAAAATAACATGGCTGTTAAGTAAAAATATACATACTGTCATTAAAAACACACTGTCCCTCTAGCCATAGGAGTTTTCATTATGCTTTAGTTGCAAAACTTTTTTTTCTCAATAAGCAGAACAATGACATGATATTTAAATGACTGACTGTTCATAATCATGTGCCAATAGTAAACACCAAATAGCCAAATGACAGCTCTTCGCCTCCTCCCTCTCATACTCTTCTTAAGCTGGCAGTTCTGAAATCCTTACACTGTTTATAAATGATCTGTGACTAGAAAAGTCTCTTTATATTGACACTAAATGATCTCTGTGACCAGTTCTTCCAAATTATTTTCACATCATCTCATGGTACCCTCCTTTAGAAACTTAAGTCAAAATACCTAGAACTTGATTGCAAAGCAGGAGCTAACTGTATTAATCGCATGCTTGCTCATAAAACATAAGGCCTGTTCTCAATATTTGCCATGTCCTTTAGTTCTGTATACTCCAAAAGCTGATAAAACCTGTGAATATTTTTAAAAGTGTAGTTTTCCCCAAAGTTTAACATCTTATATTAACTTCCTGTATTTCTTTCCTATTGAGGTTTTTTCACATCTCAGTCCCAGTCTCTCTGAAAGAGTAACCACACCCATCTATTTCTATACAAACTCAAAGTAGCAAAATGTTATACTTTTGGTATAAAGTTCTGAGCTATCAAACCAAATGCGTTTCCTTTGTTAAAATTGTCTCACCGCACTCAAACAAAACCTGCCATTTTAATGCTTTACACAGTTGTCATGGTTTGAGTTGAACCTGCTGCTGATATTCATACCATGCTGCATCATGCCACCTTCAAAATGCAGGTGCTGGCTAGCAAAGTATCACAGGGCTTGAAGTTCAGATTCTAATATGAGAGGCTTCCTGTTCCCTTGCTGCTTTCAGTTGCCAGTTTTGGGTTGTGGTTCTTTTCTGATGGGCTGGCCGCAGGGGTGGGTTGGGGGTGGTGGTGGTGGTGGTAGGTCATTAGCTTCTGCTGCTGCTTCTGCATTTTGCTGCACTTTTCTGCAACAGGCAAAAGTAATTGTGCAATTCTATTGTCTCATTTTGAGTAGAACTCTTTGTCTCAACCCAGAGGGTATTTTTTTGTTACTTTCCCTGAAGTAATCCTCTCCTGAACATGTAAACCAACTTGTGAACTTGGTGATTACATTAAGAACCAAATGACACCAAACTGTGTAGACTGGCTGACACACCAGAGGGTTGTGCTGCCATCCAGCGGGACTTGGACAGGCTGGATTGTTGGGCAGGGAGAAATTTAATGAAGTTCAACAAGGGCAAGTGTAGACATGGCAATCTGAGACAAGCATCACTGGGAATAACACAAGCTGGAGGAATGTCACCCAGGACATCCCAAGCTAGAGGAATGTCAGCCAGAGTGACAGCAGCAACAGCCCAGGAACATCTCCCCCCTCCTCTCCACCAAAGAAAGAACCCTGGGTGGTAATTTTCTCCTCACCTCTCCTGCTCTCTTTTTCTCCATTCTCTCTCTCTTTCTCTCTCCCTTTCATTTTCCATCTTTATCTGTTTTGTTTATAAGTAGTAAGTAGTCTCATTTTGATATATGACCTCATTTGTGTCTTAATATCACTCACAGGAATGTTCAAAAAGAACTGTGTCTCCTTCCCAAGTTTCAGATCGAGACATTCCTCTCTGTCATGGGCGGAGGGAGAGAGCACTGAGAGCAGGCTACAACAGTTCATTTAAACAAACAAATAAATAAATAAATAAATAAGACTCCCTTGTGAAACCTCACCTCCCAATAAGATGCCAAAGAACATGTAAACTTGCATGAAAAATCACTAGAATATAACTTACTGTGACAATCTGTACAGCCAGGTTTAATTCATGAAATAAATCTACATAAGACATAGGACGTATTTGTCATTTACAGTTTCATGGGGAATGTTACAAAATAGCTGTAAAATAATTCATTTTGAGGAAGACCATAATCTCAATGATGGCTTTATTTTTCTAAACTGGAAAGTGAAATTCATTCATATTCCTTTAAAAAAATCTTTTATTCCTTTTACCTTGGAATGGGAAGTAGATATACTAGTATTTTTTTTTTCTGTTGACAAACTGAAAAAATAACAAAAACAAAACCAACAATAATGTCCTGCCCCACAAATGCTAAGAAGGGGAAAAATGAGAAAGAAATAGACCTTTGTAAGAGACGTATACTAGTGTTATCACGAAATTAATTTAGAAATTCTTTCATGATCAAAATATCATTTCCAATTGCATGCTTTTCCGAAAGATGATAGTCATTAACAACTTTAATTACATTGAGTACAGCTCTCAGGTATCAAAAATGTTTGATATCCCAATTCTGAAAGCTGCATGGTGACAAACATTCTATTTAGAGAAGCAAGTGGAAGAGTTAATGAGAATGTGTGTGTAAAGATTTTTGCTCTTCATGTAATGCTACCCAATTTATTGCTAATGATTAAAAAAAGTTGGCATAATGTAGAAGACTTTATTATGCCACATTTTTGTTCTTACTGAAAACTAATAGTGCATCACTGAAGCAACTGCAGAAATACTGAAAATATAATCTATATGGAAAATAAATGCAGATGTTTACATCTTGTGAAAATGTATAAATGTTAAGATAATTTTAAATAACTTACTGTTTAGAAATAAAACTAAGTATTCATGTATTCATTGCATATTCTGAAAGTAAACCTGTTATTTTGAAGTATTTCACTTGCATCAACCTTCTTGAAAAAGCAGGGAGGAAAAAAGTTGCAAAATGGAAGTTTTAAGTTAAAGAAAAAATATACTTTTTTGTTTAAAAATCCACTTTTTCCATTTTTTTCCATTTGCAATGCTAAGACTACCTTATTAGATTATTATAGTGAAAATTGTTTTCCTCTTAGTATATGCATTTGGAAGGTTGATGGAGTTTGTTTGATTTAACTGGATCTCTTCCAAACAAGACCAGATTTTTGGGGTATTTTTGTACCATTTTCTGAACAGTCCTATTTTACCATACTTGTATTTATCAACAGCTTACAATATAGTTTGAAATTTGTTTGACTGCAATATATTAGCTGTGATAATATTCAGAAAAATAAAGTGATGTTAATGGATCATAATAAACTGTTAAGTACTGATCTTTTCTTAGAAACCTGTATTAATACTCCCAGCATAGCTTCCTCCTGAATTTCCAGCTACAGGTACATTCCCTCATGTAGTCATAGCTTCTTCCTAGCCTTTAATCCATTAATTTTCTCCTACTTGTCATTTAGGTGAGTCAACAGAGATGATGATGAATCTCCTACTCCTCTGAAGCTCTAATTCTGCTGTCCACAGTCTATTACATTGTTTTGTTTTCAGTAACATTCAAAGAGGTGCACCAGTACAGACTCTGTGTAGAAGTGAAACTCATATAATAACTATGCAACAAATGCCTATCATGGTACGACTGTATGTATAATTGCAACTGTTTGACAGAACAGTGTGTCTAACATTGTCATTACCTGCATATTGCTACTTTTTATCTACAGCCTACAGAAGGTGCTTATCTCATGCATGATTACTTTTTTAACATAACCAGAACTTTTAAAACAATAATTTTATAGGTATTAAAGTTGAAAGAAAAACTCGTGGCCGTGCATAAAGAATGATTTTGCAAGATTATTTATACCAAAGAAGGAAAATATTTCTTAAAAGTTGGGTTACTAGATCTCTTTTGTCTTTGCAGTAACTCTCTACATTTGTCAATGATGCTACGAATCTTAACCCAAGATAGCAATTAATTTAAAAGTAGGGAGAATATGAACCACCAATATAAAGCAGGCATAATGTAATAATAGTATTTTATTTAACTAATCAATCTATTGAGTAGAACAATTTGTATAGCTCTGATATATTACAGCATTTTGACTTGTTTGCTTTCTATCTTTATAGTACTGTTCTTCCTGTTGCAGTCACACTGATACGTCTTTATTCTATTTAACACTTCAACACTTCTCAATGATGTTTTAACCCTATCATGGCAGTTCATACTCCTTCATTTTCACCAGGATGACTGATTTACTGGATCCATGACAGCTTCTGAAGATGCTGATGATAAAAATCTTTCCTATGAAATTCTAGTAGAGTATCTCTTTTCCCAGGGCTTATTGCTGGCATGATTAAAAAAACTCTGTCCTCTGAGAAGAAGGAACATAGAAAGAAGCAGGGAGATTTTGCCTTCCCATCTAATTTTAGGAACATGTTTGGGTGCTGTTTCATCCATGGAATTTATGAAAGTCTTGTCAGAAAAACAGAAGACAAAGCTCCATTACTTAGCTAAGATCTGACAGAAGTGTTCCTTCAGATACTTTGTTTTGCTTTCTAAAGAACCAATGGAAAGTTATGACATTTTCTCAAGATTCAGAATATGATTCTACTCAGTTGAAAACAAAGCCATAATTTCAGCTTGTTCCTGAAACCATTTTCCTTCTCTGTTTCCACAATATCTTATTCGCATTCAGCTTGAGCTCTCTGTGTTTCTTCCAGGTGCCAATTTATCTAAAATATTAGGACAGCTAGGACACAGCAGGGAATAGAATGAGGGACAGGACTATGTTAACAGTTGAGTTCTATTCTTGCTCTTCAGACTGACTTGCAGAATCTTGGGCATGTCACAACCTTTCTGTATCTCAGTTGATATACTTTCAATAAGATACAATTATAAACCTTTCAGGGTTGTTCTGGCAGTGGATTTTGCTCTGAAATATGCAGCTAAGGACAAGTGTAAGGGTGCAAATAGTTCTCAATCTAAACAAATTATTCCGCAATAACAACCTTCTAAGAATTTAAAAAATATCTTTATATCATGAAATGTTGGACCAAGAAGTATTCTAACTATCACTGCAAGGTTAATTGCTTAGCTCTTTGCGGACTATCAGGATATTATCACGTTCAATATCACTAGTATTTAATGTACTGCTGTTCCTATGCACTAGACACAGATGCATAAAACAGCTAGAGACTGCAGTGAAAAAAAATAAAATAAAATCATCACTGCAATGACAGCTTTGTAGTTAATATATTAGACAAAACATACATTTCCTCAGGCAGAGTCTAATGACTGCACTTAGGGAATTAAATGCATATCTCCTGCTATATTTGGATTTAAAAATACCAAAAATATGAAAATTAAATCAGTTCAGAGAATACCGAAAATGTATTTTGACTTATTTGGTTCCTACCTGAGTTATTGAGACATAATGGATATGGATAAGCATTACTAACTACCTCATTATCATCAGAGCGCTATGTAAGTATAGGAGAAAATATCCTACTAACTGGGATCCTTTTCTGTCTGGAAACAACTCTCTTTCTCCCTACCCTTAATTGCATTTTTTTATCTTTTCCTCTTTTTCCTTCATTTAGTCCCTTCTCACTTTATTCTGTAAGAAGGAAAATAAAACTCAGGAATTAAACAAACAAACACACACAACAATGATCAAACCAAACAAACACCCCCAAAAATCCCCACTAAACCAGACCCTAGAACTGAAACTTAGCTGTCTTTGTTTTCATGGTTTGATTTTGGAAACTTATCATCATTGTATATTGTAGTCTAGCACCCATTGACTTTGCATATTTTCTTGGTATGAAAAGCAAGAAATTGCATACTTACTGACACTCGTATTCAATATTTCTGGTTTCTCCAGGCTTAACCTTTTACTCATCAGATGATATATATAGATGAAAATCTTCCCTGAAAATGAAGAACAAACAATAAAGGGAGATATTTAACCAAAGAGAGAGAGATGAAATACAGAGACGTAAAAAAAGTCACTGTCAGTAAATAAAATTTAGAAACACAGCATCAAGAAGATGGCTTTATATCACCTGTAAATCTGTTCTAAAACACAGGAGAGAGGGTAAGCAATGAGAATTAAAAGAAAGGGTGGGGGACACTTAAAATTTTAAGGGGATGTGCAACAATATTACAGGTGTATACTACTGCATACTTACTTGACTTTAGTAAGTTGCAAGAGTGAAGACTCTTCCTGTGTGTAACTAGCATAGGAACTGACTGTAGTATCTGCAATAACTTTGGTTATAACTGTCTGAAGTGACCTTCTTCTGTGTTCAGATAATGTGCAATGCAAGAAGGTATCCTGTGTTAATCCATATAGCACTGTCACACTAGTAAGTGCATTGGTGTTCATATATGCATATGGTCACATTTCTCACACATTCCATTTATGTGTTTGCGTTTCCCACCTATATATTCACAATATGTATTTTTCTTCCTTAAATTTGTGGTTGCAGATAATTTTAATTAAAATATAAGTTACAAAAATCCAATCAGTTTGCCATTCTGTTTTTGCAAGGGTATGCTGGTCCCACACATTAAGTAATAATTTGGTAGGTATGATACACAATTAATTGTTCATGGGACTTAACTACCGCCTTTAAGGAGGCACTGCACTTGAAGGAAATGGACCATCTATCATCTTGAAGCATACAGATGTTAGGATCAAAAAACCAAGCAGACACCAATATCTGAACAAATTACATAAGGCTGCCTTTATAATCAGTGAAATGAAGGAGTCACTCTTACAGCATCATACAATGTATGTTGCATTCCAGAAGTGCATGTTTATTCCATGGACATAAGATCAAACAGAACTAGCTTCAGAGAGAGATGTTTGTAGTTTTATTTAGGTTATCAGAGTTGTGTACCATCCAGAGAGCCACTGCAAAACACAAAAAGACCTTGCTTATACATCTGGATTTTTTTGATCTAGGTTACAATTAATGCTGCTGAGATGTAGGTAAATGGTATGCTAAACATATGCAATGAGATTCACATTTTTATTTATTCATTCCAATATCTGTGTAGTCTTCTGTGACAAACACTATGCTCAATTACTGTATTGGTCATTGAGACATGCTACTGAAACTGGTGCAATTATGTGTTTAGTACTGCATCTATTTCATGACTCAGAGATTTGATTTTCTTTTCTTCTCATCAAATTGTGTTGTGTTTAGTTGTTTATTTGCCACATTCATATCTGCATTGCAAGCCTTGTGACTAAAATATTTGGTGGAAAACATATGGAAATATCAAGATATTGAGGAATTCAAACAAAAGAGCTAAGTCATTTAATTATTAAATTGGTATTTAACAGACTAGATGAATACATGATGTTATGTGTATTGCCAGATAATAGGAAAGAAGTCTGAAACATCAGTAAACAGTTACAGTAGGTTCAATGAGACTTTTGGGTTCTTCTTATTCAGGCAAAACTGAAGTCAGGTAGAATACTGCTCCTAAAGGAAGAATGCTCTGATGGAGAACACCAGGACTAGAAAGAATCAGAGTCTAATGGGCAATAATATTTTGAAAGCAGGGTTTGTCTGATGAAATTTGAGACCCATTTGACAGGCATTAGGCTGGCTTCTTCCAAGCAGTAGGTAGTATGACTTAACAGAAGGAAGCCTCCTATGGTTCACAGAGCTACAATAGATATTATACCACACATTGTTCATATACCATCAGTGCAGATCTGAAAATGTCTGAGAAAGATTTTAGTTCCTAGCTCAACTACATGTCTCCATGACCTTCATAAAAATTTCTATCTGTAAAGCAGAGAGAGCATATACCATCTTTACAACAGACAGGGACAGTAAAATCAATCCATGACTTAACTGCAGCAAGAAATGGACAAACGTACAGAGGTAGAGGTGCTATTGGATTAAAAAAAAAAAAAAAGCTATATTTTCATATTGCATATGTTACAAGGGACACCATTCCCTGGTCTCAACACACCTTTTATTAAACTTGTGTGCATAATTGATCATATGCACCTAAAAAAATCTAGATGGGGGGGGAGCAGAAAACAGCAAATATAATGCACAGTAACAAGTTTTACTAGTTAGGCCCAAAAATTTATAAGTTAGATGATCCTTGATAGAGATACAAATGAATTTTAAATGTTACATAGCAAGCAGATACCACCCAAGGGATGAAAACATACTACTTCTACAATAACAAAATATTTGCTTTCCATCTAGAGCTACCTAATATTAAAAAAAAAAAAAAAAAGGAAAGAAGAAATCATAGGAGAAGAGGGAGAAGAGGTAAAGAAATGCAGAAGCAGCATCAAATGTGGTAAATTAATAAAAAGCAAATAAAATCTATATGCTTTGAACAAAGCCTAATGCATTATTCATAAAGATCTTTCTCTCACACATAAAGTTTAATTCATCATCCAGTTTACTGTATTTTACAGTATCAATTAGAAAAAAGAGGGATTTTCTTCCTCTGCAAAGTTAGCAATACAGCTTCACAGTGAAAGAAAATATATTATGGCATTTAATAGTTTGATGAGAGATACATAAATGTACAGCAGCAACACTGAAGAAAACCAGCAAGTGAGGAAGAAAAAGCAATTGGTTCATTCTGAAAACTCATTCAGTCTCCAATGGTTAGATATTGGCAGGCCTGTTTTTCTGGATTAGCCTGGTTTACAAGATGTGGCTGTGGAAAGGAGGAATGGGGCAGACAGATGTTGGTTCTCACCCACCGCCACTCTTTTTCCAGTGAAAGACCAGATACATGTAGGCAGTGGGTGGGAAGAAACACAAGGAAAAGCACGAAAAAGCAGAATTAAGAAACACAAAACAATTTTTTTCTTTCATCTCTTTTCACATTAACTGCTGCTAAAGATAACATATACCGGGACTCTATATGTGGGCTACACAGATTTACCTAGGCTGTAAATGGATTTTGAGTGTTACTAATACACATTTTAAAATTTAATTCTACCTTAAGAAAAGTAAACAAATTCCAAATATATACATACAACCTTTCAGAAATATTTAACACTTACATATTTGTCTTGTGCTTTCAAAATTATCCTTTGCTATTTTTTGTTTACAGCGATCTCATACAAACAGGCAGATGCAAAAATTGTCATAGACCAGTGGCACTTGAATTTTGGCATGACATGAGCAACTCTGTAAGAATAGATTTCATTTGAAAAAGTGTTATCCATGCTATGATAGTTTTGAAACTTATCTGTCCTTAAATGTTATTTAGAAGTCAGCTATTAAGATGACAACTATTAAGGTGACAATGTCTACTTTTTTTTTTTTCCTGCCCGTTTGCAGGCATTTCCTAAGTAGATATAAAAAATTAAAATTAGAAAGTTTTTCACAGTGAAGGACCTTTTGAGACTTTCCAATTTGGATTGTAGTTTCTCTGCATCCTATTGTCTTCCTTCTCCTTACCATATTCATTTGCTAACAAGCCCAGTAATAACTCCAAGTGCTCAGGACTCAAAATGGTAACTTTTCAGAACAGTTCATTGAGAAAGTGTACTTAGCCCAGTTGAAAACTCAGGGTACATGCACCAGCCAAAATGGCAAAAAATCAGACATGGGAATTTTATAAAAAGCAAACATTTGCATTTGCAGTTCAAACACACTCCCTAGATTTTTGTACTTTAAAGTCTTCATTCTCAGCCTCACATCTCAGTTCTTAAAGCTCCTCAAAAATCTAATAGAGAGCTTTACAAGAAGCAAGCAAATAAGTCAATCAAATACTGGTAGGTATGCTTTCTTCGGAGAAAGATGCATATCTCTCTTCAACAACTAAAGAATCAATAGGACATGAGTGCAGGATTTCCCACAAGCTAACTCAACTGCATTAAGAACAAACTTGTCACCTCTGCTCACGGTTTTCTCTCTCCCATTAAAAATTTCAATTACGTTTATGGAGTCTCTGCTTCATTCACCTCCTGGGGGTGAGCCTGCATTCCTCTGGGAAAACAAAGGAATGTGGTACATGTGGAAGAGGTCCAGAAAATGTGAAAGTTGTATGACACTAGTATCTGTAAGGTCTGTAAGGAAGGGTCTAACCCTTGATGACTGCTGCAGAGAAGGAAACATAGTGCATACAACACTCCTCAAGGTCCCTCTACAGCTTCATATCCTTATATCATCCAAAATGCATATGACAGGAAGGATATCAAATTTTAAGGCCCCTAAAGTAGAATTTCAATGTCATTGCCACTATGCAAAATACACACATCAGTCAGCCAGAAGTGCTTTATAGGTGTTAATTAATAAAGTACCAGTTCATTGAAAGTTGTTCTTTTTTTCCTTCTTCATCCTTGCTTTCACAATGCTTACAAATTGATGAAAGCCCTCAGCTTGCTCTGCATTCATCTCCCTCAAATTCTATGAACTGGGGTCTTTTAAACACCCATGGCCCAGGAGGTTGATAACTTCTACTTCTTCAGTTTGGAAAACATACATGAATAGATTGGAAAGTTGGGAGACAATGTCATCTCACTTCACATCTGCATCTCAACCAGTTCTCACCCCAGTGATGGTGGTGTTCAAATTTGCCTTTGATTGTTGGGTCTTCTGTCTAAGCACTATACTTTTTGCTTGAGTTTTGAAAAAAAATTAAGGTGTTGCAGGTGTTACTAGATGGCATGTACAACACAAGTAATAAGTTGCAATACTGATAAGAGTTACATTGCATGCATTTTTAATAAAATATTCTGATTCTACCTGGGGCTTGCCACTTATTAATAACAGTATGATGTAAGCATTTAAAGTACTTTAATCCCTATATAGGAAAACATAAATTTTACAGGAAAAATCAAACATGGAGGTAATAATCTTTGAAACACCTTAATAACTGTGTAGGCTTCTGTTATAGAGTTTATGAATTTATAATTAATGTGGTAAATATTAATTAAAATACTAATAACTTTTTGAATATTAAAAATTGCCAAAAATATATCAAATATGTTCAGTGTACACCTGGAATACATATTGACAGTGGAAAGGTGCAATATTTAGGCAATGTAACGATTTTAACAATTTTAAGGAAACCGGAAGGAATAACAGAAAGATAAGCGAATCCCTGGGAGCAATATGGTGTTCAACCACAGGGGAGACTCGACAAGAACCTTAAACACAGGAGGCAAAGAATTAGTTTCTCACAGAGAGTTCCACCCAGATACAGGGGGTGTTGCTGCTGTATGTTAGCCATTAAGGCTGCAAGGGTTCCAGCGCTGTCTCAAGGCTGAACTGGCTTCAGCAGCATGGCAGGCGGTATGACGCATTTTCGCTAAGGGTTCTTGCATCTTCCTGGGTTAACTGAGGCATGGCACGAATTCTAGTTGCAAGTGGAAATAAGACTTGGATCCTAAGGCTCATGGCTTCTTGGTCTTACAGTGAGTAGGGCTCATGGCTTCCATCCTAGGCTTTGGATCAGGTAACTCGAGGCAGGGTGAGTCCAAGCAGGGGGACCATGTCTGTACATTCCAGGACCTGTCTGGGTTGGTGTTGGGCCCATTTGGCTCTAGCACCACAGTTGTGGATAAAAATGAAAAACAAAAGCTAAAATTTAATTAAATATATATTTAATTCTGTTCACTTATAATGATATTTGAATTAAGTATTTCACAGTCTTTAGTGCAAAACTTGCACATTAACTTCATAATTCAGTATAAATTTAATACAATGATGCATAACGTTCAGAAAGTTCCATGGTAAAGTTAACATTTTGTACTATAATTTCAATAACTCTGGAATGCTTTGTTTCAGTTAAGTCAAATTTCATTTAAGCTGTAGTTTATATTTGCTTACATTTTAATCTTGATATTTAATTATTCAATTAAGAAATATAAACTCACTTTGCTTTGCTTTCGAGATATTTTTCCAGTGGAGGCCTTTGGATCTTATGTTAACATTATCTGTGACTAAAGGGGATAACATGATGGTAAGGACAAAGTATGGAGACGTATAATAAAGGTTTCATTAGCAAGAAAGTACAACTAATGTATCAATAAAATCAAGGACACTGTATCATAGAGTTAGCTATTTCATCAATGTGTATCAGGGAGTTTAATGGAGTTTAGTTCAAATAAAAGAAGCAAGCTAATTTATAGAAGTGCATAGTAATGGGTCCAGCCAAAAAAGAAAAATGAAACGATGGTCACATGTATAAATAATTAAACCTAGTTAACCTGGGTCTCTATGCTATAAATGTCAAATGAACAATTCACAGGAGGTGGTTTGCACAAAATCTCAGTAGCCTAAGTATTTTTTACTCAAAAGTCAGGAATTATTGAATCTCGAGATTAGTTTATTCACTTAACCCAGTGACAAATACTGTGATTCAACCAACAATGACCTAACAGCTTGTCTTGGTCCAGAAGCAGAGAGAGACTGTTCTTTTTGAACATTCCCATGTTGTGAAATTGAAGGCACAAACAAGGCCAAAATATCAAAAGCAAGGCTATTTATTAACAGGAGGAGGGAGAGAGGGAGGAAAATGGAAAGAGAGCGAGCAGGAAAGGAATTATATTACTACACTCACACACACCCCCCCCGCCCGCCAAGCCCCAAGACTGTTTGGGTCTATGGATGGGTGCTGCCACATCCTCGTTGGCTTGTGCTGTCCAGCCTGGAGGAGTGGAGGGAGAGATATCAAAGTCCAAGTCCTTCTCTGAGCAGCCTCCAGCATGTGGTGTCTTCAGTAAGATGTCTTTTCTCCAGGAGTTCTTTTCTTCCTACAGAAGACAAAATTTAGGGCATGGCTTTGCTGGTGGTAGTGAAGAGAGGGTTCCTGGACTGCTTCCAGGATGGATGTTCATGGTGACGGGTTTTCATCTGTGTCTGTCTTTTTCTCCCTTGTTTTTTTCTCCTCCTGAGCAGGCATCGCTCAGGTCTTTTATGCAGTTTTTTAGTCCCAGGTTTTTTTTTAGGTATGTGTCCAGGTATTGTCCCCAGGGAATCTTCCTGCATATTCCATGTACACTGAACCTGTTTGACACGATTTTGACAATTTTTCATATTAATCAAAAGTTATTACTATTTTAATTAATATTAATATTTGCCATATTACTTATTTTCATAGCTTCATAAATTCTATAACAATAGTCCAGAGGCCTTTTCACCATCCTCTTCATGGGGTAAGAGATGATCTTGCCTGTGCACGTTCCAGAGAGTCCGTACCAGTAGCATTCGCCCATTACACATTTCTGTTGCCAGAGTGTCTTTTCACCATCTCCTCCCTGGGAAGTTGTTGTCTGAGGAGCAAAGGTGATTTTATCTTTGTTGATTCACATCAAGAGAGACAAGATTTAGTCTCTTACACAAGTGAGTTATAAGTTTGTAATTTAAAACAGAAGTTTTGAAGAACAGCAGAAAAATTGGATCAGGGACAAACCCAAACTATTTTGAAGACTCATTGTCATTTGGCAAGACATCATCCTTAAATTTCAGTATGGAAAAATTTGTACTTTTATATTAAAAAAAAAAAAAAACAACAACCAAACCCAGAAAAGCATTTTGCCTAGTATTAGTGTAATACTTAGCTTGATTGTTTTCACAGATAGAGCAACCACAAATCTTCATTTGCTTTGGATTACAAAGTAAGAAAAGAAAGAGAAAATTCTAGCCAGGGATTTAATTCAAGCATTAAGGTAATATGGTGCTGGGTATATTATAAATATCAAAAAGATGACAAAATGAGCTGAACTCCCTGAAAACCATTTCTGATGAATCAGGACATGCTAACAGTTGAATTACTTGAGATGCACAATTCTTAGGGGATTTACAATCAATATTTTTTCTGTCATTTCAGCCTCAGCTGTCTCACAAAGTAACAGGCTGGAGTCAGTAGTTCTACATTGAAAATAATTTGGCTTACTACATCTAGGGCTTAAATTTCAACACATAGTTAATGAGGCATGATATCACTAACCATTTGTTCTATGAAATGGCAAACTAAAGTTAAAAATATATGACATGAGATGACAATTGCATATGAGGTTAATAAGAAAAATGTTTTGAGACCTTGGCAGTTTCCCTAAGATTTCTTTTTTACATAAAATTTGGAGGTGTCTATCTGGGCATTATAACTGGCAAATATGATACTTAATTAATTTGACAGTACTCGTTTTGGCAACATTCTCAAAGTAATCACAAAAGCTCCTTCACATTTCAAAGACATGCACAATGCAGCCACATGATAAGAATATTACTTCTTTTTCTCCCTTCTGTTCTGGTTTGTCCCTGTGGGACAAATACCAAAGTCTGAAGAAATCTGCTTCTTTCTCCAACTGTTTAGTTTTTTCACTTTCTGTCACCACATGGAGACAGAAGATATTTTCACCCACATTAGCAGCTAGCTAATATGGCTAAAAACTTTTTCTAACTATTAACAGGTTCTTGGAAAAATCTGAATTATTTTCTTTGTAGTATGCATTCATTTAAGGTAGTATAGTGACACAATGGCAGGAAAGTTTAATATATTTTATTACTCAGACACAACATTCAGCACAACATCACATAACAACTTTAGAGTTTTATCTTAGCCCTGACTTAAAAAGCAAATCTCATCTGTTTCCTCAAGTATAGATGATATGGTTGACTTAAGAGTTCTTGACCTAGTTCTCAAGCACAGTGACTTCTTTTTTTCTGCCTATTTGTTTGTTAAGCCTCATGTCACAGGGCAAAGCAGTTGCCCATCATAATGGCAGGCACGGATTAAAGTTCCAGAGACAAGATGTGACTTGTTGCTATTATAATCTGAATGTTGAATATTAGATTCAATAGAATAGGGACAGTATAAAGAAAACTATTGTGCACACAATGACACAAGACCTAAATGTCTTGCTTATAGCTCCTTCCATGAAACATTTGCCAGAGCAGTCAAGTGCACATGTTGACAGATAGCTGGTAATCCTGGATGTAGTATCTCTTTATGTCATTATAGCTGAGAAAAAAAAAAAATCACTTATTTTCTGATAAAGTGAAAGAATAGGTAAGTGTGGTGAGTTGAAAATTCCCCCCAACATTAGATTTGCCAGACCAGCTCAGCTGGAAGCAAATGAAAGCTGTATTTACAAGCAAAACTATAATCTACAATGGAATGCAATGAATATATACAAAATATACAGTATTTACAATGTTTACAGGTATTTACAATTAATGGACAGCACAAGGACCCCCCTGGTCAAAGACCAGAGGAAGCTAATAGCTTCTCCCTTCCCTTCCTCCTCCTTACCCCTCTGTACAAAAGGGACAAGAGAAAGGAGCAGAGGAAGTTACTCTTAGACTTAGCCAAAACAATGCAGCCATGGTCAAGCAGAATATGACAGTATCTGCCAGCCCAAGGAAGCGAGGAGAGAGATTGTTTTGGGAACCAAATCTCATGGTAGATAGCTCTCCAATAGGATTGTTTAGAATTATCGTTATTTTCTTTTTTACACCAAATAGTGATTTATTTACTTTTTTACTACTTTCTGTTCAAGATCTGTGAAAAAAATTTAAAGGCATAGCCTAAAACTACCACAATAAGGCAGTTGGTTGCCTTGTAGGCAATAGGTACTTTCCCTCTGTTGTCAGTTCAAATTGGAAGGAAACAGTATGTACTCCTTGAAAGTCCATTCAAAAGCCTTAAGAAAGTAATAGAATCATAGAATTGCTTTGGCTGGAAAAGACCTCTGAGATCATTGAGTTCCAACCATCAAAGCTGACTGATGCACAACTGACCTTTACTAAGCAGAAAGGAATTGTGACAGTTCTAAGCAATAGTTACTTTTTAAATAGGAAAACATCTAAAGAGGCAGACAGTGCATGATTTTAATGATACTATTATGTTATCTTCTGGGGTGTATTTGGTTTTGTTGAGGTGGAGTTAATTCTCCACAGAGCATCTTTCTAGCGCTGTGTTTTTCAGTGATGTAACTGGACCACAGTCCCTCTTTGGTGCATTGGCCAGGGATCAAACGTGGTTCAGCTTCCTGGAAGATGCTATTGAGATTGGTCTCTCCTTCCACAGAATTACAGAATGGTAGGGGTTGGAAAGAACCTCTGGGAATCATCTAGTGCAATCCCCCAGCTAAAGCAGGTTTGCCTAGACCAGGTTGCACAGGTGGGTCCTGTCCTAGTGGGTTTTGAAAGTCTTTAGAGAAGGAGACTCCACAACTTTTCTGGCAGCCTGTTCCAGTGCTTTGTTACCTTCAGAGAAGCTTTACTTTATGTTAGGTGGAGCTTCTGTTCTAGTTTACCCTTTGCCCCTTTTCCTGTCACTGGACACCACAGAAAGCCCATTGTCTTGACATCCATTCTTCTCAGTCTTCTCCACGTTAATAGCCCCAGGTGTCTCAGCCTTTCCTCATAAAAAGGATACTCCATTTCCCTAATCCTGTTTGTAGCCCTCTGCTGGACTCTCTTCAGTAGTTCCTGAAATTTTCAGAAAGCTTATTTTCTGCACATATGCTAATGAGAGAAAAACAGACCTGTTTGAAAAACTCAGTTTAATACTTATCATGTTGACAGATGAGATTAATTTGTAGTGATATTATACTACACTGTTATTAGTAATTGACACTAGAACTGGAGTTTTAGTTAGCAAAATGTATTTGGTGTACCATAGATACTAAGCTTATGATCACTAAAATAAAGCTCTTTCAGGGAAATATTTTAGATTACATTTACTTCCTGAAATGTAACATTTGAAACTAGTCCTGTCACTAGTCAGAATTGCTAAATTTTACAGATGTAATTGTAGAAAGTGAAGAACTTTGCAGATTAAATATTAATCTCTAACAGCTTTTCAGCTAATGTACTTATATGGCAAAGCAACAAAGATAATACACTGTGGATGACAGATGGAAATGGCAAGTCACCAAATATATTCAGCTTTCTATGTTTTCTATATTAAAAAAAAAATCCATATTTATATATAAACACAGGTGGCAAAAACAACAACTGACTACTACAAAAATAATTTGGTAGGGTTAGATTTCCATGTAATACTTTTTCATGAAAAACTGGATGGATATTCATGCAGTGAGCAAAATCATACTATTATGCACTTGGATTCGAACAAATAATAAAACAATGTAAAATATCAGGAGTTCTTAAGAATAGGTTTATTGACAGTCATATTATACAATTTGAAGTTGTTCAAATGTATGTAATTATCGAAGACAGCTCAAGTAAATTTAGACTTTTTTCCTCTCTATCCTCTTGAGTATTGTTATATTTTCGAGATTATAGAACTGTAGGGTTTTTTAAATTTTTCTTTTTAAAATTCTCTAGTCTTCCCCTCCGTTTGCAGATGTGTGGTTGTGAATATGCAGTTCTTTTGCACTCAGTAAAATTCACTGCTGGGCCCAAAAATACTTCTGTGATATCACAGTGCTAATGCAGTAATAATCAATCATTGCCACTATGGACATTATTTTGCTAGTGACTTGTTTTCTCTCTACAGTGCACACAAGATATGAAAGGCCTCATTTCTAGTGCATACTATGACTAATTAGTCCTAATTTGGCTAAAGAAAGACTCAGCTTTGAAGTTCAATTTCCTGTAATTCCTAAGTCAATTATAAGGATTCTTAGACAAAAGCAATTTGTCTGTATTACAGTGTTTTTCACTCTGTCATTACCTAAGTGAGAATTTTGCCTCATCTACAAATAGAATTTATATTGTCATTTTAATTTTACTGGTTTATTACTACATTTCATGGCTAAATATTTTATATTTTTCCCTCTTTCAACTGTTGCCCACTGTGGTGTGTGTTCCATCAGACTATAATGACGGCTTTAGGAGAGGCTCTTAAATGCATACTGGAATATCTTTGAGAACTCTGTCTTTTATTGGAAGAAACAAGGAAAGGAAGTGGGTAATGCTTGTAATCTGTTTTGATTTCTTCTAGTGCAGAACTAGACCTGTATGGAAGATGGGAAGATACACTCCTAGAAAGATAAAGAGATAGGAAAAGTTTTGTTTCAGCCATTGCTAATCAATACTTTACATGAAGTGGGAGAGAGAGAGAGAGATAAATTTGAAGACACCAACATTTCCCATTCATGTTTCAATAAGCAGGCTTAGCAATGATAATGGAAAGTAGGAAAGTGAGAATATAAAAGTAATCTTAAGTGAGAAATATTAAAGAAAAAACATTAAGAAAAAAAGGAGCAGTTGCAGGCTTTCCATTAGGACAACAGTGTAACTGTAACTGAATATACAGTAAGACATTTGGAAGACTTTAGAAAGACTTGAGAAAAAGTTTGGAAAAAAAAGAAACAAATGAAAAATACAGATGAAACAGGCAAGAGGGAGAAAAAAGAAGAGCTACTGCATGCCTGAGTGATGGTAGTGATAAATAAACACGAGTGAAGAACAGGAAATGAAAGAAATTAAATTAATGTTTTAACTTGTCTATGTCTTATTTTAGTGGCTGAGCAATAAAGACAAAAATAAGTGAACCACCATGAGAATTTCCATTTTCTTAAGTATAACTTCCTTTTATTCTTGCTTACTGAAAATCCATTTATTTTAAAATATATAGGAAGAAAATTGAAAAGCTGATAGTCAAGCCATGCACAACAAGGTTCAATTTGAAGCACATTTTTATGGCCAAGTTCCAAACAGCAGTCAAATGGGATTTACAGTGCCAGTGTTGACAGGATCTTAAGCATAATGGCATTAGATACCTGCCACCATAAATTCTCAGATAGAGATGGCTACAGTAAGCTGTATGATGCAATTAAGGCTCCTTCATTACTGCTTTCTTCTCAACATTGAAGAGGACTTATGGATCCACAATGCATTAAATTTTCTTTCTAGTTTAAATCATCCATAAATACCACAGAAAGTTCCAAGAGATTTGTTCAGTTGGGTTTTTTTTTCTTTTGTTTTGACTAGAGAAACTTTTTCCAGTAGAAAGAAATGAGAGGTCAGAAAAAATGGAAACGTGACTAAGTGCAACACACTTGGCTTGAGCATATACATTCTACAGATACTTTTTCTATTTAAAAAAACCCCAGCCAACCAACCATAAAGAAAATAAAAAACAAACAAAAATTCACCCCAAACAACCAAGAAAGTGTCTGCAGTTTGGAAAAATGTATTTGTCAAAATGTAGGTAAGACAGTAATGCCTGCCTGCTTTCTATTTAGAAATCTGAACTGATAAAAGAGCAAGTAAAATGCTGGACAAGAGCCTGCTCTGTGTATCACCAGCTTCTGTCTAACAAGTACCATTTCAGGTGGCTGAATTCCCATTAGCTGAGTATGAATTTAGTAATGTATTGTGAAAGCTAAGAAAATGTTAACTGGATATTTCAAGCAGATAGAGCTATTCTGTTTCATTGGATTCTGACAATGAATCATCACTTCCTTCATATTACATGCTGCTGGATACATAGCTAGTTGATAATAATCTGAATCTGGAAAGAAAATGCTTCAGGCCATTCTAACTTAAATCTTACAATATGAAAAATAGGTCAGCCGTAAATTTTCAGTTATGATTTTGGTTTTGCAGCAGGCACTGAATATTGATTTCAGAATTTTATCAGCTTATCATTGTCAAGTAAACCAGTGCTATATTTTAACACACCCAGCACCAAATTTTCACTTCAGACAGCAGACTCTTAGGATAAAGCATTCCTAGCAAAAGCTAGTCAGTATCACATCTGGGCCAAGATAATTCATTAGCACTGGATCTCAGAACAATCAGCAGTTTTGCTGCCCTCTGGGTACAATGTAAGAAATATGCTTTGACATAGTTTTCCTGACATGCTTTTACTACATAACATTAAATAAATATAAACAAAACTTTCTTTCTGCTCAAGGATAGGAAGAAAAAAAAATTAGAAAACTACAACTGTTACTAGATTGTAAACATCCTAGTGATATAGGCAAGATACCAATGGCAGTTTAAATTCTCAAAAGGAATAAATGGGGAGAGGATAAAATCAAAACTTGCAGGCTCCTGCACAATGGCCATCCACCCTCTATTACATAGGGGAAAGCTTCTTCAGTCAGTCCTACTGTCCATCCTCTAACTGACTACACTGTTATATTTTTATTGCTTTATTTATCTTGGAGTCTTTGGATAAGAGAATTTTCTAGAAGCTGTTGTTCTAGAAACTTCAGAGGGTAGTTTAGACTTTCAGTCTTCTAGTTTCTTTCTAGAGGTAGGCTTGAGTAACATTGCTTATCACATAGGTGTTGAGCAGTCAGTGTCGAAGGAAATTTAGAAAAACATAATAGAATAGATGTTGGAACAGATATTATTTATATTTATCTTGAAAAATATTGTAATAATGATCTATAAAGCATGAAACTACCAAGTAATTTGAAAATTCTTTAGAAAGTACCATGTTATGATAACAAAAATAAAGCCATTTTAGTTCTGTGAGACCTCCCTTTTCGCAATACCACACAGCTTCACTTTATTTATGCTTGTTAGAAAAAGGACAGGAGGTACCACTAGATGATAATGTCCCTACAGAATTGTGGCTAGCATTTTCATAGACAGATAAGAACATCTATTGACGCTGGGAGCTGTACAGAAGTCAAGGAAACACTGGGGTCCCTTCCTGAAGATTACAAGGAAGAACTAGATGCCATAATCATTTAAAACAAACAACAAAAACAACAACTTATTTTGTTCTTTATGTGAGCAGTTAATAATTTCACAAGTATATGTATTGTCTCTGTGAAATTAATTTTTAAAAGAGTTATACACTGCAAGTAAATTTTTTTCCCAGGATTTTGAGATCTGAAAAAATCTGGGGAAAGAAACCAAAAAAATAAATTTCACATAGATCTCAAAAGTCAAGCAATAAAATTACAGGAAGTTTCTTCTTCAACTGTATGAATATAATCAGAAGTAACCAAGATGGAAAAAACAGAGACAAACAGTTCACTTAACCTTCTATAAGGATACATGGCACATCATGTGCTTCTTTGATAACAAAGCCAGTATGGAGCCAAAGGTAGCATGACTGTTGAGAAGAATTTCAGTTTACAGCATGCATTTGTTTGCACATGCCTATATTTGGGCTTTTTCTGATTAGTAAAGTTTGTTTTCTAAATTTCTCAGTCATTTATGGTAAGTGTGGTGCATACCAATCTGTAAAAGCAGACAAGCTCATGCATAAAAACCCTGGTGTTAAAAAATGAATAGGTTGCATTCGACACCACATAGTATCCAAGATATTAGCAGACAAAATTTTAGCCACAGTTACATATCAAATCCAAAGGGATTTTCTATCTGATAGACTAAACATGCTTATATAAATCAAACAATTCACATTTTTCATACAGTTGTAGCACTCTATGTAATTGATTTGAAGAAAATTCTAATCTTCAGACAGAGCAGTTGAATGGATCTGCTGCCCTGTCGGCCTAATTGCCCAGACCTGCAAATGTTGTACACCTTGTTATTCAAGCTGCATGTAGCAAGCTGCCTGCTTTGCCAACAGGTATAATGTAACAGGGATTTAATTGCTTTCGCCTTTGGCATCCTTCACCCTCAAGGAATAGAAAGTGTTATTTCATTTCAATTATAAGACAGAGCAGCTACTTAGTGGTCTTTCACCTGGAAAAGGATCAAGACTGTAAGTGTTAATTAACCAGACTTTTGAATGCCTCAACCACTTTTGCCTTGTTCTCCAACACTGCAAGATTCAAAACTTCTCCTGGAAGAATCTGCAAGCCTCAGGGTCCATAGTTGTTTTGTGGTTTTTGAAATTTTCATCAAATTCATTATTAATTAGAAGTTGACTGTTGAACTTCCTAGGAAGGTAAGAGGCAAGGAAAGCATTATTGGCTTCTGTGCCATGTCTTTTATCCATTTTGTGTAGTGTACTAGGTCTTTGCAATTTCCTAAAAAAAAAAAAAAAAATCCTCACAGCAGAGAGTATCCCTAGGATCTGTGTAGTGAATTGGATGTTAGGTGTCCTGAGCTGATCCTTGGTTGACCAAGAATTTCTCTAATACCACAGAAAACATGTTACAGCAGGCTGTCAGGATAGTCCCATCTCATAATAATTATGACATGTGTTCTCCTTGTCATTAAGGATTGTGATCCTTTAGCACAGCATTGCCATGGCTCGTAACAGGCCATGAGCACTGTACAAAGTTTACAAAGCTTCAAAACTGAGATTTGTAAGTCTTCATGTGTGAACTTCTTTTGACCTGTCTGCAACTTCATTTTGCTTGCTTGGACAACAGTTTCTCTCATTCACGTTGCATTGATGGCTAGTTTGTCCTGCTTTTGTTTATCCTTGTGTGACACACCTGCGGTTTTTTACAGACAACCTGAACAAACAGTTACTCTGTGTAGAACAAGATATTTGTGACTAATACAAAAACTCGGTTTGGGAAAACACAGCCCTGTGAGAGTGAAGAAGCGTAAAACTCTACAAGTATTTTACCAAGCCTATTCTTGACCAAGGAAGAAACAATGATAAACAGCACCATCATACTCCTGCCAGTGAAGAACTTCAGGTACTGAGGACCCCCATAACACACTCTTTTATCAGCATGAAATCCTCAACCTTGGGACCCATAGGAATAGTAGGACAGTATTATAGCTGCAGGAGATTGGGTAGGGACTAAAACAGGTTTGTTTAACAATTTTAAATGGTTTTTTTTTGTTTTGTTTTGTTTTTTTATTTCTCTTTCTGTAACAATTACATTTGGAGTAATAATGATTAACCTTGAAATTTCATTTATACTAGCAGTACATTCTTGGCTTTACTTACATAGAAGTGTGCTTCCTCTTTGCTTATAAACAAGATTGTAAGTGGATGAGATCTTGACTCCATGGAAAATAAATAGATGTTATTTTCACTGACAGAATTTCAATGTATATTCTTGTATATAGATAATATTACATGCATTTTTATTACATTTGAAATTATTTGGAGAATTTCACTGCTTTTAACAGTCTATTTAGTCATGGATTTAAAAATAAGAGTTTTGGTAAAAGCAAACATTTTGACAAGCTTGTCTGCCTTTCCATTGAAAATATACTAGTTTCACCAAAATCTCTGCCTTGGAAAATGTTGCTTGACAAGGATGGAATCTCTGATCAAAAAGAGACATGACTGAAAACAAAAAAGGAGGGGAAAACTACTAGTTAATTTACTGTTCTCTTGTGGATCTCAGTCTCTCTTGAGAGTTACTCTTCAAAAGCAGAGATTGAGTTTATAGTGATCAAAATCCCTCAGATAAGACACAGAATATTTATATTTTAATTTCTGTATCCAAACTTTTTCCACTGTGAGACTGGAAAAATTTTGAAATGCCTAGATTTTACAAGATAAAGGAACTCTTAATTTGAGAAGAAGACCAAAAATCAGTACCATGACACACAACTTACAGCACAAATAGATGACTAATAGCACATTTTATTCTGAACCATCATTACAGTGACATTTAGACTAATCTTATGAAAAGTTCAGCTCCTTTTCTTTGATGAAAAATATTCTCCTATCTAATCATAAAAAGGTTCCAGTTCCATCAATTAGACCAACTTTAAAACCAAAGTAATAGCACTGAGAACTGCATTTTCCTCTTAAGGAGCATTCATTCCTCCCAGAAACTTCACAGTGAAAGAGAACTCTATCATATGGGTTACATCTAGAATGCTAACAAATAATATCTCAAAAAAAGAGAAAAAATTAATTAACTTTGTGATGCCATTTTCTGAGAACTTAGGAAACCACCTATGCATATTTCTTCTTCCACCCTTCTTGCACATTTACTTGAAAATGAGCTCCGGCTTGCATTAAAAAAAAAAAAAAAGTTTTGAAATAAAGACATACAAGCGTAACTTAAAGAGAAAGAAATATTGATGCTGTCCAGTATCTGCACAGATGATTGCATATTAGAACATTTAAACTAACATCACACATCCACACTCCCTGAACCAGTGGTGGCAGCAAGCTGTCAAGAGACGTCTGTTACCGAGAGCTCTCTTTCCAGAACAGAGATTCCTGGCACTCAGCATATTTTTCCTTTAAAGGCAGAAATAAGGTTAAAAACACTTTACCACCCAAACAATTTACTATTAACACTATCTTGTTACACAAGATACCCTTTTTTAGGAAAAAATGCTTCAACCAGCAGCAGAACAAGAGGACACAGTCTCAAGTTGTGTCAGAGGAGGTATAGGCTGAATATTAGGAGGAAGTTCTTCACAGAGAGGGTGATTGCCCATTGGAATGGGCTGCCCAGGGAGGTGGTGGAGTCGCCATCACTGGAGACATTCAAGAGGAGACTGGATGAGGCACTTAGTGCCATGGTCTAGTTGATTGCTTAGGGCTGGGTGATCGGTTGGACTGGATGATCTTGGAGGTCTCTTCCAACCTGGTTGATTCTATGATTCTATGAAAGCATAAAATTTCTCTTATTAGTTCATGGCAAAATAAAGCAAACCAAACAACACCACCCAAAAAAAAAAAAATATTCAACCCCCAAAAGCTCAAAACCAACAACACCACCACCAAAGAAAATCAACCCAAAAAAGCTCCAACCCATGAAACTCTAAACAGCCTAAGTAAATTCTAATAGAAATCCAATGCTGCTAATGTGTGCCAGTAGTCTATGTCAAATACAACATTACATGTATCTTTTGAATGTCGCCATCTGTATTATTTTGCCACTTTCCTATTTACTACAGATTTAGGAATTGAAACCTTGACAGAAAGCTTGTCATTTATGAACAAAACATAATGGATGCAATAATAATGTAAACTTTCAGAATGAATATAACTTCTAGAATGACACTGCAGAGAACTGGGTACTAATTCAAGCTGCATGTCTGTTCCTGGTTTCCTCAGAGTGACCAGTGAGATCTGTGTATTACACCTTTTGTACTGCTCCCATGCACAACCTGCACTGCCCTGAAAACTCTGCTGGCAAAGTGCAGCACCTACGCCATGGCAATCTGTAACCCGAGGACTACAGATAAATGGTCTTTCAGTAAGAACAAAAGGCTGCCTAGACCATACATTTCAGGCACTTCAATTCTTCCTTGGGATATAAAATCGGATTTTAGTTTTTGCTTAGTTACAAATATTACAGACCACACTGTTTCAGAATACGTATCCAAATTAAAGCAGCTTCAAACAAATCTTTACTGTGTCTCTTAATGGTGGGAGAAGAGGACTGAACTTTTTCCATGTTAGGAGATTTATTTAGCAGGCATATGAAGGCCTAGAATCATAGAATCACAGAATCAGTCAGGGTTGGAAGGGGCCACAAGGATCATCTAGTTCCAACCCCCCTGCCATGGGCAGGGACACCTCGCACTGGATCAGGCTGTCCAGAGCCTCATCCAGCTTGGCCTTTAACACCTCCAGGGATGGGACCTCATAAAAGATCTGTACAAGGAACTTTTCAACTGGATACCAAAGAACCCAGGCAGGGCTGAGTTGCATGTACAGAGTACCACGTTCTGCTTCTCTTCACTTTCTGTGGTTTTGAAAACTAAGGCTACTGAATTAAACATTAGATACTCATAGGTATGAGCAGCAGCATTGCAATTCTACTTACTGTGCCCTTTTACAGATTTCTCCAGCAAAATAAAAGTCCAACTAATTAAAGAGTTCATTTTATTAGAGCTATGGAGATTAACTGTAGATGTTTTATTTCAAAGGTCACTTATAGTGCAGATTTTATTGCAGAAGAACAAAAAATAAAGTAGAAAGAGTCTTTTACAACTCTCAGGGTATCAGATAAATTTGCTTGAAAACATATTTGAGTGGCACATAAAGCAAACAGGTACATAAAAACATATCACAACACTAGGAAATATAATAATAATTCACTTCCAGAAATTTGCTGCTTAAGAGTTTTACAGAAAATGCTTTCTTCTCTGTTGTATCAAATTCAGAGAAGAAACAAGAGGATTGGGGGGAAAAAATTTAAAAACCTGCATTTGTTCACTTTAGAGTCCAAAGAAATTGTTCCACTATTTCAATTTGCCTCTTTTTTATTTTACAAATGTTTTTTATTGAAGTCACAGCTATGTGAAATTAGAGTGGTGGCATCTTTCTGTGGTTGATGTTACTGTCAAAGTGGTATAAAGCCACACCCTGTTGACATTTATGCTAACATTCTCTTTAGCACATTTATAGTAAATTTGATATTGTTGATGTTTACTGTGTTGTCATTTTTATTGAGGATAACCAATGTTTGTTATAATCCAGGATTTAGATTATATTTGGCTCTTCTAAAAATCAAGAAAAATGAGATAACCATGACTGCTATCTATATCAGGAGAGAAAAATAAGTATCCTCCCTTACGGTGATTTCTGAATTGGGATCAAAAATAATTGAGTAATTCTGACGACTGTCAGATGGTGCAGTTAAAGTGATATTCTTGTCACATAGAAGTTTTCAGCAGCTATGTTTTCTCTAAAGAAGTATGTATAGCTATGACATCCAGACAGGTTGGATCTTTACAATTCAACTGATGTCAACAGGAGATGGGGATTTTGGAAACACAGGCTCGAGCCAAATATGCAGTATCCAGTAGTATATATCAATGTAATAAGGGAAGCAGTAATTTGGTGAGAAATAAAAATAACTCTTTAATCGTAGAACTTCAGGCAATATAATCCCATCTCAAAACCTTCTTTCAGCAATGCATTCCTATATACTAGTGAGCACTACTTTTCACAAGAGTAATTTTTTACATTAGAACATGCAACCTCAACTATTTTTTTCCAAACTTCTAAACAAAGGTGATGGAAAAGTCTATTTATGTAATTCTTCAGTTTTTCAGGGGATGCCTTCTTACTGAGTAACTTCTACTTTACTTTTATTGATTGATTTGTCTTTTCCAGAAATCTTCAAAAATAGTATTGCCTTGAAAGACAGCTAGCATGCCTGGAGAAAGACTGCAAAGAAGATCAGTTGTTATTTACAAATACCAAGCAAAATAGTGATTATTTGATCTGTTCACTTTCTATTCTAATGTACAGACTAAATAAAGATTTTTTTTTCTACAGGCAACTCACCTTGAAAAGTAAATAAATCCCTCCTTTACACTTTATAAACCACAGATATATGTAGGGAGAATAGATATTCCATAATGTTTGTAGAAAAAACATGTCTATAAAGCTGAACAATAAAAATGATAGCAATTGCAAGACTGACACTTAAAACTATAGATCATTGGCATCTGAATTGCCATTGAAGTTCTGCGTGGAGGGTTTTCTTTTGCCTTCTCTCCTGCTACAATAGGATCTCAGATAATGAGACAAGTGGTGACATCTCTTGAAGCATTTGCCACTCTCCAGTCTAAGCCACACCATTTTGGCCCTAAATATAATCATCACAAGAGGTGTAGAAATAGGCAGTTAATATGGAAATAGAATCTCTTTTTAAGGTGCCTGTATTGGCATTAGTTCTTGTTGTGCTGCCAGAGTAGGCAACAACTGGAAGAGACAGGCACTATCTCCATACTTCCCCAGGAGCACCTGCAATCTGGTCTCCAAAACATATTTGCAATTTCCTCAGTTGCATTTTCAATTTTATTTCGAGCTCCCAGAAAAAAATGCTTTTTCACTTCATTCCTGCTTTAAGTCTACACTTTACCACTACTCTTCACTTTTAATTCAGTACATTTCCATTGGAATAAGAGTATTTAAGGCTATTAAACTGACATGTTACTTGCAGGCCAATGTTATAACTTTAACACCTTGCATACCTCTCTTCATCTAATATAAATTCAATCATGGAATTTATATAAACTCAAGCTTGGAGGAAAAAAAAAATGTATTTCTCTAGGGTAATCCAAAAGCAAACACCATCTGCTATTCTTCTGAGTTGACAACAATGAAACGTATTCCTGAAACTTCATGATTGTACAGTGTCCATGGATAATTATATAAAGAAACTTTCATATCAAATGTGATACATTCTAGGAGTACTTTAAGAATATCATTAGTATCAAAGAAAACAAAAAAAAGTCTTTCAGCCATGCCAAATTTTCAGAACAGTGTCTTATTCTTTTAAGAAATACCACTTTAATTTGAAGCAACTGCTACTCTAGTATTTTTCCATCTCTGTCTTTTTTTTTAAAGCCATTTTTTAAAAAAAGATCAAAACCCCTGTAATTTTTCTGAATGTACTTCTATACAGGTCTTTTGCCAGTGCAAATGGGATATATTTCCATAGAGGTATACACTTGGCATGTTCTCAAATGCAAAGTTATGCATTTTTATATGCCTAAAACTTCCACAAGCATTCTGGCACTTGTCTGCAAACATTTGAAGCATATACCTAGCATACTTGCTTAAAATTTTTCATTTGTTTAAATGCTCTGCTAAGAATGCTTCACCAGATCTGTCCTTTGTGAGACTGCAAACACTCCTGTTGGAATATTTTCTTTTTAAAGTCCAGGATGGAAGACTAGGTGATAAAAATGTGTATTTCAACTCCAAAAACTGAAATTAAAGAAAAATTACTTTTACATTTTAAAAATAAGAAGCAAAGTATTTTTATTCAGATATTGACTCAGTTGCATGGGCATAACATCAGTGCCTTTTATAAGGTGAATCTGCTTGGCTATACTAATTAAGACATGTCTTAGACTCACATAATCACAGAATGGTTGAAGTTGGAAGGGACCTCTGGAGGTCATCCGGTCTAACTTGTCTGTCATCTAAGGGCTAAACAAGCTTTAACAGCCTCTCTATTGTGTCCTTTCTGAGCCCCTGCAAGGACCAAACCTCTCTGGACAGCAGATTGGGTTGGTATACAGTGACTTCCATCTCCCACAGCAGGGAATCTCCCACTGTAAATCCTTGCTTCTTCTCCAGGGTCCAGCTGTGGGGCTCAGACCCAGCCAGCTCAGGTGCTTCCTACCACTGAATCAAGCATATAGCAGATATATCTATTTCTTGTGAATAGACACTCTAGTCATAAGATAGAGATAAATCTCTGTCAATTGACAGGAAAGAATGCATCCAGCATGCGTCACATCCTCAGGGAAGACAATTAAAACTTACGAGAGCAATGCATCTTAATGACTGTCAATGTCTATAGGACCCTTGAAAAGATGCCAAGAAAAATTGGTTGCAATTTGGAAGATAGATCTATATGAAGCTTCTGGACTTCATGTTTAGCTACACCGCATAAATCAGAAAATATTTCCTGCATATATATATATATATATATATATATATATATATATATATATATATATAGTTGTATTTACTGTAAGATAGTTTGGCTTCAATACCTTTGCAAAATATTTCCTGTATCAGCTTCAAAACAATATATATTTATATTGCAGTTTTAACTATTTACTGTTTAAAATTTTATTATTTTATCTTTGATCCTATATATTACAGCCTGTTACTAGACAGAAGTAACTTCTAGATACATTCCAGCATCAATTAGCCCAAAATAGCAGAACAATAAGTACACTCAAAGGCTAAGTGACACATTTACTCTGAAAGACCAGTCTTGCTGTTCCTGTTAAGTCATAGCAAATCCAGTGTTTTGTGACCTCTACTTTGTTTGGATCACAGGTATCCTGCCCCTCAGTAGAAACAGAAATATTTCATTGCCACTTTATCATTCAACCAATAGAAATGTATACGTGAAAATATATTTTAGTACCAAAAGTGATTGATGGCAGCATTAAATAATTATTACATACTCAATATGCTACCTAAAAAGCCCCAAGTTTTATTGCATATGATAGAACACATTATGTCTTACCTCACAAAAGACTAAGGGAATTTTCATCATTTGGGACCTTGTACATCTTCAGTACAGGTAGATCACTGACTTTTCTGGCTTCTGTGAAACAACCTCAATAAAAGATTGGCTGCATTACTGTCATCTCCCCCCTGAGCAGGAAGAACACCACTTACAGGTTTCAAGCAGTGATGATTTTGGTCAAAGCAGTGGCATTCCCACTCAGCATCAGCACAATGGCTTGTGAAACGTGCGGCAGCCAAAGCTATGAGAGCAGCTCCTGCATGAGCCCCATGTCCTCCATATTCTTTAGAAGGGAGGTGACAATTGAGGGAAGGCTGCTTTTTACTCATGGAAGACCAAGGGTAGCTCTCCTGTGGATGTCCATGCATAAAAACTGATGCATACTGTATGCATCGGGCAGAGAGTGATTTGACATCTTATGATGTTGCACTACTGAAAGAAAGGGTTATATCCTGCTCAACATAATTTCTGTCTGTCTTAAGTCATGATTTAGAAGAATCTCAACAGGCAACATCATATGTAGATATTTTATCTGCAGCTGTGTTAGGGTGGCAAACTGAAAACTATTTTTGCAGAAAGCAACAGAAGCTTGCCTTACATTTTTATCCAAAGGTTAAAGGTAGCAGCAGTAGACATAATTTTTTTCCTCAAGTTGTGTGATTTTACTGGTACACTTGAAGATTTTATTGTTGCCCAGTACAGACACTACAAAAGATATCAAGATCTATCCCTTTCTTCTGACTAGTAATCCTCCCCTTCCAAACTTAGAAAGTTTTTTTATTACAAAGATGAAATAGTTGAGATACAGGATTTTAGTTGGGAGTTCGGATATAACAATCAAACAGTAAAGGTTGCCAATAGTTGAAAGGTGTGCTATAGTCAATATACTAAGTGATGTCACAATATAGAAATTCACTTCTTTTGTGGCTGTGAGCAATATCACAAACCATGGATTAGGGAACACAAAGTCTGCACAGGGAGTTTCACTGAATCCTTTGTTCACTCTTTGTGGGTCAGTGACTACCTACCACGCCAGATCTAATAAATATGATACATGTGACAGAGGGAGACCTCATTCCTGAGTAATATGAAGCCTAGCATGCATCCAACTGCTTCCCAGAGATCAGCCCCCAAGATCAGCCTCTGGAGCTGAACCTTTCCTGCAGAAGTTTGGCAGAGATTGGCACACGGGCAATTTTGTACCCAAATCCACCACTCACACAGTGAGCAACCTTCCTCACCGAGCTGGCCACTCTTTCAAGAGAGGTGGGTAAGGCATGGGCTGAGTTGCAGGAGATGCCCCAGGAGATTCCTGTGCACTGAACAAGGTTGAACAGGATGGGGCATGGTGAGTCATCTGGCATGCCATGGCAGTTTGTGCAGAAGGTAGTGTGGACAGGCCCAACCATGGTTGCTACCTGAGCAAAAACTGTTGTGAAAAGAAATGTGGTGACCTAGGCAGGGGTCCCACGCAAACAGGTCACAGGCTTTAAGGAGTGCCAGAGCCTTGCTTTAAGGAGTGCCAGAGCCTTGCACTGGCAACTAGTGGCAGTTATAAAAACTGCTGCATCTGCTATGAACAGGTGGGCAATATGCTTAGCCTCCTGGCAGAGCTGCATGAGGAAGGTGAAAGGCTGAGGAGTATCAGGGAGGCTGAACATGAGAGACTGGTGGAATCAGGTGCTGCCCTTCCTGAAACAGAAACGGGGGCACCTGTCTGATAGTACTAGGCATCAGACGGCCCCTCTATCCTTCCCCTGACAGACCAGAGGCAGCAACCTGGATGAGGGGAATGAATGGAGGCTAAGTTCATGGTTGAGGTAGCAGGCGGCCTCCTTCCCTGCCCATCTCATCCCTCCAGATGCCACTAAAACCTGGGTATGACACTCTGGTTGGGGAAGATCAGCGAAATGAAGATGTGGATGATGGGCAATCTACACCAGAGGTATGTCCACACTCAGAAATGCCTATCACCCTGTGGCAGTTTAGGCTGGGTGCCTGCTGTTACTGCCACATTAGCTACACTTCCAGTGTCCCAAGTGTCCAACTCAGTAGTGGACACAGGAAACAGCGTATTTCTACCCATAAATCATGCACCCTATAAATTCATTTGCAAAGTCATTCTCTTCCTCTTTCTTCCCTCCCTGCTCCCATGGGAGATGCTCCCTATCGGGTAATGGTGGGGGAGTATCTCAAGGTCTCTTAGGCCTGTCTGGGCCTAATGCCAGGAGGAGAAGGGGGGGCAGTCTCAGACCTGGCCAGCCTGAGAGTTGCCTAGCAGTCGGGGCGGGGGGGTGGGGGGTGGGGGGGAAGAGAGAGCCCTGGGGGTTTTGGGTATACCCTCAGGTGGGGAGAAGGGAAGAGTTGGGAGGTATTTGGGTGTTGTGTAAGGGACTCTGTATGCTTTGGGATTCTTTGCTACTATGCTTTGTAGTTTCTGTAGTTTCACCAATTGCTTTTCCATTTAAACTTTCCATCACTCTCAATTCTGTTTGTGTGAGTGTCATTCTTTTGTCCCTCTCGGGGCAACAGAGGATCAGTCTGGCCACAAACCGGGACACACCCATATCACAACATCATCCAGAAGAAAAAAAAGAAGGGTTATAGTCATAGGTGACTCCCTTCTGAGGGGAAAAAATAATTCAATATGTCAGGCAGACTCTTCTCATGGGGAAGTATGCTGTCTCTCTGGAGCCAAGTTAGAGACGTCACTAGGAAATTTTGTGACCTGGTGCAGTCCTTGGACTGTTACTCAGTACTGATCTTCCACGTAGGTGAAGAGGAAGTAATGACTATTAATTAAAAGAGACCTTAGAGCCTTGAGACAAGTGGCGAAAGATTCTGGTCATCTTTTCTTCTGTTCTCCCTGTCACAGGCAGTGACATTACAAGGAACAATCAAAACCAGTTCATTAATACATGGCTCCGTGTTTGGTGTCAACACCACAAATTTGGGTTCTTTGACTATGGGATGGCCTACACAGCACCAGGGTTGCTGGCATCAAACAGCAAGACACCTTTCTCGAAAGGGGAAAGGGTCTTTGCTCAGGAGATTGGGGGGCTGATTGACAGGGCTTTAAACTAGGTGTGAAGGAGGGTGGGGATAATATCATCAGCCTTCTGTGTGACAAGGTGTAGAATGATACACCAGGATTGGTGGGACAGCAGGGCTAGTAAGGGCTTCCAGTCCATTGCCCTGAAGCATGCTGGGGACACAGCAACATGCCCAAAGTCTCACAGACATGAGCCAAGGCTTCTGAGGTAGTAGCAGCCAGGAGGGAAACACCTTGAGGAAATTAAGGGATGTTTCTCTCAAATAGGAACATGGCTGACAGCCCAGTTGAAGTGTGTCTACACTTACTCTGCTACCAGTGCAGGAAACATGGTGAATAAACAGAAATAGAAATCTGGGTGAAGATAAAGTGTTATGATCTTATTTCAGAGACATGGTGGGATAATATTCATGACTGGAATGTTTTCATGGATGACTGTGTACATTTTAGGAAGGACAGACTGACAATACAAGGCAGTAGAGTCACTCTCTATGTCATTAAGCATTGTGCTTAACCCAGGGAGGGGTAAAGAAAGTGTTGAAAGCTTATGGGTAAGACTTAAGGGACATGCAAACATAAGTGATACTGTTGTAGGTTTCTATCACAGACCACCAAACCTGGAAGTTGCTGATGAAGCCTTTTACAGGCAGCTGGAAGTGACCTCAAGATCACATATCCTGGTGTTCATGGGTGACTTCAATCACCCTAATACTAGTTGGAAAGATCACACAGCCAGGCATACTCAGTCCAGAAAGTTCCTGCAGTGCATTGATAACTTTCTCATGCAGATGGTTGAAGAACCAATGAGGAGATGTCTGATGTTGGACCTTGTATTAACGAACAAAGAAGGTCTGGTCAAGGATGTTAAGGCAGAAGGCAGCCTTGGCTATAGTGACCATGACATGATAGACTTTAGTACTGTTAGGGAATGAACAGGGAAAATAGTAAAACTTCTAAACTAGACTTTAAGAGGGCTAACTTTGTCCTATTCAAAGATCTACTTAGAAGCATCCTGTGATCTAGGGCTATAAGAGGTAGGGGGGTCCAAGACTGCTGGTCCATATTCAAACACCACCTCTTCCAAGATCAAGAAAAGTGTATACCCTTGAAAAAAATGTAGTAGAAGAGGCAGGAGATATGCATGGTTAAGCACGAAGATGCTGGAAAAACTCAAACAAGAGAGTGGGAAAAGGGTCTGGTAAATTGGGAGGAATACAGAAATGCAGTCAGAGTTTTTTGAGATGCAACAAGGTAGTCTAAGGCTCTCTTGGAATTAAATCAGGTAAGGAAGGGGAAAGAAACCAAGAAGGTCTTCTTTAAATGCATTGATAGTAAAAGGAATTATAGGGAAAGAGTGGGTACACTCCCACATAGTGGGAGACATGGTGACAGATGATGCAGAGATGGTAGAATTATTGAAAGCCTCTTTGCCTCAGTCTTTACTGCTCAGACCAACCTTCACAAATCTCAGACAATGGAAGGAAGGGAGCAGAAATGGAGGGAGGAAAATTCTCCACTGATCAGTGCAGAAATCCATGGGTCATGATGGGGTTCATCCAGAAGTGCGGAGGGAGCTGGCTGTCTACTTAACTGTGCAAAGTGAGTGTCATAAATGGAACTATCACAACAAACTTTTGCAGTGAAAGGTGGAGTTTGTTCTATTATTATCACTTACGTTTAAGCGATTAATTGAGACAAGTAGATGTTCCCAGATCAAAAGTACCTAATACGGCCTTCTGAAGCTATATGATGTGAATATTGCCTAAAAAAAAAGTTAATAGGAATGGCAAAAGAGTTTGTGCTTCTAAATATTCAGAGATGCTTTCATAGTGGATAAATTTCATATTATCATTAATAAAGAAAAAAATACATGTCCTATTCTATATTTAATTTATCAGTATTTCCCTTACAAAGTCGAGAAGTTTTGGAAGGTCACAGATGTTTAAGATATCATCTAGATAAAAATTTAATTTTTCATCAGTTCTTGTGGTTTTTTTCTCAAATTATAATACCCTGTGATCATACAGCACAATCCCTACTTTGAGTTAACTTGCCAGTTGGTGAAAATTCTCAAATGAGCTTTTAAAATTAATTAAATTCTTTCTGCTATTTCAATATCAGTAAGATTCATACATAGCTTTTGTATCATGTTGGCAGTCTTTCAACTACTTTTCTGCACTGGCTATATTATTCTAGCATTTTATATTGTATTTTTTCTGCTCTGTAGCTGACCGGACAGAGCTGATTGTGGATTATTTGCCTCTGCCATTTGTCATTGCATTCCAAGAAACACATACCTTAATAACATTGTATGTCTTGGGGAGAGTTGCATAACACCAGCAACAGAAAAGCCCATAATGGCAGATATGGAAAAAAGTACATTCTTCAGACTGTACTCCATGTAGCAAAGGCAAGAATCTCAGATGGACATAAGTCCTGATTTTTTTTTTCTCTTATTTTACTCTTACAGCACTCCATATAATTTCACCATGGGGAGAAGTTGGCTGTAACATCATTTTTGCAGAGACCATCAGTGAACTTTATTTTCTTCAAAATGGCTCTTGGAGAGACTGACATGACCCAATGTCCTAGGTAGATCTTTCATTCACCATTGCTTAGGGTGGCACTTGGGAGACTGTTAGCAGACAGCCAAAATGACTACCGCCCTTTGTTATGTAAAAGTTAGCTGAAAATTACTTTCCTTTATTGGTATTCATTTACAGAAAAAAAATAATGCATTTGTGCATTATATATTTATGTGTCTGTGTATACATATATATATACACATATTTATATTTATATACATGTGAGAGGTGTGATATCTGGAGACTAACACTCCAAACTCTGAATGCGTTGTCTATATGCTGAAAATGACAATGATGCTAAGGAATGTTAGCTCTAGAGCAAAACAGAGCATCCTGAGCTTTTGGTAGTTCTGTACCGTTCAGAAGGCCCAATGTCCATTCTTGATGCATCAATTTCTGCCTCATTGAGGTGGTTTGACCTTGGCTGGCCACCAGGTGACCCTCAAGTGTTCTACCACTCTCCTTCCTCAGAAGGGTGAAGAAATAAAATACAATAGAAATATTTGAAGGTCATGTAAGGACAGATACGTCACTTGCCAACTGCTGGCATGGACTAAACACACTGGACTTTTGCGAAATTAACTTAATGTATTGCCAAATAGTAACAGAGTAGGATAGTGAGAAATAAAAACAAAACTAAACATACCTTCTCCCCACCCTCTTCTTCACAGACTCTGCAGTGTTCCCTGCTTTTTTACCTTCTTGTTCCCAAGCAGTGCAGGGGGATGAGGAATGGGAGCTGTGGTCAGTTCACAACACTTCATTGCTGTCACCTCCTCCTCCTCATGATCTTCCCTTGCTCCAGCATGCAGTCCTTAACACGGGATACAGTCCTTCACAAAATTCTCTAATTTGGGTTCTTCCCACAGGCTGCAGTTCTCCCATACTGCATTTCTTAAATAATATTTCCAGTAAGGAAATGCCTACTTCAACATGGTCTTATCCATGGGCTGCAAGGGAATCTCTGCTCTGGTGCCTGGAGCACCTCCTCCCCCTCCTTCTTCATTGATGTTGGTGCCTGCAGGGTTGCTTCTCTTATACTTTCTCACTTTTATGTCTGCTGTGCAGCATTTTTTACCCTTTCTTAAAAACGCTGTCACAGAGGTGCAACCAGTGTCCCTGGAAGGCTCAGCTTTGGCTGCAAGGTGTTCATCTTTGAGCCAGTTAGCACTGGCTTTGTCAGATACAGCTTCCAGAGTCTTCTCATAGAAGCCACCCCTGCAGCGTCCTTCAAAACCTTGCCATGTGTGGTGGGTTGATGCCAGGTGCTTACCAAAGTCAGTGTATCACTTCCCCTCCTGAAGTGGACAGGGGAGATAAAATATAACAAAAGTCTCAGGAGTTGAGGAAAAGATAGGAAGAGATCACTCAGTAATTACTGTCACAGGGAAAACAGACTTGACTTGGAAAAATTATACTACCTGTCAAATCAGAGTAGGATAATGAAAACCAAATCCAAATCTTATAACATTCCCCATCACCCCTCCCCTATGGGGCTCAACTTTCCTCCTAACTTTTGTACCTCCTCCCCACAAGCAGTGCAAGTGGATGGAAAATGGAGGTCTCAGACAGTTCATCACATGGTGTTCTTTGCCACTCCTTCCTCCTTAGGAGGAGAACTCCTTCCACTCTTCCTCTGCTCCGGCAGGGGTCCAGAATACAGGAGATGGTCCTCCATAAACTTTTTTTCATTTATTCATAGAATAATTTCTCCAATATAAGCTCTTCCCATGATCTGCAGTTCTTTGAAAACCGATTTGTCAAAGATTAAATATTTTGAAAAAACAAAACCAAAACCATTTTGTGATTAGTTCACTTAGAATGTGACTATCACCACTGTGATTCCAGCCCTAATCCATCAATACTGGTGGAACAACTCAATGGCTGTTTTAAAACACAGCTAACATACATGAATGAACGAACGAACGAATGAATGAATGAATGAATGAATGAATGAATGAATGAATGAATGAAATAACACAGAGAGAAACAAAAATCCAACAAAAATGAAATAATGCAGTGTGCCTTTTAGTGGGGAAGAAAATAAAAGAGGAAAGAAGCACAACTTAATAATACTAGTAAACAATAACTACTTTTAAAAATGAGGTTGAACTGTCAGAATAATGTTTAACAAATATATGCATCGTGTAAGTGTTGCTACATCTTTAACAAACATTTGGAATTATCATTAAAGGGAAATCTATATGTCAACACTTTACAGGATATTGCCTCCAGCATATCACCTCCCAACCTGTATTGGTGCAGTTTATTGTGCCTCCTCACATGCAGGACTCTGCACTTGCCCTTGTTGAACCTCATTTGGTTCCTCTGTGCCCAGGTCTCCAGTCTGTCCAAGTCTTGCTGGATGGCCGCACAGCCTTCAGCTGTATCAGCCAAGCCTCCCTTTCAGCCAGGCCTTTCTGATAGCCTTCCGAGGTCACGAGACATTGACCTACCTATTTGATCCTGTCCTAAAGCAGCTTCTTTCATTATCAGGCTGTAAAAATTTAATGCTGATTTCTTGAACATGTACATGTTCAGTTCTGCATAAGATTATGCTCTATCAGAATACCTCTTACAGTAAACACAATTAATTAATTTCACTTAAAAAATACAGGATTTTAAGGTTTTAAAATTTTTACTATTTTATCAGGGGCTCTGAATAAGTTATGCTCTTGAATAGTTTGAATTCATCCTCTCCAAAAGAAAATACAAGAATTAAGGAAGATTTGGCTTTCACCTTTATGATGGATTGCACCTTACCTCGAAAACATTCTCATAACACAATTTTACCTCATCATTTCAAAGTAATGGAAACTCAGTCACATTCCTTTCAATTAATTATTAATATTTATAGATAAAGAACTTAAGAACTTGAGATGCATTTGATAAAGATCTAAAGATGTCTGAAACTATTTGGAGATAGCTGGCTCAAGCTATACACTCACAGGAGTTTAACTCTGAGATACAGTTTTAGTTAATTTTAACGCACACTATGTCAAAACTTAGATCTTAGCCTAAGATACCCTATGTCTGTCTCATTTGTCCCAGTTAGCATGTCTTTAAGAATAAAGCTTAGTGTTCATTTATGTGCTAAAGAACTGACCTGAAAGATTATCCTCATATGCATAGATGCCGTATATGTACAACATAACGAAACTCAGCAATATGCCTTTTAAATAGTCTGCAGCCAGCAAACTGTCCTTACTTCTGTGAAGCACCAAAACCTTACTACAGCCCCAACATACCCATATAGCAGTGCCTCTTCTGTCTACTGGTGGTCAACTAAGCCCCACCCAAACATTTGCTTACTCCCCCCAACTCAGAAGACTAAAACTGGGAAAATTTGTGGGCTCAGACAAAGTCAGTTTAATAGGCAAAACAAAAGCTGCTCACACAAGCAAAGCAAAGTGAGGAATTAATTTAACTGCTTCCTATCAGCAGGCAGATGTTCATCCATCTCCTGGAAAGCAGGGCTCCATCATGCACAGCGGTTACTTGGGAAGGCAAAATGTCATCACTTCAAATGTCTCCCACTTTCTTCTTCCCCAGCTTTATATCACTGAGCATGAAGTCATACGGTATGGGATATCCCTTTGGTCAGTTGGGGTTACCTGTCCCAGGCTGCGCCCCCTCCTAACTTCTGTGCACCTCCAGCCTACTCACTGGTGAGATAATGTGAGAAGCATAAAAGGCTTTGACTTTGTGCAAGCACTGCTCAGCAATAATGAAAATATCCCTGTGTTATTAACAGTTTCCAGCAAAATCTAAAATGCAGCCCCGTGCTAGCTACTATGAAGAAAATTGACTCCATCTCAGCATACCACTTTATCCCCTACAAACTGCCCTGTTACTCTCTGTTGTATAAAACAAAACAATGCTCTGAATATAAAGCCATATTTGCTTGCATGATCATTTTACAAACCTATTAGTTTACTGTGAACAAATCCCAATAAGTTTATAAACATGGTTATAATCATTATTACAAACATGGGTTTGATACCTCCTAATGCAGTGGAAGACTAATCTAGGATTATTTAAATATCTGTAAGTTTTGGACAGCTTGGCTATTTGTTACAATATTAATTCTCTAGACTTTATGAATTAAAAGATTAATGATGAAGTATGTTGCCTAAAGGTTAGCTGTGAGACCAGACATTGGGAAATGAGATTGTAGAGAGGGAAGGAGAAACAAACAGATAAATAAATTGGATCAAGTTGCACATTACCTACGTATTTTGCCTATCTGTTACAAAAGGCTTTCCATTGTGGTTGTAGTTTATCTGACTACTTGACAAACAAGGCAGGCTAACTTTAAAAAATTTTAGATCTGCTGGTTTGGTTTGGTTGGTTAGTTGTTTTTTTTTTTTTTTTCTTTGTTAGAAAGAAAATGTGACATCCACTTGTGTAAACTTTTTTTTAAACAAAATATTTTTCAGCAGTTGGTGAGCAAGTATGTGTTAATTTGTATGACCTATTATCTCCAGCATCTATTTGTTTGTGGTCTTTGCTTTCAGAAGAATTGGCATCAATTATAAGTATGGAGGTAATGTGAAATGTCAGTTCAGAATTTTACATCTCGAAACAGCTCATCTTTCAATAACTAAGTCAATAAAATTAATTTAATTTAAACAGTGATGCTTCTTTGTAGACCTTATGAAGTAATTACAATTAGTATTTCATAATTAGTATTTTATTGATGTCCATGCAGTGGATTGCCAGGCATCATCAGTATGCACTGATGATTTGAAGTAATTTGATAAACATTCAAAACTGTTTCATTAACAGCAAGACTCCCAATTATGTATTGAGTTAATGAATGCATTTAAATGTTATGGAGATGAATTTAAAGGACAACTCAACCTTAATTACTACACCATTTCCCCCCTCTTCCCAAACATTCTAATTATAACTTCAGTAGTTATTATCTTTTAGTATAGAAATACTAGGTTCCTCCATAAATGCAGAACTAGAACATTTATGATTTTTTTTTAAGTGTGCTAACAATGCTAAAATTAGAAGAGGTCATTTTCTTGTAAAATAAAGACTCCTAGAGATTTAAGGATAATCTTTTTCCCAGTCATCCCTCATACACATCAAAGACGAAAAGGCGGGACAGGGCAGAGAGTGTAACTAAGTGAAACCCTTTTGAGCACTGCTATAAGTTTTCCCCCTATTAATTAAAAAAAAACATAAGAAAGAACGAAAGAGTTCGCATCGTTATCCAAAAGCAGGGTGTTTGCAGCTCTATTTCACCACGATTTAGTAACTCTAGTGTGACAGAGGCCGGGACTGAATGCTTTGAAATCCATGGCTTCCTAAACTCACAATGGATTCATACACATGGAAACTATTTGGCTTCAGAAGTATCTATACCTACCAGTGCTTTTGCAAAAGACAGAATATGTCAAGGAAGACCATAGTCCTGAACTCAATGAAATACCTGAAAAATTATTCTCTTGCAGGCACATGCAAATCCAAGTTTTAAGGACAATCAAAGCAAAATTGCTGTCTCTAAGGGACAGAAATGAATCATCGATTACCAGATGGGAAATTTATAGCTGTAAATTTCTTAACTTTGTCATACTTAAAGGGACAGATGATGGAAATGCATGCCAGGAAACATTCCTATAAAAGTTGACTATGTTGTTAGAACATTCTTTCCTCAATGCAAACCCCCTGTAGCAGTAGGAAGGATATGAGCGTTTTGCTATCACATATGCTGTAGCTTACAAAACAGATATGGTTTCCACTATTCCCCTAACATGTTATAAAAATGGAACCAAAATGTGTGAAATCCAAGGACACTATGATATTACAACCTGCCAAAAGCAATCTGTTGCATTTCTCAATCCCTCAACATTTGTTATATCTTTAAAAGTTCTCATTGTATACAGTAAGCATTATCTGCATGGAAACAGAGTAAAAGGAATATTAAATGGCATAGCTTGAGTGGAGCTTAAAACTTATGAATTGTTAACTTCTCCAATTCCCTAACTCATCTATTTCCTTTCTCTTGTTTACTTTTTTTATACCTAGTTTTTCACAAAGCTCTCATACATTTTAAGAAAGTACTTTTATTTGTTTATGGGTTTTTTCACCTTTTTTTTTTTCAGTGTATATTATTGATAGCGGAGGACAAATCCAGTTTTGAGAAGAGAAAAAGTCACTTTGCTGTTCTACTCCAGGCAAAGCACTGCTATATGCCTTATGGCTAAAGGTAGTGGAAAACCAAAATACTGCCCCTAAATAAAACTCTATCTATTTCCATCCTTGCACAGCTAAAGCAATACTGTCTGTGGTGAGAGACTCTCTTATTTGTGCTGAAAAGGCAGTGTCTGGAAGACAGATGGCTGCACAAGTGGTACCAAGAACAGGCTGAGGGAGCACCAATTTAGCATCCCACTTGATGTATCTGATCCTAAATTATCACATAATCACAGAAACCTTCAGGTTGGAAAACATCCTCAGGATCACTAAGTCCAACAGAGAAATGTGTGTGCATCCTCACTGAAGAAACGGGACATCAAAAGGTTATCTGATCTGAAAATATATTTTTTAGACTATTCAGGCTTCTCATTGCACTTGTGTAAATCCTTGTAAATTCTTTACCCATTGCACCCAAGCAAATTTTTTGGAGTACAGTGAAAAAACAGGAAGTAAATTTGGCCTTTATGATATGGCTATGACAAACATGATGGAAGTTTCTTCTTGTTCACATACGTTCTCATGTGAAAGGATTGTGTATTTACAGGTCACCCCCCACCAGTCTGAATAAGTCTAGGATGTCTACCAATTGATAGAATTCCAGGGACATCATGGAAAACAATGTTGCACTTTTGTAACTTGAATAAATTTATTGAAAAGATAAAGTTGGAAAACAGACATAAATGCAGGTTTTTCTAAATTTAAGCAGTGATTACCTCTGTGTCCAGTGTCTATTCACGACTAAGCCACAAGACTCAGTAATGCAATAAGAGGCTTAATATGGTTCTGTTGCACTTAGAAGCATCTATGCTTTACACTTATCATGAAAGTGAAACCTGTCTTTGAGCATTTGATGTTTCACTGAAGAGCCTACATTTCAGATCCAATAAAAAAAAATCATTGCTCTTTGCTAACTAAAGGTCTAATAGGTGTGACTAAATTACTATCTAAGCATATCTTGAAGATTCCAAAACCAGACAATTAACAAAATGAACCCTGTTTTCAGAAAGTGAATGTCCCTTCAGAGACCTAATTTTTTTTTAACCTTTGAGGAGGGGAATATATTTTTTTTTTAAAGAACCCAACAAAACAGTACTACATAGGCATTTGGCACAAGTATTCACTATAAATCAAATTGCTTAGGTTCAGCATAAATGTCGAATGTAGTGTACAGATACAGTTTTTTAGGTCAGGATTAATTTTAGAAGACATTCTTCCCATTTTTCATGAAATACACATTCAGAACACTACATCAGTAAACTACTTTAAGATTAGCGTCTGAAAATACTTGTTGCCTTAATCTGACCACAAAAGGGACAAAACTCCTAAAGTAGGTTAAAATCAGACAGCAAATAGGAATTTCTGAAGCATCAAGACCCTAGGAGTATGGAATTGCAAGAAAATAGTGAAAAAAAAGTTTAGTGCAAGGTCTTATAAAGGGGAAAGGGGTCTTTGCTTTTAATCAAGATGACTTTCTGCACTTACAAGCTCCAATAAATGCATTCTGAGTGGACTGGCCAAGTTCACACATACAACATGGAAGTAAAAGAAAGAAAATGTGACAGCTGTCAATTCATCACCATGTTTCTTGAGTTCCCCTTAACTCCTAACAAATCAGCAATAGCGTGGTCCCACCGTGGTATGAATTTTCTCACCCTGATATAGGCAACATTTCTCCATATTACTATTAGGAACATGATCCTAGAAATGGTGTTCTCCATTACCAACACAAGTCATTCTTAAAGCTATTAAACCTATATTTGCAAATTCCCATTTGAATTACATTCTGAATGCAGAATGAAGAATTTTCTTATGAATCTCTTGTATTCCATTCTAGCCTTCAAATGATCTAATTTGAAGCTAGTATTTCCATTAAGTTCATTAGTATTCTATAGTTCCACATTTATTAGATCTAAGGCTCTATAAAAGAAAAAAAATCCCACCACTAGAATTTGATTCCTTAGTTTGGTACAAGCTCTGATCTAGCTCTACATTCTGTGAAATGTTTTGAAAAACTGAATGATTACTAGTTTCTTATTGATCTTTTTGGTTTTGTTTTGTTTGGCTTGGTTGTTTTTTCATTTGTTTGATTGATTTTTTTTCTTGTAAGCCAGTCTGTGTTTTGGCTTTAAACAAGTGTATACAATCAAAATGTAATAACAAGCTCCATGAGCAAAATGTCATTCTGTCTAGCAACTGAAGCTGCAGCACCTAACTGTGCTAACTAAATCATTGACAGTACAACACTGTCAATAAATGACAATATTGGTATGAGTCATGTGTATACTTAAGGCTACATGTAATGGGAATAAAGTGTTCTTCTTTTGTCACAAGCACATAATTTCAGAATCTTCATAGCACAAGTTTGTGTGATAGCTCAGCAGGCCAGCAGACAAAGAAGCTAACAGATAAAGATCAGTGCAATGACAGCTATATCTGCTATGTATTTCTGGAACATCATGCTATAACTACAACCTTATTAGAGAAGCAGAGAAGGAAGGAAAAAAAAACAACCAAAGAAACTAACTACATCTGAAAAACAAAGGGTTTCAATAAGAACTGCCTGAAACTCTAGTGTGGTTGTCTATGTATTGAAGACACTATGATGCTTGGCCCAAAGAAGCAAGTATGACAAAGTAAAATGTGCATATACCAGAAGGTTGATGAAGGCTGATAATTAAGAAAGTCTCACTGAGCTATCTCATCCTCAGCATTAAATCCAAATTAAAAATAAAACAAAGAAACAACCAAGCAAACCTCCAAACCCCTCACACAAAACAGTTTTCCTAAAGTTATTTTAAAAAGTATATAGACTTTATGTATTCTGTCAGTTCAGTGTTGCTGATGATGTTCAAGTATCAGGCCTGATAATGCTAACTAAAGCTTTTGAAGTCATTGTGTTTTCTTACACAAGTCCCACCTTCCTTCCCCAGCTGCTGAGGAGATTTGCAGCTACACAGGGAGCAACATAATATTGCCACTAAACTGTTTGTTCTTAATCCCAGGGGGAGGAGATTTATAAGAGACACACCTGGAAGATATGACAGGTATCTTAAGAAACGTGAGTGTGAAAGCGTCTAGGGAAAAGTTTAATTTATTAGAACAGCTGTCTAGTTATGCCTCTTTCATAGTGACTGATGTACTCTTTAGATTGATCTTCCTCAACTCCACTGAGCAAAGATTTCACACTATGGTGGATTGATGTCGGCTACTTGCCAATCCCCCACGCAGCTGCTCTCTCACTCGCCTTTTTTCAACAGGACAGGAGGGGGAGAAAATAATATGGAAGAGTTTATGGACTGAGATAAAAACAGGCAACAGCTATCAGTTACTACTACAGGCAAACCTGCTCAATTTGGGGAAAATTGATTTGATTGACAATTAAAAATAGAGTTGGATAGCAAGAAATAAAAGCAAAAAGCCTCCATCCTCAATGTTTCTAAACAATCATAGAATCATAGAATCAACCAGATTGGAAGAGACCTCCAAGATCATACAGTCCAACCTATCACCCAGACTTATCCAACCAACTAGACCATGGCACTAAGTGCCTCATCCAGTCTTCTCTTGAACATCTCCAGCTTTGCCAGGAGTTTGCTATGGGGGACGGTGTCAAAGGCCTTGCTGAAGTCCAGGTAGACTACATCCACAGCCTTCCACACATCCACCTGATCATAGAAGGACATCAGGTTGGTCAGGCAGGACCTGCCCCTCCTAAATCCATGCTGGCTGGGCCTGATCCCTTGGCGATTCTGTAGGTGCTGTGTGATTGCACTCAAGATGACCTGTTCCATAACCTTGCCTGGCACTGAGGTCAGGCTGACAGGTCTGTAATTTCTCAGTTCCTCCTTCTGACCCTTCTTGTGGATGGACATCACACTGGCAAGCTTTCGGTCATCAGGGGCCTCTCCAGTGAGCCAGGACTGCTGATAAATGATGGAAAGAGGCTTGGCCAGCTCATCTGCCAGTTCCCTCATTACCTAGGATGGATCCTATCTGGTCCCATGGACTTGTGAGGATCTAAGTGGCTCAGCAGGTCCCCTACCGCTTCCTGCTGGATTACAGGGGGACTATATTGGTCCCCGGCTCCATCTGCCGCTTCAGGACGCCAGTTGGCCTGAAGACAACCTGTCCCACTATTGAAGACTGAGGCAAAGAAGGTGTTAAGTACCTCTGCCTTTTCCTCATCTTTTGTTACTATATTCCCCTCCGAATCCAATAAAGAATGGAGGTTGTCCTTGCCTCTTCTTTTGCCATTAATATATTTATATAAATATTTTTTATTCTCCTTTATGGCAGTGGCCAGTCTAAATTCTAAATGGGCTTCTGCCTCTCTAATTTTTTTCCTACATGACCTAGCAACGTCCTTAAACTCTTCCTGGGATACCTGCCCTTTTTTCCAAATGTGATACACCCTCTTTTTTTCCCCTTAATTCCTTTAGAAGCTCCTTGCCCATCCAATCTGGCTGTCTCCCTCATTGGCTCCTCTTCTGTCACATTGGGATAGCCTGTTCCTGCGCCTTCAAGAGTTCTTTCTTGAAGTAGGCCCAGCCTTCCTGGACCCCTTTGTTTTTAAGGGCTGTTTCCCAAGGAACGTTCCCAGTTAGTTCCTTAAATAAGCTGAAGTCTGCCCTTTCCCCTATCCTCATTCCCGAGTGGTGTAGGAGCTATGAGGAATGGAGACTGGGATCCATGGAGCTGGGAGCTAAAAGGATATGAAACACCATAACTCTTGTCAAACTACATACTACATTTTTCTCACTTAATTCTGGTGTCAGTTTTTCATAAGAAGATACTGAATGCATATAGCAATAGCTTAAGACCTGCACAAGTAGTGCATGCTCAGTACTTTTCAAATATATGCCTTTTCCTTTGTTAGGAAGTCTTGAATAAACGCAACTGGTAGCACAATAGGACTACTTATAACATTTTACTCTATAATTATAAGGCTTTAAAACATAATTTCTTGATACTCAGTTGGTTTACCTTTGAGGAGTTTAATATTACATCCAATTATGCAAGAAAAACATCAGAATATAGAAGATAGAGGACTGAAGAAATGACACAAAAGTCAGAAGTAGATCACTAAGTCACACAGAGATTTAGTAAGTAATGACACATGTGGATGTGAGATTTTCCACAAAGATTATTAAAGAAGAAGCATGAACCTGAAACCTTAAAATTTACAAGAATCCATGCAGGAAAAAAAATATTATAGAAGTTGAAGGGGATTAGAGAGAAAAAAGGGTTTTGTTTGTGTGGGTTTTGGTTTTTTGTTTGGGTGGGGTTTTTTTGCTTGTTTTGTTTTTTAATAAATCAGAAAGAGCTATATTTAAGGACCTGCTAAAACAGAAGTTAATGGATATAGCACAGCACATGCTTTGGAAAAAGGATGTTAGATGTGAAAGAGTAGGTAAGTTGAATGGAGACTGAAAAGAGGCATATGACTTAAGTACTGAATTCAAAGATCAAAAGTAAAGAGAGAAAGGAAAAGCTACTGTTTCACAACAGCAGACATGCATTTTGAAGAATGGAAACATAGATCATGCTTGCCCAGTTTTGTGAGGCAGTCTGAAATTGTAGTGAGAAATCAATGTCTTGAACCTTGCAGTCTAGTTTCTTTTTGACATATTAATAAGCAGAGATAACAAGCATATCTGCTGGATAAGCCTCAACTGATATGTTAAGAACTGATCTTGTTAGAAGAATTTTCTAAGTTTCTATGCTTACGTAATAGCATTTCATAATATAATTTTGACAATAGCAAAAATTAGTTCTACTATACTTGTCTTTAATATTCTATCTATAAAGAATTGCATACACTGGAAGAAAAAGTCAAAACCATGCTAAGAAAGAGGTGCCTCCATGATATCATTTTCAAATGAAATATTTTTTTCTGTTTCAAACATAATGGGAACCAGAATCCCCATGTTTTATGAATAAAATAGGAGGCAAAAAAAACCAAAACAAACCCAGCTTGACACTTGTGTGGGATAGCTTTCTGCTCTACAATTCCACATGAACAATGAATTCAAATGGCTTTTTAAATCTTGTTTCAATCAGAAACCTGATATATACAACAACCTGCATTTAAACAGCATTATGGCTCAGATACATGCTGTCAAACCCTTGCAAATTCAAAAGCACGAGCTTCTTTTAAATTACATATTTAAATCTGAAAGCTCTGGCTTTTGCAATTTACATTATTTATATGTTCTGAGTGGCTTTTCTCTTTTATCCAATTTTAATATATAAAATGTGCTTTACGTTATCTCAAAAGGTGAAACAAGCTTTCAGTGGCAGCCACCCTAGCCTCCCTGGCTGATAAACAAATAAGTGATTCACAAGAGTTGAAATAATATTGAGGATTTTTTTAAGGTTTAAAATTTAACTGGTTAACATGAGCAGCCAATCTTCAGGGCTCACAAATATTTGCATTTTGATGAACTGACCAATTACATAAAAGCATATACTACTATGGACAATAGCAGCTCCTATACTTTGTCTAACATTTAATTTTGTGGATCATAAATCAGCACAAGATAAACTCTGGTTAGTTAGGGTTAGTATATGACACTCTGAATGTGTGTACTGTATCAAGACTTTTGTGAATAGCAAACCAGAAGATGATATTTCTGGATGTGGAAAATATAGAGGATTCATGCATGTGTAAAGAATATGTACTAGATTTTAAGTGCTTCCTTCCCAGGCATCTTGCTTCCTATAGAAAAAATTGACTATCTTGTCACATGTTGTAACCATGATCCTAAATGCATAATTAAATTCAATAACACAGAAATAGTAGCAGTAATGTCTCTTAAGGTATAAGCTCCTGACTGGTCTCCTGGTAATGTTTTGTGAGCTTCCTTACCACATATTTAAAAACCACCCTTTTCCCTCAGATACAGGCTAAGATATATTGTAAAAGTCCCAAAATATTCCTGCTATTCCTACTTTTATTGTTTGCTTGTGATCATTAAAGTTGTGCCCATGAGCTTAAGCTGACTGGGGAGAACATGACATTTTACAAATGTTGCATATTTGCTTGCCTGTGGCATTACCACCTCCCACTGCTGTCAGATAGTCCATGACATGTTATTTGGTATACATATCCCCAACTGGGGAATGCTCAAAGGTGAGCAGCTTGGAAGGTGAGCACATGTCCAACAGTTAGTTTTATTGGTAATGTGGACTCTGGTTTGGGATAGGTTGAAGCAGAGATTTTTCTGTCTGCTCATAATGATTTTGATACTCCCTCTATCCATGTAATAATTATGGCAAAGGTTAGTAACTTACCCATAAAAATTCCATGATTTCCTGAAGTGCTTGGAAATTTTGCATCCAGGTAGCTCTGGAAAAGAAATCAAGATTATTTCTTTTTTTTTTTTTTGAAAAAAAATTAAGATTATTGCAGCTTTTTTAAACAGTGGCCATGATAGATTTCTCCTCCACTGGTTGTTATTTATCCACTAAATGTCCTCCAGCAACAGTTCAGGTGTGAGTGGTAGGTTCATGCTTCCTTTGCCTTAGCTTTTACAGCAGAGAACTTAATAAGACAGTACATAGTCCTTCCCACCTGGGTTTGAAATTTTGATTCATGGGAACATATTTTTATTAAAACTCTATCCCCAAGCTGCAAATCATGTACCTGGAACTAGATGGATTGGTACCACTGAGCATGATCCCTTTTAATTTTAAACCTGTCTTGTAAGTTTAGAACATAGTGTGTTAAATACTCCGTTAAGGGAGCTGGTTTTGGCTGGGATTTAAGTCTCCAATACAACTAAATGTCTCCCAAAAAGGACTTTGGCAGGCAATAGTCCTAAGGGTTGTCTTGTGACATTTTAGGTGTCACATAAGGCTAAATTTCATGCTTCTTGCTTTTTTAACCCAGTATATGTGCAAATTTGAGATATTGTTTCCTTAATAGTTTTATTCATCCTTTCTACCTGCTGGGATGCTTGAAGGTGACAAGAAGTGTCATTTTTATTTTTTTTTTCATTCCTAAACTTTTATAAAGTCGGCCAATTATTTCTGTGTTGATATGCGACAGTCTCTCTGATTCAATAGATTCTGGTACTCCACATCTAGGAATTTCTTTAATGAGAGCTCATATTAATCCTCTGGTGTCTACTTTTCTTGTTGGGAAACTCTCTACTCACTCTTCCTGATAGTTGGTCTACTATCATATCCAGATGTTTATACCCACATACTTGCAGGCATATTAACATACAACTTGAAATCTTTGGAAGACAAAAGCTCATGGTTGGCTTCCCATTCATGTACATATTTTGTATTTGAGAATTTCTGACTGGTCAAACAGCCATTAATAATTCCTTTTAGTAACTGCATAGGCACTTGTTGTCAAGTATACTTTCTGTAATTAATTAGCCACTTCTTCCACTCCTCCATGAGTTTTATCATGGAACCATCTAGTTATAGTCATCAGGCATTTTTTTCGTAAGATAGGTTTTCCCTCTGTTGTCCATATTCCATCTTCTAGTTTCTCATTTTCTCCAGTATTCCTTTTCTTAATTTGTCATATCTGAGTGATAAAATTCTCTTGGGTGGCTTACAGTGGGTCATGAGCTCTCATCTGAAGCAACTGCCATAATCTCTACCACAGACTGGTGAGCTGTGGCTATTGCTGATGTATCAGCTAAGACCTTTCCTTTGATTACAGTATTGTCCCTTGTATGGGCTGAACAGAGAACCACAGTGCTCTTCTCAGGAGTTTTAACTGCTGTATTACTTCTCATTAAATTGCTGGGAGCTTTTGATGTCAAAGGACTTTGACTGAATTGAGTCTTATCACTCAATCCCTTCTGAGAAATTCTGCCAACTCTACAAGGATTTTTCATCACTTCTACCCAAATCTCTTCCATTAGTTGACAGATATTACAGTGACTAGTACATCACAGCTCTAGAAAGATTGCTTCTGTGACAGATACCTGCAGTTTCCATACTGAAACAGTCCATTTTTTTTTTTGTGGTCGTTGCATATGAAAAATTTCTAATCTCTTACTTGTTTGAACCATCCACATAGTTAACCAGCTGCAAGTGCTGAAATTTCCTTAGGGAATAATTATTTAAGAATTAGTATTTTCAGTATTCATCTAGTTTTACTGTCTATCACAAGTCTGTATCTATGTCAAAGTACATTTTTTTCATCTCCTTTCTCCTTTGTACACTTTAGTTTGAATTTAAGTCACTTGGCTTGCATTTCTGTTAGTTTTTGTTGTTGTCATCTTCACAGTTGGCACTACCAACTCTTCTCAATTTATGACAAGCTGTGAATGTCATTGAGACTGTATCTCCCTCCCACCTCCAAAGCAACAGTGACTATGATGATATGCAAATTACTAATTCTATCCTGCTGAAGTAAATAAGAATCTTAACTCTGATTACATAGCTTGGGATCAAGTCCCTGGAGAACACTTACTAGTTCTTCCACATTTATACAGATACCTGAACCTTCTTCAAATAGCTGTAATACAGATCACCATTCCAGAATGATTTGAGTTAGAATTTAAGAGGATATTATTATTTATTACGTATTAGCAGTCACCACAATGTGAAGGCTTTCCGTAACTTTTGCCTCTCTGAAAATGACTGCTTTGTCAGAAAAGCAAGGTAATAGAAGACAAAAAGTGTATGTTTTTTGTTTGTTTGTCTGTTTTTCTGTATATAGCAAATATTAATTAACCTGGTAGACAAGAAAGTAAGCATTTGATGAACTAAGACATTTAAATTCAGGAATAATAAGTATTTGTCATCACTGGATCTCCACCATAATATTTGACTTTGCTCAAATATATATTTTGAAAATTTTAACTTCTGTGTTCTATTTGCACATTGTTTTATTCATCCCTTTTGCTTACAGGCCAACTTCATTACTTGAAAAAAAAAAACAACCCTAAGTCTCTAGGTATCAGAGAAAGGAAGAAAAATACTGAGCCATTTTCCTTTCTTAGCTTCTTGAACCCACTCATAATGTATCTTGCTTTTTTTTTATTTTTGTATTCTTAAGAGCTAAACAAATACTCATCTTGGTGTACAGGTCTTGAATATTGCCTGCTCTGGGTTAAGACATCTATTGATGAATTCCCTTAAAGCAAGGGTTTTATTTTCTGGACTCTTATTTTTTCACTCCAAGTTCCACACATTTCAGTTAGTCTCAAAACTTCTTGTATGTATTTGTCACAAAGGGTGCATTAGGCCCAGAATTATGCCCAAAATATTCCCAAAAATATGTTCCTACATATTTAGCTCAAACCCCGCTTCCCCCTCCTTCTGGAGTGAGAACTCAGACCAGAGCTGAGAAAACAATGCGCCAGGCATCAACAATCCTGCGTAAACAACCCAACCTGCCTTGTTGGGGTAAACAAGAGCACACACCCACCTTATGGGATGCTTGTGTTGTGCTTGTGCTTCTTCCAAGTATGGGCATATTCTGGCTATATGCTCTGCCATTGGCTAATGGTGTTGACCAAGTCTGACTATTGGATAAATCCAAGCCCCGAGCAAATCATAAATATTACCCAAATTGTAAACAACGTGCTCTTTGCACTCTTTTGCTCTTTTGTGCTCTTTTGCTCTTGCTCCTTGCTCCTTGAACATACTCTGCTCTTGTGCATGTGTTCTGCCTTTGTCTGCAGTCCAGAGAGAAGCCTTGCTACCCAGGAAGAGCCTTAGTGCCTCAGTTTAACCAGAAAACAGCAAAGAGTCCTTTGCATAAGCTGCACTGAAACCACAGCCAGTTTAGCACTGTATCTGCAGTCCCACCAGTGGGAAGAAGCTGACTAACTGTGCCCTGAAGGGACAAAGACCTGGGAAGCCAAGCCACAGGGAGAGCTTGCCTGAATCCCATTTGGTAGTTCTAAGCGCATCTGCTGCCAGCACAAAGCTGCAGACCTGTGAGCCAAAGCAGACCTTCGTGTGCCTGCTCGCAAAGCTGGAGCTGCACCCGGCCGCTCCTGTGCCGGCCGCTAGGTCACAGGAGAAGAAGCTGCTGCCCGCCACTCCATAGCTCTGTCAGCCAAGGCCAGGGCGATCCAGAGCACTGTCTGTGCCCTGCCGGGACCGCCGGTGAGTGTCCTGGACAGCCGCAGTGTCCTATAAACTCCACAGCACCGCCAGTGCCAAGGGAATTGCCCGAGAGCCTGTTCCAGGTGAATCAACCTCTACACTGCATCCTGCAACTGCAGGAGAAAACTGCCTTCACCGTATGTGGAAGGGACCGCCCACGGAGCCAGCCACAGCACCCATCAAGTCCCTGAGCCTTGGCAGTAACCAGATTAGCAACCATCTCAGCAACGAGCCTTCACCAGAGAGCCTGTATCTTTCCCAGTGTTCACATGTTTAACATCAGTTTTGGTTCTGTTCAAAATCCCCACGCTTTAGCCCGCGTGGTATTGTAAATTGTGGATTATAATGCAACAGCCTGGAAATGCCCGGAGTTATAACTTGTGAGTAAAAATTGGTTTAAGTCTCTTTGAAAGGTTCCTTTAGTTGTATGTGCCCTGACACCTAGCCTTACCACTGTTATTCAGCTGCCAGGTGTCTTGTTGAGTCGTCCCCTAGTGGACAAGCAGCAAACTGAATCCTAGTTCTTATTGAATAACTTGTATTTTTCTAATTTGGTTCAAAATTGTTAAACTGCACCAGTTTATGGAATTACATCCATGACCATACACTAAAACTGCATATATATATACACATATATATATATACTGTTAAAAGTTATTAATAATTTTCATATTAATAATAACAATTATTATTAATATTACTATTTCACAATTCAGAATTAATATTATTTATGAATATGAATTATTTATTAATAACTATGGCAGTATTTCAAAGACATCTGCATTTCATTATAATAATTGGTACAAATCCTTTACCAGATGTTTATTTCAGTGTTTGTACTGTCATGGGCTAGGGCCCAGGGTGAGTAGACAGTTGCCCAGAATGAAGAAAACCAGCAGCCTGGTCCTTTAAAGGCTGTGCAGCCAGCACTGCACACTTCCCCTTAATGTCTCTTTCTCCATTTCTAGTGACAGTCATTCCTCTCCACCGTTTTTCCCCAATGTACAAAGGGGTATCTTTCCTAATCCCTTCCCACTTTATTCTCAGCCTACAGCCTCTGTAACTCCAGATGCTCACGTCTCACAGTTTTTCCCAGCCGTCTGCCTCTTCCCTGTGCTCAAGGACTGTGTCCCACTCTCCTCCCTGTTCCCAGAGGTTATTTTGTTGTTTTATATAATTAAATCTTGTTCTACCCTTGAGACATATCAACATCTTACTGCCAAGAAGTCTTTAGACAGCAGCATCTCTGAGACCAAGGTTAGGATAGTGTCACTCATCTTTAAATAAACATAGTATTTAGTCAGAGCAGCATAGGAGAGAATGTGAACAAACTCAGAGGGGCTACTTTTAGCAATGCTTCCTTCTTATATCTCTTCCAAAACCCCCTCTCTTTCCTGTTTCAGATATTCAGGTCATTCTCTGATCAGGTCTCTGGATTTTTGCTTTCTCAGAATACAGGAAAAAAGTAAGAGCACTCAAAAAAGAATACCAAATTACAACAAAAATAGACACCTTCCCCCTCCAAGAAAAATAAAAAAAAGCAAAACCAAAACAAACAAAACCCCCACAAAACCAAACCAACAGAACAAAAAAACAAACAAAAAAATCCCAAACAAACAAACCAACCCAAAAACCTGAAAAAAACATTCACAGACCTACATCCCAAACACTTCTAAATGTTTCACAGTCACCCTTGTTTACCACTGGGATACAGTCTTCAAAGGCCTGGTACAGCCAACATTAGATATGAGATGACTGTCTCAGTTACTGTAGGATTTTATACTCTGCGACTATTCCACACCCCACAATCTACACTGGAGACAACAGTTTGCAAGAAAGAAAGTGAGAAGGAAAAAAACCGGCATGAAGCTGTGTTTCTCCAGCATCCACACTTGACATAATAGTGCTGAAATATTCTATGCATGCACCTCTATGCAATAATCACTAGATAATCCCTGTTGCCATCCACAGGAGTCATGCTTCTGCAGAGCTGAAATCACAATAATGGGAAGATGAAAATGATTCTTTCAGACAAAAACGGAGTTTACTCTACCCAGAAGGAAAGCAAGCTTCTTCTAGAGCACTTAGAAAATTATTTTCTGAGAGAAAAAAAAAAGGTATGATTTTAAGAAAATCATCATCTCAGGTGAAAAAACATCTACACAACAGATAAGTCGATAACATATCCAGAATGTTATCTACAGTATCATCTTTATTTAATATATATTCTCAATAGTAACCCCTTTGTTGTCATTTGGCTATGGGGGGGGGGGGGGGGGGGGGGGGGAAATAAATCTACAATGTCAAGCTACTGCTACCAAGAGCGGGCGTTTAGCTCTGCTGACTCCAGGCAAGTGTACCTGCTGATGCCAGCAAGAACTATGACCCTCAGTCACTCTTCTCTCTCAGAAGAGTGTAGCATAAAGGGCATATTGCATGCTTCTGTTTCTGTAAGGGCTTTAGCACAATCTGCATGCAGTGTGTGAAATGTGGCAAAATGGTAGCATATTGAAAGGCTGACTGTCCTTTTGCTAACCTGCTTCTTCAAAATAATATTCTCTCATCAGTTTATCCTTCTTCTGGCCATCTGCTTGAGGTCTTTTGTCCTCTTCCCATCCTCTATACTGTGCATTAGAATTGACTTCTGTAGCTAAGCAGCCTTCTCCAGAAGCTAAATGTACAGGCTAATTTTACATTCCTCTGAAAATTCACACCACAGTGTAGTGTGTTTTGAGGTAAATTTTAGAGGTCTTTTTATGTAGTTTTACTCCAACAGGTCTTTTGCTGTCTCTGCCACTTCCTTCCTACTCTATACTATAAGAGTACTAAATATTCTTAGGTTGATGGCGAGTACGAAGCTATTCCTGTTCTATTAAAGCTGTTCTGTTCTCTCTTATTCTGAAAAAAAATGTGTTAGGACTCTGACATGTTGGAAAGAAGCAATGCAGGGCTTGAGGCAGGCAACAAAGATGATGTTGTTCATATAAAACCAAAACTATTAAAACTACGGCAACAAAAACATACCCCAGATATGAGTATTACTGCTAACACTGGTGCAAACGTGGCTGCAAACATTCACATTTTCCCCAAACTTGTGTTTAAGGCCTTATTCCAGAATCCTTGCTGACATTATGCAGATGAACATATGTATAAGGATTATTAAAATTTACAGAGCTTTGACTACCCTTCACACAAATACTACATTATAGGTCACTGCTGGATGTTTCAAGGCCTTTAAACTCCTTTATTCCATGTGTGGCTAAAGGCAGTTTTCTCACTTTTTCTTCTCAGACTCTTTTTGTTTTGGTTTGGTTTGGTTTGGTTTGGTTTTCAATTAATACATTTTCCATCTTTCTTCCTTTCTCTCTTCTTTTAATAAAAGCATATCTTTTAGTAGTTTCTCCTCAGACTTCCTCACTCATGTCTGTCAACGATCAGTTTCCCAGCCCAACAAGAAGTTGCATACTAATGAAAAGTATCTGTTGATGATAGCTGAGAACTGTGGGAATGCAGAACTGAGGATGAAGCATTGCAGGCTGCTACTTTAGACTTATCTCTACTTGTTAGCTACTGGATTTTTTACCTCCACTACATAAAAGACCAGATCAGCAACAGTGCAGAGAGAGATGTTACTTTCAAGGGATCACCTGCTATTTCACCTACAAATATAACAGCAGGCTGTGGGCATATATGAGGATTCTGTGGCCTTCTTCACCTCTACCCTTGCCTTTGCTTCTGTGAAAAAGTAACAAACTGTAAGGGTGAAATACATATAAACATTTCCCATGTCCCCTTAAGGGGCTTTAGGAAAAGACGCCAGAACAATCACACCAATATGGAGCCAAGGAGAAGAACATTTTAAAACAGAAACCCCTCAGAATCACAATGATCCTACACAGTACTAGTGCCTTGCACGAGAAACCCTTGAAGTCAGAAGCATTCTTTGGCTTGGTATTTTTTCCAGCTTTAGATCTTACGAGCAGAACAGGAAGCAAGCTGCTTCCAAAGTGGGCAAAACTATGATGATCACACAGAGTAAGGAATTATACTCACTTCTACTAACACTGCTGGTGCTCCCATCCACAAACAGGAAAGGATAGAGTAAAATTCAAAGCTATTTTTATTTTTAAATGCATTTGTCAAGGAAAAACAAGTTTGAGAATTATTGAAACACAAGGGTTTATACCACAAAGAGACTACATCTGTATTTTACCTCCACTTTGCAACTCAAGTATTTCACTAGACAGTTACCAGTATTCAGTACTGCAGCCTACTGATGATAAAATAAAAAAGTCAGGTAATAAACACTACTTTTTCCAATATATGATAGGCACTGCAAATTATCTCTCTGTATCTGTGTAACCTCTTTTCAAAGAAACTGGCCCAGAGCAGTAGACTGAGAGAACAAAAAGCCAAGTTCTCACCTTGTTAACTCCCAGAGCACCACTCCAGCCATGCAGTTTAAACACAATCCTGTGCAGGCTACAAATATGACTGCACAACTCAGAAGAACAGCTCACAAGTCCCATATATATCAAATATATTCTACTATAGCAATCCCTTTGAAAGATTTTCACAAAGTATATATTTTTGTAATGGATTTTCAGGATTTTATAAAATACCTACTAAATTCTCAGTACAACTGTCAGACAAGTAACTTGGATAGTTAAATGATTTAGCAAAAAGAGGTTATGTAGGTTTCTCCTGTGTTTTAAGCTGATTATCTTCCCTTATTGACTGTAGATAAAATCTAAGGAAAACTCTGAACAACTTTAACCAGCAATGTATTTTTGAATATCTGGGTCATTATTTTCTTCAAAAAGTAAAGTGTATGTCGTGGTAGGGCCAAACGAGCCCAACACAAACCCAGACAGGTCCTGATGTGTCTAGACATTGTCCCACTCTCCCCCCTCCCTCCTGCAGGAATCGGGGTAATGTGGGAAAAGGGAAAAAAGGACAGGCCCCAACATGTCTGGGCAAACAATCCTCCTTTTGGGGCAAGAGCACACGTACTGGCCACTGCTTCTCCCCAACCAGGCCTATGTTTCTGCCTTTTATGGCCACAGCCTGGCAGAGACCCTTTTCATTGGGTAACTGTTTGCTGGCTTTGGTTGCCCTATTGGCCGAATTGAATCTCGGGCAAGTGATCAATACAGGCTGACATCCAGTCACCTTGCCTTGACTGCTTGGACCTGCCTTGCTTTAATTTGCCTTGCCTGGATTGCCTTCCCTCGAGTTGCCTAGTCCAAAACCTGGGATAGAAGCCACAAGCCCTACTCACTGCAAGCTGAGGAGCCACGAGCCTTAGGATCCCAACCTCGCTTCCCCTTGCAACTAGAATTTGAGCTGTACCTCAGTTTACCCAGGAAGATGCAAGAGCCCTTCACAAGAAGCGCCATAAAGCCCACCGTCCTGCTGGAGCCAGACCAGCATTGAATACCGTATGATATTCCTGTCGGCAACCAGCCATGCTTGGCACACGAGAGCACCCCAGAGAGCCTCAAGAGCTAATACGGCAGCAGCACCCCCCTATTTGGGTTAGAACCCTTCATGAGTAATTAATTCATTGCCTCCTTGGCTTAACGGTTCTTGTCGAGTTTCCCCCCCTTGTGGTTGAGTGCCACAGCAACACTGGGGAATTCTCTCTTTCTCTTATTCCCCCTGGTTTGCTTACAATTGCTAAAATTGTTATATTGCCTAAATACTGTACATTCCCACTGTAAATATATATTCCAGTCATACATCGAACCTATTTCATCTGTTTTGGCCGTTGTTCATATTAATAAAAAGTTAATAATATTTTATTAATATTAATATTTTCCGTATTGTTAATTATAAATTCATAAATTCCATAACAGTGTAATTTCTCATAACTAGCAATACTGTAGGAAAAATTTTATTCTGCTTGCATTACAAGGTAGGTAAACAAGTTTGGTTTAGTAGAACACTCAAGCATGCATCACTCTAGATCCAGATGTCCACCTTTCCTAATGTTTGTTTGAGTTCCTCAAAATTAAACTGGAGATGTGTTGTAGGCCACAACAGTACCCTGAAATGGGCCAACTGGAAGAGCAGGACTATATAAAACAACAAGCACCACATCTGCCATTGAACCTCATCTCTTTTGCACAATTTACCTGAGGAGAGCAAGTAGGAAAACCTGCTCACCAGTCTATTCTAGAATGTAGAGAGTACAGTGCTTTGCAGAAGATGTTATCATTTCACAGTAGTACAGCATTTGACAATAATCATTTACAAGTGCTTCTAAAAAATAGAACAAAACCAACAGGCATAAAACTCCCAAGCAAGCAAAAAATCCCAAAGAAACAAAACAAAGAAAACAAATCCACTAATATTTGTGATATGAAGTTCTGCAAATGATGAAGTTAGAAAAAAAAGTCATAAAGCTGAGCTCAGTTTGTATTCCTCAGTATTTAGTAAAGCATAAGCTTCAGGTCATAGCTTACTCCTCCTTGGCAATGTTAAACTGATACTCTTTCTACCACCCGCCCACCTCTTGATAGGAAACAGAGAAGAGCACTTGCTGCTTCCATTCTCCTATCAAATTTGTTTGGAATTTGCTAACTTAAAAACAACTTAAGACAGATTTCCAGTTAGAAAGACAGACATACTTTGATTACAAACTTTATTTCCCAAGGAAACCAGGGTAAAACGTAAAGCTCTTTAGGGTGACAGAAGCCTGGTTGATGCTTGAAGCTTTAAGGTTGCTGATAGTCAGGAGCTTGAGAGACTCTTGTCCATTTGACAAGATTTTACACCCTGTTAATTCTTTTCACAGGAAGAGCTATTCCTTAGGATTTATCTTCTTACTGAAAGAAGTTCAATACTTTGAAAAACAGAGGGGCACATTTAAAAGAAATAAAATACCATACAGACTATATAAGAGGTTCTAGAAAGTTATACTAGTACCCTATTAATACAAATCAAGTCTGGCCTTCAAGATTGGAATTAGGACTTTACCTGTTGTACCTCGTACTATTTCTCCAGTCTACCCAATCTGTAAAGGAATAGTTACTTATTTGATATTTCTTAAAGCACTGTATAAACAGCAAGGCTGACAATAGCAAGTGCAAAAGTTCAAGAGTCTAAAAGGAAGGCTGAACGCCTACTAAACCTGGTATTTTAAAATACTTCTTGATTTTATCTTATCACAATCGTTGAGGCTTGCAATATAGAAATAATTTGACTTAATACTATATATCCTAATGTATGCATTTCTGCACATGACACTAGCACTGAATATCTACATTGAAAAAATCCCTTCCATGACTGTCAAGTAAACCTACTATTTAATTCAGGAAGTGGGATTACTTGTGTTAAAAGGAAAAACAAACCAAGCACAAAACCCCACAAACCTGACACACCATTGTCCTCAACTGCTACAATTTTAGTGGTCTGTGGATATTTAAGATTTTAAGCACAAGCTTCCGAAGAGAAGAATTTTAATCTTCCTTTTTAAAAGGAAATCAAACTTATCTTGTTTCAGAAAAGAGTTTGAAAGTGTGTGACAAATATATTCTACAGGCTTAGAAACCAGCAGGTTTGTAAAGAAACTCCTCGTAGAATCACAGAATCAACCAGGTTGGAAAAGATCTCAGAGATCATCAAGTCCAACCTATTACCTAATACCTAACACCTCATGACAACTAAACCATGGCTCCAAGTGCCACATCCAATCTTTTTTTTAACACCTTCAGGGACAGTGACTCCACCACCCCGCCTGGGCAGCCCATTCCACCGGCCAATTACTCTTTCTGTGAAGAATCTTCTCCTCACCTTGAGCTTAAACTGGTTCAGCTTGAGACTGTGTCCTCTTGTTCTGCCACTGGTTGCCTGGGAGAAGAGACCAACCCCCACCTGTCTACAACCTCCTTTCAGGTAGTTGTAGAGAGTAATAAGGTCTCCCCTGAACCTCCTCTTCTCCAGGCTAAACAATCCCAGATCCCTCAACCTCTCCTCACAGGGCTTGTGCTCAAGACCTCCCACCAGCCTTGTTGCCCTTCTCTGGACGCGTTCAAGTATCTCAATGTCCTTCTTAAACTGAGAGGTCCAGAACTGGACACAGTACTCAAGGTGTGGCCTAACCAGTGCTGAGTATAGGGGAAGAATGACTTCCCTGCTCCTGCTGCCCACACTATTTCTGATGCAGGCCAGGATGTCATTGGCCTTTTTGGCCACTTGGGCACACTGCTGGCTCATGTTCAGCCGGCTGTCAAGCAGTACCCCCTCTCCAGCCACTCTGACCCCAGCCTATAGCGCTGCATGGGGTTGTTGTGGCCAAAGTGCAGTCCTCTCTCAGATTAGTATTATTTAAGCATTTATCCCAAAAGCCAGTCATAGAATTTTGGAATATTTTGACTGTCTTTGCGTTAACTTTCTCTAGAGCTGCTTTTATTTCCTTTTAAAAGTTAAAATGTACCATCTTATTCTGTATTCTTTAAAAGGAAATAAAAAGTAATTACAGCTTGATGTAGGCTACTGATTTACTTATATAATTGGATAAGTGTATCACAGCTACAGAAGTACTTCATCCACTCCACTTTTCTCATCATAGTTTCACCCACAAATTAGCAAAAAATCTGAAACAAATCTGTTTAGACTATTGCCTACAGATATCTTTTCAACATAACAAAGTATTTTTAAAGTTAAAGCTAAGTTCTAAGTTAGGATATGAACAAGAGAGATGCTTTAAGAAGATGTACATTTTAAGGTGGCTAGGACTGAAAGAAAAGAAAAACATAATTTAAATACAGTTCTATTGTATTCTTTCAGGCAGGGTGTTTTTTCCCACTTGATATTACTCGACTTTCAGTGCCCAGTCATGGTGAGAAACAGTGCAATATACCATTCAAGTCTTAGGAAGCTTTTCTTTTCTTTATACCTGAGACCTGACTGTGTGATCTTTGCACTTCCTAGCTCTTTTTCAGGTTCTCCAAGATGAAAGGACTCCATCTCCTTGACTCTTTCTAGCTAGCCCTACAGATATTTGAAGCTTTCTGCTGTGCCTGGGCAGGCTCAATCCAAACAGGAAGGCAGAACACTCCCTTCTTCTTTCAAGATTGCTTCCTATTTGCATCTCTTTAGTCCAAAACGTATAGCACACCACTTAACAACAATAAAGAAAATTCAAGCATGCTCACCAGTGTGTGAACTCTGAAACAATACTATCACTACATTTATTAAAAAACAAACCCAAACAAACCACCACCAAACATTGTTAATATTGCTCACAATTTACAGGTGTGTAAGTCTACCTGTTGACTTCAATGCAGGTGACCTTGCTGGTACTGTATGCGACTTTCACCATTGTTACCTCCTTAGTGCTAAACATACTAATGGAGAGGGGAAATGACAGACATAGGTCTTAATGGAAAAAAATAAACAAAACATTAGAAATACTTTAAAAGATGGAATCAAGTATTCACAGAATCACAGAATGCTAGGAGTTGGAAGGGACCTCAAAAGATCATCTAGTCCAACACCCCTGCCAGAGCAGGATCACCTCGAGTAGATCACGCAGGAATGCATCCAGGTGGGTTTTGAATTTCTCCAGAGAAGGAGACTCCACAACCCACCCGAGACTCCACAACCCACCCGGGCAGCCTGTAGTTTTCAGAACTCAGCCAGATCATAAGCACTTTAAATGGCTCTTTTCCCCTTTTGTATATTATTTATTTCATATTATTATTGTTGTAAATTAAAAAATCTGTTTAATTTAAAATTATGATGCTGGGATTTTGTAGTGTCAAAAGCTGAAAGGTGCAGGGCAAATTTAAATATGAAGGACCTATTCAGAAAGTGCACCAAAGTTTATTGTATGTTATGTATCATGCAGAAATATAAGTCAAAGGCATTTATGTGTTGCCCTTTTTCAAACAGGAATATGTATTTTAAAAAAGGATTTATGGCAGTACTGACCTTGAATGTTGTCAGTAATTCCATTCCTATCAGGCATCTTTTTGATGATCAGATGACTAAGAGAACCTGCTCTCGATGAGTAAAGACTGAAGGAGTAAAGTCTTTTCTCATTGGAGAAGAGAAGGCACAGGCAGGACCTCATCATGGTATTCCAGTACTAAAAATGCAGCTATAAAAAGGATGGAGGCTCTGTCTTCACATAGACATAACAAGTGGCAAGCACCAAGAGAGGTTTCAACTCAGTATGGAACAGTTAATCACCGGAACATTCCCCCTGGGACATGACAGAGTCCTGTCAATGGATGTTCTCAAGATGTGACCGACAAAAGGTTGATCCAGATGATCTTTTGAGATGTCTTCTAGTCTGAGCTATTTTATGATTCCAGTTAGTGAAACTATTCCACCTGTTGCTGCAAATGTCAAGGCACATTAATAACTAAGTCTTGGCATAGTTTATTTTAACATGTTGTTTAATGGACATATTTATAACACACTCATATATGGACATTCATCGACATATACACCCACATGTATTTTACAGCTATACAAGTTCTGGTCTATAGTATATACAGCAGAAGGTTGCCAACATTTAGCTTTATTCACTACTTTACCTTGATTAAGCAGGCATAATCCAAACAGAACTGACTAGAACTATGTGGAATTTCAGAAGCTGTTATAAACAGTCTTTGGAGTGCAGTTTCTTTCATTAGAGTAGGACAAAGGACAGTTTGCAATCCCTATATGGAAATATTTTGTGTATGGTCAGAGACTTATGATTATATTTTCCTCACTGTCTCCTTCCTTATTTGAAGTAAATTTCATGCGTATGTCATCTGCTGTTTTTCTAGTATTTAATCTGTTTTTAGTGGTCACAATTGCACAATCACTGCAGAAATTTCTTGCAAGAATGATGTTTAAAGTGTAAGATAGCAGAACTGCAGAGAAGAGGCACCACAGGTCTGGCAATATAAAACCAGTAAAAATGGAAGCTGAAAGCACTGAGGTGGCACAGAGGGCTCCACCATCAGAGAACATTAGTTTTCTTTAAGAAATAGCTGTCTTTCCCACCTTCCCCTAAACACCTTTCCCTGCTAGCACTCTCAGCAGGTCTGATTATGCAGTTACCTCTTTTTCAGCATGTAAGTTGCCCAAAGCAAACAAATTATTATGGTTCATATGTATAAAGAAGGAAAGCAGAATATATTTTGAATTAGCCAGGTTTTCATTGCAGACATTTTTCCCTTAAGCAGTTTTCAAAATCTCCTTATCATGCTGGAGTTTTTCATGGTATCGCTTAGCTCAAGCACATCATTCAGTTCTGTTGCCTGTTCTGAAGAATGCTTTCGTTGCACTTTTTTTTTTTTAAATCAAAAAATCTACTTCTGTAGAAACTACTTCCAAAAGCACTGTTTTGCAATAAATTCTGGGGAAGACTAAACTCTACAAGATCCTTAGCAAAGCACCAAAAGAGCAATGTTCTCAGTGAGACTGGAGGGTAAAGAAAGAAAAATAATAAAATACAACACATTACCTTTAAATTCTGTGCATGAAAAGGAGAAATTTTGAAATAAATTACTAAAACGGCTGTGTACTGAACCAGTATCCAGACATATGGGGGTTTAAGCAAAACCACTTTGGGCAGCTTTCTGACACACTCTTTGCCAGAAACATCTTTCTACAGATCCAACTTCCAGATGATTTCTTCATTAGAAACTCCAAAGAAGGTTAAAAATTGAGTGGTGAGATGGTTTCAAAGTAGTGTCAATTTTCTTCATAGCAGCTAGTACTGGGCTATGTTTTGTATTTCTGCTGAAAACAGTGTTGGTAACACAAAGATGTTTTCATTTTTGCAGTGCTTACACTTCTTTTGCCTTTTCTGCTTCTCAAACCACCCCATCAATGAGCAGGCTGGGAGTGCACACGAAGTTGGGAGGGAACACAGATGGGACAGCTGATCACAGCATATGATGTTATGCTTAGCAATATAAAGCTGGGAGAAGGAAAAGGTGAAGAAGGTTGGAGTGATGGCATTTTGTCTTCCCCAATCACCTTTATGTGTGATAGAGTCCTGCATTCCTAGGGATATCAGAACACCTTCCTGCTGGTGGGAAGCAGTGAATGAATTCCTTGTCTTACATTGCTTGTGTTCACTGCTTTTGCTTTTCCCTACGGAACTGACTTATCTCAACAAGTTTTCGAATTCTCTTTCCCACCCCACCAAGTGAACAACCAGCTGGATGTGGCTTAGTTGCTGCTTGTGGTTAAATCATAGCAACTCTTTTTAGCACCCAAATTGGATGTCTAAGGGTTTAAGATAATAACAGGGTTGTGTGCTAGGTGGAACTTATAGCTGTTACTGCTGTTTAGCTATTAGTTTGCAAGCTTCCATGCTTGCCATGAAGCTTGCTTACATTACTGAATATTGGTGTCTAGTGCTCATTAGTAGCTGCTTTTTGTTTTCTCTGGTGTTGTGGTGCTGTATTGATGATCACTGTACTCTGTGGTGCCTGGGAACATTTTGATAAGAGCAATGGCAATAGGCCTGCTCAGACCAAATTCCTGCTTTTTGTGATGCTGTACTGGACAGGCTGGAACTCCAGTGTGAACTCAGGTTGAAGGCACTGTGATCTGTGAATGAGTCCACATGGCAAATGGACACCACAAAGTATCTGTGTCTTTGGATAAATCCATGCCAGATTAGGTACATCTCGAAGTCCATGCCAGATTATGTACATTTTGAGTGTGGCCATGGTTACATCCATGCCACAGCAGGTACACCTCTGAAGGGATTGTAGCCTAAGGGTAAGTCCATGCTACAGCAGGTAAATCTTAATGGATCAGTGGCTGTGCATGATGTCATGCTTGAGCACCTCAAAGCATGTAACTGTGGATAATCCCATGACAGTGCAGGTAGCCCCTGTAGGGACTGCAGCCATGGATGAGACCACGGTGGAGTAGATTCATTCCTGAAAGGATTGTGGCTATAAATAAGACCACACTGAAGCAGGTATATCCCTGAAGGCATTTTGGCACATGGATAAGGCTACACTGGAAGAGGTGCACCTCAGAGCCATTGTGGATACACTTCTGCAGCAGGTATACTCCTGAAGAGGTGGTGGCTCATAGGTAAAGCTCAACTTAACAAGGTATGCATCTAAGGAACAGCTTCTGAGGGGCACTGAGGGCCCAGGTTGCCAACCAGACTCATCCCACAGGAAAGTCTGCTGCTTTCCTGGGACCCAAGTTAGAGACATTGCTAGGAAACACCCTGGTCTGGCAGTCCCTCTGACTATTGCCTACTATTGGTTATGCAGGTGGGCAGCAATGAGTCTGCGAAAGGAAGACCAAAAACGATCAAAAGGGACTTCAGGACACTGGAGCAGTTGGTTGAGCGATCAGGAACACAGGTAGTGTTTGCTGCAACCCCTTCAATGGTGGGGAAGAATACTGAAAGGAACAGGAAAACCTGATTAACATGGGGCTCAGAGGCTGGTGCTATCGGTGGAATTTTGCTTTCTTTGGTCATGGGGAGGTTTACATGGCACTGGACCTTCTGGTGGCATATGGAGACCAGCTGTCTCAAGTGGGAAAATATATTTTCACCCATCAGTGGACAACACTCAAGACGGTTTTGAACTGGGTTTGTTGGGGGAAAGGGATAAACCCCGACTCACTGGAGATGAGCCTACAGGTGGCATGTCAATGCTGGGGGTGAAATCAATAGCCTGGGTCAAGTACATCTACATCAATGCATGCAGCATGGATAACAAACAGGAGGAGCTCAAAACCATTGTACAGCAGGACAGCTATGACTTGATCACCATCACAGAAGCATGGGATGAACTTTGTAGAGTAGGGTTAAGGGTTGGCCTTGATGATCCCAATGGTCTTTTCCAATTTGAATGATTGATTTTGTGATTCTGTGATGCTCATGACTGGAGTTATGCAATGGATGGCTACGTATTTTTCAAGAAAAACAGGCCAGCCAGGCAAGGTGGTGGAGTTGCTCTTTATATGAGAGAGCAACTGGAATGTATTATGCTCTGCCTAGGTGGGGAAGAAAAAAAAGTTGGAAATTGTGGTTAAGAATTAAGAGCCAGGCTAATATGGGTGACATTGTAGTGGGTGTGGCCAGCTGATCAGGAGGAGGAAATTGGTGACTGACTACAGACAGCTGAAAGTAGCCTCATGATCCACCCCCCCCTACCATCTGCTTGGCTATTTAATTATTACCTACGTAATGTTAAATTGCAAACATTACAGAAGTTTCTTTCACAAACAGATCTTACAATACATAGCATCTGGAGACGTGGGAAAATGAAATAATGAGGCAGTTACTGTTTAAAGCATTACACAAAAAATAGTTCTAATTTCTCACTTTTAATGGAATTTACATGTAAAGATAATCAAGAAATAAAAAAAAAATAGAGCAAAGAACAGCATTAGTGTTCTGGGAATTCTGGTAGTAGGTTTTCATTTTTATAACCTCTTTTATTTTCCTGAAGGATAGGCAGATAAAACAACATGAGAGTAGCAGTGCTTAATATGAAAGAGTAAAACTGACAAGGGCTTCTCTTATAACTTTAAATAAGTCATTCAGAATAGCTTCTGCATCATAAAACGTTGACACTCACAATTCTAAAAGCAAATTGAAAAAATCCCACAAGGTTGTCTTTTTCTTTTATCCTATAGAGAGTTCAGCATGAGCATGAGAAGTGACTTACAGGTGCTCCACACGAACAGTTACACTGTTCTCAAAACAATTACAAAAATCTCTGAATATTTTGTAAGTCTTAAAGCCTTTTGTGACTTTATTTTATTAAACAACAAATGCAAAATCAACAAAAACCCGAACTTGATAAAAACATTATTATCCTGCTGTGCTCATTCCAGTATCTAGCAACTCTTCAGGAAGACACTCATATGAATTTCTTACTTTTAGAAACACTGGCTTCTTTCAGAGATCAGGAATCCAGCACAGTATGTGCTGTTCAAACTCTTCTTATATCCTGCTGGAAGCGCAACAAGTGCTGGGGCTAAACTTTTGTGTGGATCCAGTTCAGTTCATTTGAAAATGCTGCATCTGATATAGACGCTTTTTCCATTACAGGCTGCAAGTTCTAGCCTCAAAGAATCACTGAATGTACAAATCACTGGTTTGTGTGTGCAAGAGCAAGAGGACAGATTTACTGTGTATGTTCAGAAACACCCTCTATCACAAATGTGGAAAGATTGGGCTGTGTGAGTTATGTGTGGTGGACATACACTTCCCTGTGCATGTCTGGGAAACTTACTCTGCAGTGATGGATAGGTATGACTGGTGTTGAATTTACAGCACCAGAGGTAAACTCAGGGTTGAAAGATATATCAGAAAAGCATGCCATATCTCTCCAAGAAGCATAGTGAGACTAAACAGGCAGGAGGTAACTCCTCTAGTTCTGCCTGTGCTATTGATCCCAGATGCAGCCCTGACACATGACTACCTCTTAGAACAACAGAATCATTTAGGTTGGAAAAGACCTTATGATCATCAAGTCCAACATTTAATCTTACACTGCCAAACCCATGGCAGGGGGGTTGGAACTAGATAATCCTTGTGATCCCTTCCAACCCTGACTGATTCTATGATTCTATGATTCTATGTCATGTTTTCAGTCAGTTCAATCAGCTGGTAAGTATTCAATACCATGCTGATTTCATGCCCACTGTAGGAAAGGGCTGGCTGTAGCAAAGCATGATAGGGATTAGAGTTCAGACTGTAACCTCTGAATTTCCTTTTTCTGGTGCAAAGGGCTGGCCAAGGCAAGGGGTCATGGGACTTGTAGTTCAAACTGTAACGTAAGATGCCTCTTGTTTCCAGGGACTTCTTCTGGCTTGGGGTGTTGGTCTGTGGTCTGTTCCACTTCGCTGGCTGCAGACCTGGATGCTGCACTTTTCTACTTGCTGTCTTGTTTGCTGATTGCTCTTGCTGGCTTGGCTTGCTTGCTCATGTGCATGGCATTGTACGTTGCATTATTCCATTAAACTCTTTACTTCAACCCTCAGGGCTTTTTGTGTTTCTTTTGATCTCATGTGGGAGGCTTACTTGTGTAAGCAGACAGTTGGAAATCAGTCAACAGCTGAGTCTTACACCAGGACAGTCCACCACTTAACTATGTTCCTAAACGGCACATCTACACATCTTTCAAACATCTCCAGGGATGGTGACATGACCGTTTCCCTGAGCAACCTGTTCCAATGCTTGAAAAACCTTTTCATGAAGACGTTTTTTCCTAAAATACAATCTAAACCTCCTCTTGCACAACTTGGGCCATTTTCTCCTATCATGTCACTTGCTACTTGGGAGAAGAGATCAGCATCCATGTTACTGCAACCTCCTTTCAGAGAATGATAAGCTTCCTTCATCCTTCTTTTCTCCAGACTAAACAACTCAGTTCCTTCATGGCTCCTAAGAAGACTTGTTCTCTAGACTGTTCACCAGCTTGAGTGTCCTTTTTTGGACACTCTCTAGCAGCTCAGTGTCCTTCTTGTAGTGAAGAGGCCAAAGCTCAACACAGTATTTGAGGTGTGGCCTCATCAGTGCCAAGTACAGGGGGACAATCACTTTCCTGCTCCTGATGGCAACACTATTTCTGATACAGGCCACGATGCCTTTAGCCTTCTTGGCCACCTGGGCACACTGCTGGCTCATATTTAGGTATTTGTCTTCTTCTGAATGACTCCTAGCATGTAAAATATGCTAGTATTACTTACTTTCTTAATAATCACAAGACAGTACTTAAATGCTGAATATTTGATAGTGACAACAGCAACAAAAATAGGCATTTGCTGAAAAAGAAGCACACCACACTAATCAATTTTGTAAGCTTTTGTTGTACATTTTCATTATTTAAATTGTTCAATGCTGGTGTTTTTTTCCCCGAGCTACAGTTCCTCACAACTCAAGTCATGAAGTAAGAGTAAGGAAAGAGGATGTAATTTCTGAACTCTGCAGGTACTGCTAATAAATTTCAATTGACTTTAAAGCCCTGAAAACAATTTTTTAGGAAAAATGTATCCAGAGTAATGAAAAAAAAAAAAAACCCTAAACTCTTGTTTTTATGCACTCGTTAGTTTAAGGTTGTTTTTGTTTGATTCATTTGGGTTTTTCCTTTTAGGTGTAGAGAGTTTTAAGTAGGTTTTTGGTTTTGGTTTTGTTTTATTTTCTTTGAACAATGAGGCTAGGGAAAGGGGATTTTATGCTTTATTGTGACTCCACATTATCAGTACAGTGAAACCTGCATGAAGATTTAGAATTCCGTGGCGGCAGAGAACAGAAGGAATAGAAAAAAAAAAGAAGCAAATAAAGATTAGAACAAATACCATAAGGAACTGGCAGGCTCCTTTCTGTGTACTCTGTTAGCAATCCAGTTGGCAAAAAGCCTTCCAGCATGTGAATGGAAATTCTGCTAGAGGAAGGACTCAGTTTGAGTGAGAGAAGCCAGAGGCAATATGAAATACAATAGGCTGAAGGCAGTAGACTTGAGAACCATTTGTGAAAAAGATTGTAATCCTCTATACAGGGTCACACTAAACCAATTCCACAAGTTTCAGTTGAAAACACAGTTGCAGCAACATTAAAGTGTTTTACCTTGTACTTGCTTGACTTGCATATACTGAGGTGAATACAGTATTATTTTAGTTTGTATTATATCTCCATGTTATGGATATGTTTTTGAGGCTAAATACTTCTGAATATTTCACTTTACAAAAGAGTGATATTGAGATTGTTCATCATAATTTAGTACTAAAGTAAATTTAGAAATGTTAAAATTATCTCCAGTTACTATTTGTATAATTAAAAGGACAAGAAGACTACAGATAAATGGAAATATTAATATTGGGAGTCTGGCCTGTATTTTCTGTCCCAGCCAATTTTCCAGTTCCTCTCCCTCTGGCCTCACCAGTTCCTGGTTCTTATTTGTTTCTGTGTGATTTGCCCTGGGAACAAATTGTAATACCCCTGCTCAAGGGACGTAGACCTGCGCCATATTCCAGCAGTGGCACAGAAGCACCAAGTGCTGAAACACAGGTTCAATTCTGAAGTAAGATTCTTGGTAGGATGGGAATTGTTATTTCACATTTATGAAACGTGGGAGGTATAGGTCATGCAAAAGGGATGGACAGATAAAGAGCATGTTCTTCATTTCTTTGAAATTGCTCAACTATTCCGTGTGAAAATTTCTGACACATTTATGTAAGCATAATATTTAGAAAGAGCTAAAATATGTCTGCAAAATTTGCCAAAAAGTACAAGCAAAACCGAAACACAAAACCCAAGAAATGACAACTTCATGCCTGAAAATGCCAAGTAAGTAATTATTTGACGGTGTTAACTCAGAAATAAATTTTATCATCCTATTGAATGTATGCAAACATATGGTTTCCTTTCAAGAAGTGAAAATTTAAATTTAGTAGGAGGACAGGTAAATATAGTTATACAGTTGGATGGCCTGCCAAGGCATGTTTTGCTGTTGTCAGCAGTGGGTTGTTCAGTGACAGACAAGACACTATGCACTGGAGATGTGTGCAAGCCATTAAATCAATTCTTGAGCTGAGATGGACTAAATGACTCACTAGAATAGTTTTCCAGATTAAGTTATTCCTGTTTAAACAATAAAACACATAAAAACCTTCAAACCTTAAGAACATACCTGTAGTTCCTTACTAGCAAAGCATGTATGTGTGTTGATGAAATAATGAAGTGGCAAACAATCCTGCAAGAAATTCAGTTCAGTGTTCTCAAAGGATTCTCTTTATTTTGAAACTTATTTGTTTTACCTTTCTCCATTTACTAAATATTACTTAGATAAATAATTAGCTGAAGTTTGGTTTAAACAAAAGCCTGTTTATCAAAACATTTTGCCACAAATGCAAAAGGTAAGACAAAGGATAAATGGAATGGAAAGACAGTGAGAAATAGTGTAATCTGCACAAAATGTCCCTAGAGAAGTTCAAGATAAACTCAATGAATGAAATGTAGATATTTTGTAACTAAATAGAAGAATTAATCTCCACCCAGCTTTTCTATACAGGTGTTCAAACTACTAGAAGCAAACAAGCATTTTTTTTCTTGTCCTTTTTCTTTTTTTTTTTCCCCCACTCTTTGTTTTCTGGGAAGTCTCATTATTGGCAGAGACAAAAGTCAAATAAAGGGGTTTTGTGAAAACTGAAAACTTCCCAAGAAAATATTTCTTCTTCCATGTGGAAATTGTGAAGTTCAGTCCTAAGGGACTTGGGACATGGATATTAATAAAGTTACCTTCTTAATGGCTTAGTTAAATAGATCAGAAGAATTATAGATTTTTAGAAAAAAAAAAGAAAAAGCCATTATTTCCTTATATTGAGAATTCAGTGGGTGCTACAATCCTTAGTCTCACTCTCACAAGTGAAGAAGAGTGGGAAAGAACTTACTAGCAGCTCTAAGCTTTGCATTGTTTACTTTTACCAGAAGATACAAGAAGTAGTAAACTATCATTTAAATATTGAAAATTACTACAGGATCCTTTATTTTCTCATTCACAATATCCAGAATTTCCACAATATGTTTTCTTTTGTTATAGGTCTCCTAAAGAAATCCCAAGCACTATTAATTAACTAGGAAATGTTTTCATAACAGAAAGATCAAAAAATACCTTTCCAAAACCAGAAACATATATAGCAATACAAACTAATATGTTCTAATTCAGATCTTTATATATACATAGACAAGCCCAGGTGAAGAAATTTAGGCATCTTCTAGTTAAATTTTGAATTCCACTGTTGACGTTTAATCAACAATTCTTTCGGTATTTGTCTTTCAAAGATTTGGTTCCCACATGTATGTCTTACAGTCAAACTTACTACAAAACAAACTTTAAGCCAGAACATGAACTTTTAAAAGTATTAAACTTTCAAAAGTATTAAAGAAAAAATAAAAATATTTTTCCATAGGTATTATAGATTTATTAATTTATTTTTAATGCTTAGCATTAGCCACATAGGTTTTCACAAACCAGTTGTAACTGCATACAAACAACTTGGTCCTCCCCTTACTCTCTGCAAGACTTTCTGTACTACTATTTAAATTATACCAGAAGGAAAAGTTTACTTTAAAAATTCTTATATTAAAAATCAAGAATATTGATAAAAATTAATCCTTTAGAGTCTCAGATAGTTTCCTGTTCCCCAGCTGATGTCTCTTAACTTCAGTAATGAAAACAGGTAAGTCTTTTACAATGACATTGTAACTGGTTTAAAGTTTATTTCAGTTTTCTAACTCATTTACTCAGGTATTGCAAGCACTTTGGGAAAACAAATGTTTTTATTAGTCTTAGTTTCTGATTACTTTTGCAAAAGCTAAGTTTTAGACTCCTAAGTTTACAGATGTCTATGTTTTCACGTGCCTGATGTATAGGGAAATGGATATAGTTGAAAGCAAGTCAGTATGACTAGAAGAGTGATTTGCTTGAGAGGCAAGAACTGACTTTAAGAACAACGAATGCTTTCTTTGACATTAGCTGGATTATTTGACAGTACTATCTCCTTTCATTTTCTCAACAATAAAATGAAATGCTTAGATGAGGCCAAGTGAAAAATTCTAAAACACTGTCCTTGCAGCCTCATTTATTCCCCTTGTGAGTCAGACACTCTCTGCACTTTCTGTTACCTGGGGACTGAAGGATTGGGCTGGTTGGTGAATGAGCACACAGCACTGACCTGGCAGTCTGGGCAATTCTTGCTTGTGTTGTACGCTGTCACTCTGGAAGATTATTAATTGATGTCATTCTTATCCTTGCAGGCTGTTGAATGCCTTGATTAGCACTTAAATGAGTTCTCAGTGTTTTTTTCACACATTCAAAATGTACTACATTACAATAAACGTGAAACCCATAGTTTATTTTTAGTTACTGTGCTACTCAGACTGTCATTTACCTTGAGAGGACTTGATTACAGGTACACTAAATTAATTCAAAATACAACACTATTGTACAGAAATTGTTTGTGAAGCATTATCCTAGGAGATTTCTAAAAAACACTGAGAATTTGGAAATATTATAATATCTATAAATGGAACAGGAATGTTTTGGAAAAGGCTAAAAGCATAACGATTCACACACCTGGACATGACTTGAGACGTACATTTATGCAATATATGTTTGCTTACCTACTATTGTAACTCTCAAATTTTCTGAAACTAGCTCTGATCTCAGCAAATTTCACACAAGACAAAATTCAACTTCAAATTATTTTTTTTCTTTCCACTGCAGAATTTTCGCTGGATCACCAAAATAAGATAGGATTAGCATTCTATTTTGGTTTTCAAATGCCGTAATATAGATTAAGCATCTGCTTCCTCAAGATGATAATCCAGATGCTATGTCCAGCTCAGGAAGTCTCTCACCTATTAATTTCTCAAAAGGCAGAGGAAGTGTTAGTCTCAATGCTCAATGCATTATTATACACTTTCCCTAAACATCTGCTGCCAGCTCCTGATTCAGGTGTGCTTTTGACATATGTCAGTTGCAGGCTGCAGGTTCTAGAAAGAATATTGTACTTCTAAACTAATTAGAAATTCCGAATACTGTCTTCTTTTCAACAAAGCCGCCGCTAATGTACCTTATGGAAGAACTCAGGCTGTTGTAAAAACCCAGTCCTCTGTAATGTCTAAAGCAAAAGTTACCTCTGCATTTTTCAGATACATGGAAATATATGTACAGACATGTATGTAGATATATGTCATGACCCGGTCCTCCCCTTGCCAACCCTGGTCAGCAGGAAGTGGGGGTTGCCATGCCAAGGTTCAAATAATCCCCTTGGAGTAAATGAAGGTGAAGCGATGCCAAATGGCTAATGAACTGGGTTTATTAGATTGAAACAGAGCAGAGGAAAAATGGGAAAGGAAAGCAGTGGGGAAAATACGTATCAAAGAGAAGGGCTATCAGCATTTCCCTGGATTGAAAATGGTGGCACTCTCGCAGGAGCAGTTCCAAGTTACTGGGCGGCGACAGTGAGCAGGGCTGTGCCACGTGGCCTTCTCTAGGCCACAGGCTGCGCGAAGCTGAACCGTGCCCCTTAGCTTTTCTACAGGACGCAGGCAGACGGGGGCAGCCGTACGGTGTGAGGCTGAGCGGAGCAGCGGGGACGCAGGGCTGTGCCACGTGGCCGCCGCCGTTTGCCGTCTGCCGAGCCGCAGAGTGAGGTGGAGCGGAGCGGCGGGGACGCAAGACTGTGCTACCTGGCCGCCGTCGCTTGCCGCTGCCAAAGCACAGGGTCGAGTGGAGTAGCGGGGACGCAGGGCTGTGCTACCTGGCAGCCGCCGCTTGCCGCTGCCGCCGGCCGCAACCACGGCGACTGCCCGGCTTCCTCCGGCCCCCTGCCCGCTCCTGCTTCCCAGGAAGTTCCCCCCTTATTTCGCCCCCCGGCCCTACGCGGTAAGCGGAGGCGGAGCAGCACCCCCAGAGCTACGCAGGGTACTGCGTACACACCCACCCTTCAGCAGCACTGTTGGAGACAATCCCAGCACTCGGGGTCTCACAATATAGACTTGTAAAGCTTTGTAAGCATCTGATACTGCCCAAAGCATGAAAGTCAGGTATGCCTCACATACTGAAAAGTGAGTTAAGGATCTCTGTTTAATAAGGATATTTTTAACTGATTTTACTACTGTGTTGGTATTTGTAGATCTGCAGAGTAGTAGCATGGCAAAAGGCTGAAATGTACTAAGTTTGTTTCAGTGGTGAATGATTTTATTTGTCTGGCAGATTTAATTTCTTTGGGGTGGCAGATGCGGTATGTGAGTTCAGTCATCATCAAATCCACAAATGCTGAGAGTGAGACTTACGAGGTATTTCATGTAATATATGTTGGTTTAGGTCTTCTATGTCATTTATCTTCACTTATGAGGAGATCTTAGAACTCACTGGTGGTAATGTCATGGATGATATATTAGTTTCCTCATTTTTGAAGATAAATGCCATAAGAGACCTCAGTCATTATGCCTTCCCTCTACATATAAATCCAGATTTAGAGAAGAGAATGAGGAAGAGAATAAGGGAATGTTCCCAGCTGGTTTGTGGTTGAGGTATGTCAAGCTGGACATTTGTTTTAATAAATCTTGTTGTTCAAACATTTCTTCTTTGACATATCCCTTTGGGCAGATGCCACAGAAACATTCAGGTGCTTCCTTCTGTGCTGCACAGATTTCTTTTTCCCTAGGAACACCAGCAGTCATTGGTAAAAACCCTTTTAAAAAGCTTTACCAGAGGAAATGGCTGGCAGACAGGTACATTTGTCAGATTCACAGAAGGGCAAAGTCCTCATTTAGAAATGAAGCCTGACTACCACTTACATGTATCTTCTGTCCAATTTTATGGGCTTTCATATATCACTCAAAACTTGAAGGAAAAAAACTGCACAAAGTAGAATAAAACAAGACTGAAGATTGAACACCATTCTGGTTCCCTTCTAAATTTCAGTGCATAGTGTGTTACAAAGGATCACAGATCAGGTGAATCTGATTTTCTCTTTTGAATCCTAGAGAGTGGGATCATTCCTTTTATGTGCAAGATACAATGCCCAGAGTGAAGTTAAGCAGTTGTGTGACAGGTTTAATTAGAATTGTTACAGATACACCACTTGCCATGATGCAGGTGTATAGAGTATAGAGTCCAAAAGGGATATAAATATTATCATTGTAATTTGAATCTTAATGAATTGCTCTTAACATCCAAAGATGTTTAGGTTGCTAGAGCACCTGCTTTTTGGAGTGTCTAATTACCATATTACACTCCTTGAATCTGCAGTCTTTCTTCACACTGGTAGAAGGCATTTAGAGTTGGTCCATTTTACTCAGCCTGATGAGAATACATCATGAAATCTGCACCCACAAAACAGCTTGGTTTCTGTACGGAACCAATCAAATTGCCTTTCAGAAAAATGTTTGTTGTGTTGAAAGCTGTGCAGCATCATTACAGCAAAGCTCAGTGAGGGCACCCTTGCCTGTAAGCAGGATGGTTCTTAAGGCTTTTTCCTGTATTCATTCCTTCTGTAGGAATAACAGATCATGTGTTTGATGAACTTCTGGCTAGGCTAAGATATTTTCTTAAAAAGGGAAAGAAGACAAGAAGAAAAGACTTTTGGGAATCTCTTATGTACAAGAAACATTTTGAATGTATGTGTTTGTGTGCTTAAATAGAGATGTATGCACACCATCTTATATAACATAATGAAACATCTGTCCCATATAATGCAGTATTATCATTATGGTAACAGTAGATGCCATCTCAGTAGGAAAAGTACCTCATGTATGCCTTTATTAGTTAACATTTAAAAAAATCTATAGAAAAATACTAACATAAAATGTAAATGCCACATGATGTTTGCTGAATCATAGAGTCATAGAATCAGTCAGGGTTGGAAGGGACTACAAGGATCATCTAGCTCCACCTCCCCTGCCATGGGCAGGGACACTTCACCCTAGATCAGGCTGGCCAGAGCTTCATCCAGCCTGGTCTTAAACACCTCCAGGGATGAGGCCTCAGCCACCTTCCTGGGCAACCCATTCCAGGCTCTCACCACTCTCATGGTGAAGAACTTCTTCCTTATGTCCAACCTGAATCTCCCCAGTTCCAGCTTTGTTCCATTCCCCCTAGTCCTGTCACTACCTGATATCCTAAAAAGTCCCTCCCCAGCTTTCTTGTAGGCCCCCTTCAGATACTGGAAGGCCACAATAAGGTCACCTCGGAGCCTTCTCTTCTCCAGGCTGAACAGCCCCAACTCTTTCAGTCTGTCCTCATAGGAGAGGTGCTCCAGCCCTCTGATCATCCTCGTGGCCCTTCTCTGGACACGTTCCAGCATGTCCATATCCCTCTTGTAATAGGGGCTCCAGAACTGGACACAGTACTCCAGGTGGGGTCCCAGCGAGCTGAGTAGAGGGGGAGAATCACCTCCCTTGACCTGCTGGCCACAATTCTCTTGATGCAGCCCACGATCTGGTTGGCTTTCTGGGCTGCAAGTGCACACTGACAGCTCATGTTGAGCTTCTTGTCCACCAGCACCCCCAAGTCCCTCTCCTCAGGGCTGCTTTCCAGCCAGTCACTGCCCAGCCTGTATTTGTGCTTGGGATTGCCTTGACCCAGATGCAGGATCTTGCACTTGTTGAACCTCATGAGGTTGGCTTGTGCCCACCTCTCCAGCCTGTCAAGGTCCCTCTGGATGCCATCCCTTCCCTCAGCATGTCTGCTGCACCACACAGCTTGGTGTCATCAGCAAACTTGCTGAGGGTGCACTCAATGCCACTGTCCATGTCACCATCAAAGATGTTGAACAAGACAGGTCCCAGGACTGATCTCTGAGGGGCTCTGCTTGTCACGGGCCTCCACTGGGACATGGAGCCATTGACAGCCACTCTTTGGGTGTGGCCATCAAGCCAGTTCTTTATCCATCTGGTGGTCCACCCATCAAACCCATGTGTCACCAGTTTGGAGACCAGGATATGGTGTGGGACAGTGTTGAAGGCTTTGCTCAGGTCCAGGTAAATGACATCAGTTGCTCGCCCCTCATCTATTAATGTTGTCACCTGTTCATAGAAGGCCATCAGTTTTGTCAGGCAGGATTTGCCCTTGGTGAAGCCATGCTGACTGTACCCAATCACCTCTTCACTATTCTTCTGTCTTACTAGTGCCTCCAGGAGTATCTGCTCCATAATCTTATTGGGCACAGAGGTGATGCTTTATACCATGTGTCTGTCTTAGTGTTATTATCATTTATGGAGTTTTTAATCATAATATGCAGGTTCTTCACAAGTTTTTAATGTCAGAGAAACATACATGAGGTGTATTTTTCTGTTTAATCTGGTGGCCAAAAATGGAGAGAAACATGAATTAAGGATGGATTTTATTTGGAGTACATGAGATACACCTAGAATTATCATGTTGAGCTTTATAAAACCCAAATTCCTTGCTTCTCATTGCCCATTTAGGGGAGTTTATGGGAACTTGTTACAGCTTCATTCAGGCATAGTTAGATGTCTACTCAAGGAAGACCTGGTTTGTGAGACAGATTATGAGCTAAACCAGGAGGTAAGAATGTGTCTTCATTTCTTTGCAAACACATAGCAGTGTAGAATATGGGGCAGGGTACCCTGCCAAAAAAGTTTTGGTGCAAACTGCTAAAAGTGGTAGAACAAATATGGGAGCTGTTAGACTAGGCCTTGCTTCTGAAGCTGTACAGAAATTTTTCACTGTGTGCAAAGGCAGCTGGCCCATCACATTTAACCACATCCGGAGAATAAAAGTAGAATGGAAATGTGCTAAACCAATGGCTGCTTTTTTAAAAACAAACAAACAAGGTAAAAAAAAAACAACAGGGAAACAAACAAACCCAAGGATAATCCCCTAACAGAATATCAGATTATTTTACCATAAATGTACTTGCAAATCTAAGATTTAATATGAGATCTTTGGATTTGCCATATAATATCAAAATGAAAATTTTGTTGCTAGAAGCAGCTCATGGAATTTGTCTTACTTTAGCTACAGTCGACTGATTTCTATTTTGTAAACAACTGATAATCAGCTCAGGAATTTATACTGTTTACATTGTGTGTATCACAGAGGTTGTTTCAAGAACAACTGTGAAGTAGAATTATGCCATTACTAAGTAATGGAAAGGTACACTGTTATGAAAGTTAAGACATTGGAAGACCTAAGTCTTAAAGATAATATTCACACAGTTTAAGTCTGCACAGTGCTTTTAACAAAGCAGAAATCTAGTCTGCTTCAGCAGAGTTAAGCTAAACAGCTGAATGAAAAAACTACATTTGCATTATTCATAGTATTGCCTCTGCAGTCTACTACTGCATGACATTATTGTATTCTTTACACAGATATGTTAGAAATGATGCAAGAGAACCAAGCAGAATAGATTCAGAAATAAAATCTTGCCTCCTTTTATCCTCAGTCTTGTAGACGTTCCTAAGAGCAATCTGAAAAAATTCAGTCTCCAAATCAAATTTCTATAATGCTGTCTATAATGTTGAACTAAACAACTACTTGAAGTACACCAGCAACATAGCATCAAATATGATTAAAAATTTGTCCTTGTTTCAGCACAGTGAGTCAAATCACAATAAAATGAATGTATAACTGTTTTTTTCAAGTTTGAGAGGATTTAAGGAATGCTTAAGCAATTGTGTTTTTTAATAACGATGTCATTTCTAAAATAACACAAAATTACTTTCAGTGCAAAAGGAGAAGTTACATTCATCTTTAGTTTTTGTAACAGGAAAAAAGTTTTTTCTTGTTTCTTTGATATGATGTGATTCATAACACTTAGAATTTCAAATGGGCCACAACGTATGTCAACTTCCATAGTACTAAATTATATCCAGAGTCTGCACAGTAGAAGTCAATCTACACTGAATATTTTAGTGAATGTATAGAGTGAGTATTGTATGTATTAACGCTAGGGACATTGTTCAGCACTGTTAGTATGTTAGTACCATACATTTGAATAACTATTAAGAAAAAAAAAGGGAAAAATGTGGAAGAAAAACCTCTCTTCCAAGCTTTTCATGTAGTGAGTTTAGCTGAGGAACCAAAGCTTGAATGTCTGAAAATTTCCAGATCAGAGTTGCTTCTTTTTTTCTAGGATGAAAATGTTAGTACTAAATACTTTACATCAAGAAAGACCAAGAAAACAGAAATCATTTCTGCCTTGTGGAATTATTCTTTCAAACAGCGTTTTCTCAGCTGGCATTCAACTCTGCCTGTGAAATCCCCTTGTCCCCTCTTGTCTGATTACCTGACTCATCAGAAATATTAATGAAGTACCAATACTGAGATACCTCCAATTGTTGCAGGCTTGCATATAATGCTCTATGTTCTTCTTGGGGTTTGGATTTTTTTCAGAGAACGGTTATATTCCATCTGGCAAAATGCTGTAACCAATGATTTATTTTTCTCTTACCCAACAGGGCAGCACTTGGAATACCCACTCACCTGGAGTTTTTATTTCCTGTATCTAAATATGTCTATTTTATCTCACAAAAGGTGTTTCAGTTTGTATACATGTTCTAAGTGTGATTTATTTATTTTCCATGGAATGGTAAATTCAGTCTGGTTTCTCTGTAATTGGCTGGATGAAGCAAAGTTCACAGCTACTTCAACTACACAATATCAGGAATGAATTGCACCACAAATACATCTCATATTATGGATATATTGGTAGAAATAAATGATTATTCATGACTTTGGTGCACCTTTTATTTTTCTTGCAGAAATTTATCTGGTAGACTGAAATATCTAAATTATATTTTGCTATATCTTGAATTATGTATCCTGCAATAATTTAGCATTTCAGATGTTGTCTGGGAGATGGTTGCTGCAATGCACCTAGACAACATGAAGGTATCAGGTTATTACAGCCAATTGAAAAATTAGCTATTTGATCAGATAATGAATTGCAGAGAGGCTGACACAGATGAGATAGGTTCTTTTGTTTTTTTCTTTTTTATTTTCCTGGAAGGTTTAATGGTAGTTAGAAATCCTTCAAATGTTACAGAGGCTGAGATGTGTCAAAATAAGGTGTTTAAAAATGATTCTCAGAAAGACCAAGACTGAATTTTAACTTGCAGTATGTAAGAAACTTTCTAGTATCTGGTGTAGATATGAGATAAGCAAGGTCAGAACAAGGAACCAGCTGATGGCTAAAAAGAAAATAAAGAAGAGGTTTTCAATTGGAGTAATTCCCAGATTGGCTCAGGACACAGTTGCTGGCATGGCTGAAAAAGGATTGTGGGGATGAATGTGTCGGTATGGGCCTGCTCTTTTCAGCGTGTCCGAGTACATATACCAACCTAAAGTGAAGGGATAATCCCATAGTACTCAATGTAGGTGAATCTTTTGGTATTGATTTTCATCTGAGTCACTATGGCTATGTTTACAGGAGTGTGAGCTTGATGATTGACCTACCCAGTCACATATCCTAGGCTAGACCAAAAGGAACTTGCAAAACATTTTATTTAGTATAGAATATATCTTCTCCTTATTTTAGAAGTGTCCTTGTATCATCAGTATCTCAATATAGTAAAGTTACCAACCACATGCAGTTGTTAATGTATGTCATTCCTTTAAGAATTAGGTTGTTCTCTATACCATTCATTTTGAATTCCAAGTAATTATTCTCTCCCATCTAAATTCTAACTAGTAGCTAGCTCTTTGCTAGTACGTATCACAGCTGAGTTTCATTGTGGTCAAGTACCTCAGAGAGCATGAACAAAGTGATCCTTCTCTATATTTCAGCTTTATTACTATCCAAAGATTCTATCAAGTGAGAGGTGCTGGTTATAGGTTATGCTTTCCCGGTAAATATTTTAGCAGTTTAAACCAGTCATTCCCAATGATATTTTAAATCTTCCCCTAGATATTTTAACTGCAGTCCCCTACACAGAAGCATGTAATGTTCTAAATGTAGTTACCTCTTCTGAATAAGATTTGGCATTCCATGGCCTGGTGGTCATCTTGGCTGGGAAGCACATCACTCTGAGATCTGGCAGCATTCTCATGATTATTCTTAACAAGCATGATGGATCACTAAGATACTGTAGCACATATAGATCTTTAATGCATATGTTTTCATGGGAAAGTGCATATATTATAGGTCTTTTCCTTTAATTTATCTTCTGTGTTTTTTAAAATAGCCATTTACCAGTGAAAGATGGGAAACAATAATATTTAGGGTTGATTTTTTTGTTTGTTTCCTTTTCATAAACTAAATGTGTAAAGCAGTGTCAATATTATTTTCTCTTTGTTTTCCCTGGTAATTTCAGAAAGTAATTGTTGTTTGTCTTTTGCAATGACTTCATATTAATAGCAAATATGCACCACCAATTTGCATTGAAACCATTGCTAGACAAATAATAATTACTTGGAAAAGAGCTTGCTGAAAATACAGTCAATTAACTTGAGCATTGTTTTGCATTCAGCTGTAATTTATAAAGGAACAATCAGTGGGTTTTAATGGTATTTATATCTTTTCAAGCAGCTATAGCATAGAGCTAACATTAAGTACTTAAAAAACACTTTTAACTCCTGTCATTAATTTAATTTCTTTCAAATGGCAAATAATGGCAGTTCTATGACATTCAGCAAAGGGAGCTACTACCATCAAAATGCTCTGCTTATTTTGATCTGGTTCTAAATCTATAAAGTGATATGTGTGTTGTTTTAATAGCACTAAGTCAAATCCTATTGACCCTTAAAGTACATTTTTCAGTTAGTAAGATAGTATTTGTCATGGCCTGAAAATGAGACAGCGCAAATTCATATCAAGATGAGTGCCAAGACATACATATATATTTATTTTTTCCAAATGGTATTTTATTTCAGAGTGATATTTAGGTCAAAACAAAGTGTTAGCAAACATACACTGCCATTATCCTTCATAATTATGTATATGTCACTGAATTCTGCTTGTTGAAGGGACTAAGTTTTTTTTGCTTTACTGTGTTTGTATCTTCAGTTTGTGGGCTTTGCATGGTGAGGAAAGAGGAAGCAATAGGAACACAAAGTAGGTGAGGAGGATGCTTTAGGTTATGAAATCTATCCCTTTCAGGCACTATGCTATTCAACTGCTTAAAAATCTGACTGAGTTTTCTTACAAGCATTTAGGTTCTCTTTGTCTCCATTATTTTCATCTGTTTCAAAATCTGATATGCAGGAAGTCTCAGATCCCATTAATAAATTAAATTTAAATTTATTCTTGTTCAGTTTATGCCTATTTGTTCTCATACCTACATTCTCCTTCAGCTCAAGTGGATATTTTCTTTTCCTTGTGTTAATTTCCTTGTTGTATCTAAGACAGCCCTCCTATTCCTCATCATTCTTTGCTTTCTGGTCTAATGAAACAAGAGCTTGTGCTCACCGTTCATGAGAAAAAAATCTTCGGTGGCTCATCCTTTGCTGTACTTTCTCCTCTTCAAATTCATTGATGTGATTATATGCTCACTTTAATGATGACAACATTTTTTCATCGTCCTTTAGGCAACAGAATGGGGAGAAAGTTCTTATATTCTCTTTTACTTCCTGTGTCTAGTGTCTCAAGTAGAAATTTGCTTTAGTTTGCCAACAAAGATTACTAACCACATTTGAAATGTAAAATAATTTCAGATGAAAAGCTCACTAAATCATGTTAAAGGGCGTAAAAAAACCTCCCACTGATTTTTGCTGGTTCAGAAACATTATCTCATTAAGTTACTAAACAATTATGGATATCAGAAGGCACAAGTAGAGACATTTGTCCTCCCCTTGATGTATATGCAAGACTGCAGTAAACCCACTGGAATTGGTGAGATTTATGTATACTTATAATAACAGACCACAGTGAGTGCAAAGGGAGAGCAGGATTTTGAACCAAAGATTGGAAGCCAACAGCTTGAGATCTACTTAATGCTAAGTGAACATTTTGAAATAACATGTTTAAAACAATGCTGTGCTTTTGCCTGTTTTGTGCATTACCTTCCAGACAGCCCATAATACAAAATAAAAAAAAAACAAAAACCAACCAAACAAAAATGAAAACAAAACAAACACACCCCCCCCCCAAAAAAAAATATTTCCAGTTTATTTCTGTTGGCTGAACCCATTAATTTTTTTGAGAACGCTGACAAGCCCATTTCTGAAATATTCAGTGGGTTTCTGCTTTTCCAGATAGGCAGAATTCTTTATAGACTATTCTTAACATAAACTTGGTAAACAAAAGGATACCAATACCCTGAATCTTTCATATGAAGGGGATGGAGGGAAGAAAAGGAGATGGAGACTTGAGGGCATAAAGGACATAAGACATTTAAAAATCTTCATATTGCTAGACTCAGAAGACAAAACCAAGCTTTTGGCTATGTACCCTAGATTTGACTATACTGGTGTTCTTTCCACAGGCATTTTGAAAGATATTAATTCACTGGCCATTCAACAGATTTTGCGTGTGTTCATGTTACATTTTCAAGTAACTGTGCGTGTGTATAAATATGACATTACTTTTTTAAGTTCTTATCTGATCCTTTCTTGGCTGATGTGATTGCTGCAGAGACCCAAATGCACTCCCCTATACAGCACTACTTACGATTTTATGTGTTTCCTGAGTGCCTAAGTTTTAACCCAACATTCACATCTTTTCACAGTATCACAGGATGTTAGAGGTTGGAAGGGACCTCCAGACATCATCAAGTCCAACTCCCCTGCCAGAGCAGGACCGTATATCATATAATCTAGTGCAGGTCACACAGGAATGCATCCAGACAGGTCTTGAAAGTCTCCAGACAAGGAGACTCTACAACCTCACTGGGGAGCCTGTTCCAGTGCTCTGTGACCCTTTGTTATGATTTGTAAAGGTAATAAGCCTCTGTGTGTGTCCATGGAAGAAGCATGAAGTCCCTACTCATGCATGGATTGAACACGTCTTCCAAACTGCTGCAGTTTTGCCTAGCTTCGCACCCATGCTGTAGTGGGTTCTCCTCTCACCAGGGTGTCAACACTTCCAGCCTAGTAAGTTATTCTTGTGGTTAGAGAATAATTTCTGTCTGGACCTTAGCTCAAAAACAAGCCATGACCTTAATCTGCATTGGCTTCCTCAGGGTTCAAAAAGACACAACCCCGCTTCCCGTTGCTGAGACTCTGAACAAAAAGTTTGTAATGGATTCATCTAGTTCATGTGAGCAATAGTTAGCTACTTCTTTGATTAGGCCTTCTCTGGGGATGTTGGTTAGGGATTCAGCTAGGGCTTTAGTGTAGGGATGCTGCTAGGGATATACTTGGGACTTCTACTTGTGTTAGCTGTTTTGTCTGTTAAAGAATTGCCAGACTAGTTCAGTGGGATTGAAGCAAATGAAGCTATATTTACAAACAAGCTACAATCTAGAAATATGAATTGCAGTGAATATGTACAAAATACACCATATTTACATGTATTTAAAATTTATAAATAACACAAGAACTCCCCTGGACAAAACCATGGGGCTACCTGTATATTCCCCCTCTCTGCCCCCTTTCCCCCTGTACAAGGGAAAAAAAGGAGAGGAGAGGAGAGGAGAGGAGAGGAGAGGAGAGGAGAGGAGAGGAGAGGAGAGGAGAGGAGAGGAGAGGAGAGGAGAGGAGAGGAGAGGAGAGGAGAGGAGAGGGGAGAGGGGAGAGAGGGGAGAGAGGGGAGGGGAGGGGAGAGGGGAGAGGGGAGGGGAGGGGAGAGGGGAGGGGAGGGGAGGGGAGAGGAGAGGAGAGGAGAGGGGAGGGGAGAGGAGAGGGGAGGGGAGGGGAGAGGAGAGGGGAGGGGAGGGGAGGGGAGAGGAGAGGGGAGGGGAGGGGAGAGGAGAGGGGAGGGGAGGGGAGAGGAGAGGGAAAGGGAGGGGAGGGGAAGGGAGGGGAGGGGAGGAGAGAGGGTAGGGAAGGGGAGGAGAGAGGGTAGGGAAGGGGAGGGGAGTAGCGTGTTAGTGATTAGCCACAACAAGAATGCAGCCAAGGTCAGCAACAGCCAAGGAAAAGCTACCAGCTAGTATCAGCTAGAACGAAGAACCGAGAAAGAGTGAAAAATAGTTTATACAACTAACTTTATGTTAGTTATCAGACCAATGAGATTATTTAAACCTTATCATTATTTTCCCCATTACATTCGATGGTAATTTATTTACGTCCTACCACTTTCTACTCAATATCTGTGGAAAATTTCCTAGGCATCAACCTAAAACTGCCACAGGTGTGCACTCCAGTTCAATGTTTCCATTGGCCTTTCAGTTGTGCTGTTATGATGCCTCCACAGAAGCAGTTCTCCTTGAGTGCTATTAAGGGCTATCAAAGCCATCGCTCTGTCCATTCAGACCAGGTATGTCACACATTGTTTTGTGACAATAGAGTCATCGGGCTATCACACAAGCCTTGTGTATTTGGTTAGGAAATTTTGAGGTTTGCTTGATAAATTAAAAAATCCTGAAAAGTGTTTCAAATAACTGCTAATTACAATCTGATGTATGTGACTGCAATTGAAATTGTCTGTAAGAAAAAGTGTATATATCATCTGGTTTGTAGCCTGAAGTACAGATACTGTATTAAAGATCTAGCTTTTAATCATTTAATCTTTTTCTATAGAAAAAAAATATCTTGAGAGAGAAGGGAGTATGTAACACCATGGCAAAAGTGAATTAGCTTTTCAGGGGTACCAATAGCAACTGAAGTGAAAGTGAGCTTGATTTTTACACTCTGGATTCGGCTATTCTATGACATGAATTCACTCAGACACTGACACCATTTAGCTGGTAATCAGCCTCTTCTCAGGAAAGGTCATGGATCCAAGCTGCGTCATGGATAGTCCTAATAGTCAGGTATGTGGTAAAACCTCTCTAGTGTTTGTCCATGCTTTCATTTAACTATGTGATTGTGAGCCCTTGAAGATATTTTCCCAGTGTTTAAATGGAGACATACCTAATATGAGAGAGGTGTTCCACTATTTCAGGCCACAGCACCCGTTCTGTAGAGGCCTATCTTGTTACCTCTTATATTTAGTCTATCAGCAGTAAACAAACTGTCTTTCCACTTGTCTGAAATTTTGGTATAATTTGTTCTGAATTTGAGTAATTATGAAATAAGCTTTGAGACTGGATGAAGTCAGATATGACACAGTCCTTCACTAACACGTTTATCAAAAAAAGGATTCATTTTCATGTCTGCGTGGATGTTTAATTAGTTAGGTGCTAACAAAGTTTGGCCTCCAATGATTAAGATGGCATTTCAGAAACATGCTCTGCAAAAACTATGCCATGTCAGACAGCTTTACATTCATAAAAGGAACATAAGATAATACTCTAATTAAAAGAATTTATGAGTACTCTAAGTTACAAGAAGGCCTCTGGCTGCTTTATGCATGGTGGAATTGTTGCTGTGTGAAGTTCATGAGGAAGTTTCTCCACATTAGAGATTCCCATTTGGGAATTATACCATAGAATTCACTATTCTGAAAAAAAATGGCATACAGCTCTAGGAATATTGAGCTGTCTTTGTCAGCCTTTAACTGACTAAAATACAGAAGACATGATGGAAGTCAGCTCAAAAAGGAAAAAAAAATATAATTTTATTCTAAATCTTGTAATTAGTTATTTGATTTAGCAGAATAAGACATATCTTATATTCCATCCAAATCTTGTCTGGTGGTAAAAATGAATTTAGGTTAATCTGACAAATATTGATATCCCACTACTTAGGATATGATGAAAATCACAGAAGTGTGTAACATTCATGAAAGTGTGTCTTTTACTCAGGGCAGTGTTGATGATTGACAAGCTCTGCAGGTTTTCTCCTCACTAAACTGCAAGGGACTAATTTAGAGAGGTAAGACATGAAAACCTAGATACGAGCCAGAATATCATGAGAAAATGCCAGGTAGAAATACTGCAGCAGGTGCAGAGCAGCAGGAATGAACTTGAGGTCCGAAGATTTCATGGCAGACATGCCTGCCCATTTCTTAGTTTACTGCATTTCTGACCTTTTGTGATGTGTTCTCCCCAGAGAACCCACAAGAAGCAAAAATATTCCAAGAGCTTTTCAGTTAATTTTGAGACTGAGGTGGCACAGCTGGATGGTGGATAGTAGTCTCTGACCAGGAACAGTGAAGACAGTCTACTGCTTTAGCAACTTGAAGTGCCACAGCTGAATCTTCAGGAACTTGTCTGGTAGAGCCACAACAACTAGATCCCAAAGGCATTCAGGTGCCTAATGTCCTACTGACACTCATCTTTCCTTCTGTTAAGATAATTCCTAGAAAAGGATCCTCTTTTAACCTTCTTTTTCCACTCCAAAATGGCATATAATCATATTATAATTGAACCTCTGAATCATAGAATTGCCAGGATTGAAAGGGACCTCAAGGATCATCTAGTTCTAACCCCCCCTGCCATAGGCAGGAACACCTCACACTAGATCAGGTTGCTCAGAGCCACATCCAGCCTGGCCTTAGAAACCTCCAGGGATGAGGCTTCCACCACCTCCCTGGGCAACCTGTTCCAGTGTCCCACTGGAATTTCTTCCTAACATCCAATCTGAATCTACCCATTTCTATTTTTGCTCCATTCCACCTAGTTGTATCACTACCCAACATCCTGAAAAGTTAATAATTAAAGTAATTAAGCAGGCAATTGTTGCTGAACTTTTAAACTTTCACAATGAGAAAAGCTATAACATACAAAGCCGGAAATGTAAAGAATAACAATAAAAAGTAGCTGACCCAAAGAAAGATGACAGCCCTAATTAAACATACATTTGTTTCTGTGCACATACTCTTAAGTATATGGTAGGATTGGCTTGAAATGAATTAATGATAGTGTAAGGAATATGCTTCACCACCTGTGGCAAAATTTTGCAGTAGCTTCTGACTGCCTTCTGTTCACCTCCAATCTAATTGTAGGTAGTTCTCATTTTCCTGCTTGCCTTAGATCTATAGATACAGCAAGAGGCATCATTCTGTCTTCAATGTGCCAGAAACTTATCATTTTTGTAGCGTATGCATTTCTTTTAATGTAACTACAGTCCAAAAGGGCCATTGGTGTATAGCATAAGACATGAACATGAATCAGGGCAAGAAAATGAATGTAAATAATCTCTAATACAGATATGTTCCATTGCAAATTAATATTAGCTTATCTTTATGTTACATTGTGAGAGAAAGAAAAGAAATGAAGGGAAAGGAAGATAGGAAGGGATGTGACTCTAGTGCTTTGGCCAGAGGCTTATAAGTATCACTGATGGCATTTTAATGTTGAGATTTTATGTATTCAGAATATTAAAACTTCTATTACATTTTCAAATAAAAACTCTCATGGAATACATGTTGCAGTAATAGTACGATCTCCAAAGAAACTAATGTATGCACATTCTAGAGGAAAAGGAATGTTCTAAATTTACAAACTGAGGAGTTTCTGTAGAGAATTAGTTATATGAATATCTTC